>NC_052533.1:8511100-8819561 GCF_016699485.2 Gallus gallus
TGTAAAGGTTTGCTCCTGCAAAAACTTCTAAAGTGTATGTTTTAAAATTTTTATGAGTGTTTACATATTACATTGCATGTATACTTACACATGATGTGTGTATATTTATATATCTGTATGTGTGCTTATTTTTATTTAAAGTTCTCTGAAATACATTGTTATCCTGCAACAAACATAAACTGCCATGGAATACAGCATTGCACAGTGTCCTCCACAGAACTTCTCTACAAGTATCAAAATACACTGATAGCTACACTGAGCTAATTTGAATTAAGGTATTTATTTTCCTTTCTTTGACAAAATCACTATTTACTGACTTTACTATGGATGGTATTTTGCCTTTGTAAAGAAGCAACAGCTTATAGTATTCTTTTAAATGAGTTGGTGTGAGTATGTATATTAAAAAAAGAAAAAGAAAAATGCAGTTTAAACCCTTTAACATGTTTTAGTTAATTATTAAAACTGGCAAGTTTAAATAACATAAAGTGAAAAAATACTCTACTGAAATACAGATAAAGTGTTACCTTAGCTATTTCCCTTTGTTACATGCATCACTGCATTCACACTATTGTGTACCCCAAATCTATGTTTACAGAAAAAAAAGGGGGGGAACTTTAACTACACAGAAATATATTAAGAACTTCACAATGTGACCTGTAGTTTTTACTGAAGTAAATTAATGGATGGCATGCAGATGCCAAGATTAAACAGAGCAGTAACAAAACATTAGTAAGCACTTTTAATGTAATTAATTTTTGATATATTACAATTTTTAGTGTGTAATTATTTTTGAAGGAACTGCAGAGTAATACTGGATCATGTGTTTATTCCAACTAGTTACCAAAGAATAAAATGTGACAATATTTTGAAATTTTATTGCAGAATAATACTGAGTTGTCTATCACAAGATGATGCCAAGATTTCTCTCATCTGATAATCAGTTTCAGTGATTACCTCCTAAAAGGTCAGTGGTTGGTACTACAAAATCCCCCAGTCAGCCTAGAATCCAAGTGGGCATTGAAATGTGCTATATAAAGCACCTAGGATAGCAGTGACCTTGAATCTGTTTCCTTATTGCTGGAGGCTGGGATTGTTCCATGGCTACATTCCCAGTCTGCATCAAGAGGCTGGTACTAACATCAATCTTTAACACCGGTCTTTAAAACAATTTTTGATGTTGGCCTTGAATAGGTCTAATAATTTTGCTTAATCACCTCTGTTCCTACACAAAAACTGGAATCTAGGCTGACTTCTAATTTTTCATTCTTGTGAAATCCAGCCACAGGCTTCCTGTCTGCCATCAAATATCTGGAATCACAATTAGAAAAAATATGTCAGATGCCCTGTGACACCCAATCATCTTTATTGCATAGAAGTTCACTTTCAAGCTTAGAGTAGAACAAATTCCACTTGGCTCAAAGGTCTGTACTTCCAAAGAAAAATGAGAACACTCATATGCATATTTAAATATGCAGATGTGATGTACCCAATTTGCATTGTCACCTAATGAGAATGACCTTTTCTGCTCAGCAGAAACAGCAATTGTTGAACTTGAGCAAGTGAAAGTTGTGGTTAAATACGATATTCCAAATGTCTGTCTAAATAGATCAACTGCTTGCTTAAACAAAAATAATCATGGTCATATTGAACCCTAAATCATAGAATCATAGGATGGCTTGGGTTGGAAGGGACCTCAGAGACCACAGAGCTCCAATCCCATTGGGATTGGTTGCCACCCAGCAGCTCAGGCTGGTTGCCACCCAGCAGCTCAGGCTGCCCGGGGTCCCGTGCAACCTGGCCATGAGCACCTCCAGGGATGGGGCATCCACGGCTTCTCTGGGCAGCAGTGCCAGTGTCTAACCACCCTCTCAGTGAAAAATCCCAGTGCTTCTTCGTCCTTAGGGAAATCCAGTTAAGTTTAGTACTTGAATTTTGCTGCTTAGATCTATTTCTCATTACACTTCTTGCCTAAGACCCTTCCTATTCACCACTCTTTACAAAGAACTTCTAAACAGTTATCTCACCATCAATGTGCTGCATGTTAACACATAGCATAATTATTTTGAAAAACTAAATTCAAAGGAAGGGATTAAGTGAGTTGCTCAGGGCTACAAAGAGGCAGTTAATATGGCAAGACCGGAACTCATTTTGACCTTGGTTTTGATCCTGTGTTCAAATGCATTAGATCGAGTTTTTAGCAATACTCAAATTGAAATGGAAAAAAGCCATGATCAATTTACCAAGCAGCATTGGAGTCATATAACCTGTGTTGTTCTATTTCTGTGAATGCCAAAGAAGGAAAACAACTCCTGCGTGTAGGCAGCTCACCTGTAGACCAACAGTATCAGTATTATGGCTGTTTTGTTACTAAACCTTTAGCTACTCTCTGTAGTGAAACAAAAGGTCAAATTGTCAGTATGCTCTAGAGCATACTCTTCATCTACAGACCACAAAAATAGGCAGTAATATTACACCACACAGGTAATAAATAGGTCTTAGAACTGGAAACACTCACATGCACAATTTGGGATTAAAGAAATGAGAATTCAAGCAAACATCTTGGCATACGTCATAGGCAAAGGCACAATCATATATTCTTCCCATTGTTTCTTTTTCATTAGGGACTGCAGAATCCTCCCATAAGAGATCGGGGCTCCATACTGTGAGAATTTAGAAATACCTAATGAAAATATGGCGCCTGCAGTTATGAATTTACAACTGCCAGTGTAAGATAAAGAATAAAACCCTTCCAGTTATTTCTGTAACTGTAGTACTCTACATGATACTAAAACATACCCTCTTTTCCCATGGTTATATACAGGAGTGGAGTGCAATAAGTTTAACAGCATGACTCCGTAAGTGAATCCAGACAAATATGTGTTTTCCTAAAAATAGGTATCTTACCTTATGCACCAGTAAGGAAGGAGAAAATTCATCCTGAGAAATGAAATTCCAACTATACAGAACCAGTCAGCTCCCCAGATGTGCACACACATACACAGTTGTGTAGAGCCTTGTTCTTTATATTAGCTTACTTGTCAGCATGCTATGTTTGCAGAATTATTCAGGAGAGCAAGAGACAGAAACATCATGATAAACACTGCAACTATACAAAAAAGGGGTTCTGTAATTGTTCTTGTTTTCACCTGTGTTTCAGAACCTATTTCATAAGTGGCACAGGTGTTAATACAGATGGGCGCAACAGAAAGACCAGCTGTATGTGTAGAGCAATGAATTCTCATTTAAATCAACAGGGGAACTAACTGTCCCACCAGCAGGATATCCTGACACAGTACATTTTTGTAATCTGCTAATGGTGCCTTTTCATAACTCATTTAGCCTAGTTGCAGCCTGTACTGCCATTGGAAAGGGCACTTTCCTTTCCTACTGCTGTCTACCTCTTTCTGCAGCCAGAAAAAAAAAACAACAACCTGATCCAGGACAAATAACAGCTTATTAGTTATGTTTGGATCACATCTTGGATTTGGTGGATTATGCCATAAGTCCTGGCGTTAGCGTAAAGAAGGGTAAGGAAATGTACTGCCAGGACAAGTAAGGCAGAATGATGTTATCCTATTGCAGCTGCAAAAAAAAATAAGTTGATCTGTAAAGGTAGAGATTGCCTGAAAGAGACATTACCAGATGTAGAAGTATATTAGAGTGGCTTTCAGAGTCAGGTATGTTCCAGACTCAAATATGAGGTTGTTAAAATTTGTATATGCATGGTTTTGTTTCACTGCCCCGTCCTCTGGGCAGCAAAATGCCAAATACTATCTGGCTGCCTAAAGCAATTGTCTGCAACTGTCATGGAAAGCTGCCTCTTGAATCAGTGGAGATCTCACCATCTGGTTAATGGAGGCTGGGGTGCTGTCCATCTCATTCTGAAACTGAAGTTTAAAATGAGTTAATGAGTTTTCCTCTTAAAGTGACTCCATCTTTTCTGTCAGAGCTAAATCAGTGCTGCTATTTTAAAGCACTTTGTGAGAACAATCAGGGAGGAAAATGCTTTGTCAGGCTGGAATGTTCTGATGATGGTGGACATTATCAGCATCTTGTGAGGATATAGATTAAAACTAGTGATGATTATAAAGTCATTCATGAGGGTAGAAGTATTATTTCTAATCCACACCTACTCATTAATCCAGCTTTCAGCACACTCACAGTTGCATCAGCAAATCACAGGGTGTTATTCCAAAATGACAGAGGTACAAACTGGCCGTCACATGGTGGATGATGATGTGGCTGCTGAGAGAAGGAAACAAGGTTCATACAGCCTATGAAAAAGCTCTTTGACAGAGCACAGTGGAGCATGGAATTGACCTGGATGTATCCAGAGGAATCTCACTTAGCCCTGCCAGGCAGAGATCTCAGAGGCCTGAGTTAGTGGGTATAACATCACAAAGCATGAGAAGATATTTCTAAGTCATTTTACATGTAACATAACTAAGATTGGATTAATCTCACTCAACAGCAGACATCTACAATGATTTTTCAGCTGGATTGATCTCTTCAGGCTCTCTTTATAGTCATTGTAGATCACACAGTGACTAATCTCCTTCTAAAACAGTTCCTCACCTCTAGAAGCTTCTTTTTCTTTTCTTTGAGTCAAGAGGGACCCTAGGTTAATTTGCTCAACTGTAAACATCTGTTTGCAGATAGCTAAAGTTAGCTGGTAAGATTCCATCTTCAAGGCATGCGGAGACTAGGAATCCAGTCTTGGGAAATGCCTGAGAAGTTCTGATACTTTGATTTGCTTAAGGCTCTGTTGAGCCCTCTGCTTTCTATTTAAACTGCAATAGACACAAATCTCATAGTTTGCTTGCAAGCAAAGAGAAGAAAGTCTCTAATTAGAAATGCCATATTCTAGTTATAGTTGGGCAAGTAGAGTTCCTGAATAAGAACTGTATATAAATTAACCCTATGTTAAGAACAATAACATAATATATTATAGGAACAGATATTAAGATGTGGGATAGCAACCAACAAGTATAAATTGGTGTTACTGTTAGATCATTTGTTACCAGATCCAAAGCTTGCTGTCATCATGGAAAGGCTTCCAAGTACCTGATTGCGTCTTGACTCAGATACATGCCATGCTTTGTATGTTTAACAAAGCTGCAGGAATGATGGAGTAAGACCTCTGGTAATAATTAAGATCACTCTCTGAGCTAAAAAAAAAAAAAAAAAAAAGCTGCTAGAAATTGCAGCTTTAAAAAGAACTAACTTACCCTGCATGTTAAAGACAGTGTTAGCAGTGGGATGAACAGTAATACTGAACATCACTATTGGTGAATTGCTCCTGTGAGTGGTAGGATACTTACTATTGCCAGCACTTTCACTTTTTATAGATAAATGAATAGGTAAAGGTGATTTGTTGAGCTCATGCAGTCATAGGTATCTATTCCAGAGTACCATTCCTACTTTCAAGCATTATTTTTTTAAAGTTGCCTCATCAGAATTAAACAACAAAAATACGCACAGATTGACCTTCAGGGAAGAGAGTTGCAAGCAATATGTTGAAGCTAAATAATTACAAATAAAAGGAGAAAGAACAGAGGAGAAAAGAAATGTTCCTTGTTAAATATTTACTTCATCTCTGAGGAAAATTGCCTTGTCAATGGCAGTATAATACAAGTGTTCTTTAGGTAAGGTCAACTTTCAGCATAGGCTTAAGTCTTCTATGGAGGCATTTCATTGATTATATAAATGTCATATAGGAAATGCAAAGTACCATAATGTGGGAGTTTGATCAATGATGTTATCCTGATTTATAACTGTGTATTTTTGGAGTGTGATGTGCACAAAGCACTAATTTAAAACCTCATTTTAGTTGCAACCTACCTCTTCCTTTTAATAACAAGAAAGTCATCTGATTACGTTCTTTCAGTTATCCCCATGTCACGTTTTAGATAATCTCCTTATAGTTTAAAACTAAAAACGCTAATGGATTGGGGAAATGGGATTTTGCTTTCACACATTATACCTGCCTTTTTATGCTTGCCTTTCAGATCATTTATCTAAATAATAACCTTCAGTACCCACTCCTTCCTTCCAGTGAACTAAAACACATTAATGATTAAAGTCAGTGAAGACAGCTTCTCCTCGATCTAATTTTGCCTGCTGAGATTACCACTTTCAGCTCCTACTTTCCTACTTCTTTTTTGGAGGGAGGGTGGGGGGGAAGTTACTGACTTGTAGAGCTACTCCTAGGATTAATTCCTAGTTTGTTTCAATTAAAACAGCCTGTGTTAGTTTGCACAAACTGTAGATTGTTGTTAACGAGTATCACCAGTCATCAGTGACTGAAAGGGCATTGATTTCAGGGATCAAAAGACAGAAGGGATGTGAAAAACTCAGCAAACAGCTTTCAATCAGAAAATCTGTTGGGGCAGCCTAAAAAAGAGGAAGTAATATGCACCTGCATGTGAAGGTGCTACAGGTGGTAGCTTCTGCTGGCAAACTTGGAGATAAAGGAGGAGGCATTTCAATGGTCTCAGTGTCAGAATGAGGGAAGATAAGTCATCCTGTACAAAAGAAAAATGACTGGCCTGGAGTCAGATACAAAGATTGTGGAAATTCTGGAACCACCAGGACAGAGTATTTGTGTAGCTCAACTTTCATTATGCCTGACTGAAGAAGTTGTAAGACATAGTTCTGAAAAGAAAAACAAAAATCTCAGCAACAGAGATGTGTCTTTAAAGCAATAAGGAAATAACTTCTCTCACCTACCAGTAACTTCTGAGGCAGGTGGAACTGGAGCACATTTGAAGAGCCATCCACTTTGTATCGATCTGAGACTTTGGAAAACATATTCCAGAGGATAAACATCCTGTCACAGAAAATCTCTCCCAGCAGCCCTTCTTTTTCACACAAGAGCAAATGTCAGTTCTGTTGACCACAGTGGTGGCAACATGACATGGGAGTGAACACTATCTGAAGTAGGCAGGTGCCATGTTAGAAAGCCACAACTGTCTTAAGGAAGCTCACACTGTTCTGCTGCTCTCCTTGCTCTGAATAAATTCATTCTGGTACTAACTTTTCAGACTGTAGAGTCAAAAAAGGCTTTGGATTTAAAGAGAGATTCTTACACGAATCAAGCAGTTTTCTCCATTGATAACAACAAAGAATGACCCTGTGAAATCAACCTAAAAGTCTTCCTGGAACAACATAGATACTTCCTGTTCTGATAAATTGCAAGCTATTCTTAGCAGTGGCAAATTACAGAAGAGCAAGTATTTACCTATCTGTGTAATATAGTAACATCTTCATGACTTGTGGGAGGTGACCAGGAAAAATAGCAGACAGATGGCTAAAGGATGGGTATCCAAATCATTCTGCAAAGAAAAGAAAAGAAAAAAAAAAAAAAAAAAGCAAATCCATGAATAAAATTTTATAGCAAAAGACATCTGCTAACAAAGGTTATCTCAGCAGAAAGCAAAAACATCCGGAAGCAACAATTCTATACGAGGTTTCATTTCCAGTGAATCATGCCATTATGTTCAATTTAATTCTAAATACGAAACCTGCCCTTACTGCTTGTTCTCTGCTGTGGGATCACTGTCAAAACAAAGAACAATTACAAAATGTTCCCCCAGTTCTGAATTCGGATCTGCTAAGTGATGCTGACATGATGCAGAGATCTAAATGTGAAATTTGTACAATGGAAAGTGAATTTCTCCTCTTTTCTTCCATTTAGATAACACAAGGAAGTTGGAACAGGTTTAAGAGCGTCTTATAATGTCACAACAAGAAAACTGCATTTACTACATATCGGAAGCCTAACTGGTAAACAGTAATCCACAGTGCTCTAGAGCAGTATCTGAATTACTTGTTACAATGTACTTATCTAGATACAGCATCCCAAGAGTTGCATGATAAATTAATCTGTGCAGATTGTTATTTCTTTCAATACAGCGTTTTCTTGATGATTACTTTTAGATTTTCTCTGAAATTCTGCTTTACCTTAATTCTTAGAAAGTGTAACAAGTGATGATTATTCTACTGCATTTTTTGCTAAAGTAGCATGCCTATTTTCACCCAAATTTTGGATTATATATTCAGCAAACTACATGTTTTCCTCTGATGCATGAACTGTTGGTGATCATGTAGGTGGCAAATATTGGCATTCTCTTTCTTTGAAGAAATATGAGATTTCCCATTGTTGGAAAGCTCTGTTGCCCTGAATGACAAATTACACAATGAGACAGAAGGAGGATGCAAATCTTAGTTTTAAAAGCATCTAATATTTGCTCAAATTATATTCAGATGTATTTATCTACCATTCTGGCATGCTGATGGAAGAGTATTATCAATAAATCTATAAATAGGATGCAAAATGCATGTGAGCTGTCTGTGCATGAAGAAAGAGCAGAGCAGCAATAAATTACAGCATAATATATAGTTTAAAATGTAGCAAAAGGAGTGCCTCGACAAATCAACGCAACATATTTTGTCACTGAGAGGGAGAGATTCATTATACATCAGCCTTGAGAATGCTGGATTTCTGGAGCATGGGGTCATCTAGGACACATGATGTCATTGAGAGAGTATGGAAACATGCATAGAAAAGCAAAAATAATCTGCAGAAAAATAATGCCATGTTAAATTTTCAGCTAAAACTAAAGTTCTCTCCAGTACTTCACTGCTCAAGGGAGTTCAGGAATGCAACAAGAGAGAAAAAAATAATGAAGCCTGACTTCCTATGGATTTGGTATCCACAGGAGATTCAAGACTGATCCTCCTTCTGAGTCTGAGTCGCATGTGCAGGACTTCCTTTGCCCGGATTTTCCATGATGTATACTAATGTCTGAGTTTTGTTTAGCTGAGAAGCTCTTTCCCCTACAATGGAAAATCTGATAAATCATAAAATTTGAGGAAAGTCTGTGTTTTGGAGAGCTGAACTGCCTTTGGGAACTGCCAAACATGACTGAAACTCACCGTTAGATTTCAGAGTTGGCTAGAGGAGAGGACACAGTCATGGGGCCAAACGCATACAGCCAGCAGATTACATAAGCATGGAGTGAAGAAAAAAAGAGACTAAAAATAAGATCAAGCTGTCAATTGGTTTTCCTGCTGACAGCAGCAAAGTGACACGGGACATCTAATTCCTTCTGATCACAGAAATGACAGACAAGTTGTCATCTACTTCGCCTGTGGCTTGGGTCACCAGTCCCCAGGAGTGGCATCATCACATTCCACTGCCATCAGGGAAGTGCCCCAGTGACATTGGCAACTGATGTCAGCGTTGCCTTTGGCATGCTCAGAAAGAGACACCGGAACTTGACAGTGTGGTAAAGAGTTTAAAATAAGGAATGGGGAAGGTCATGATGAACCTGGGGATGCTGAGCTCTGGGCTTCTGTGGTGTTGAGAGGCCACAGGAACTCCTGCCTGCTTTGCTGGTGGCGGGGCCTTGAACTACAGTTATGAGGGAGGAATTGTTTGCTTCCCTTTTGTAATGAAAGTACCAACCACATTTATACTAGGAAAAATACAAGCTGGGGGACAAAAGGATAGAGTATAGCCCTGCTGAAGACAGACCCCCATCCCTCTGCTCTGAGCTGGGAGACTTCACCTGGAGCCCTGTATCCAGTTGTAGAGTCCTCAGCACGGGAGAGACATGGACCTGTTGGAGAGTGTCCAGAGGAGGGCAACAAAAACGATCCAAGGGATGGAACATCTCTGCTATGAGGACAGGCTGAGAGAGCTGGGGCTGTGCAGCCTGGAGGAGAGAAGGCTCAGGGGGGACCTGAGAGCGGCCTGTCAGTATCTAAAGGGGCTTTAAGAAAGAAGGGGACAGACGCTTTAGCAGGATCTGTGGTGATAGGACAAGGGGAAATGGTTTCAAAATAAAATTTGAGATACAGACTGGATATAAGGAAGAAGTTTTTAATAATAAGGGTAGTGAAGCACTGGCACAGGCTGCTCAGAGAGGTGGATGCTTGGAGACACTCAAGGTCAGGCTGGACGGGGCTCTGAGCACCTGACAGAGCTGTGGGTGTCCCTGATCATGGCCAGAATGGCCTTTAAAGGTCCCTTCCAATTCAAACGATTCTATGATGATTCTACGATAAACACCCGAAGCACGGGAGTCAAGTGGAGGGGGCCAGGCTGTTTTCAGAGGCTTCCAATGACAGCACAAGGGAAACACTACACTGTGGTGGCCCAGAGAGGCTTCGGACTCTCCTTCCCTGGAGATCCAAGACAGGCCGGGACGCCTTCCTGTGTAACTGACCGTAGGGAACCCGAAGCAGGGGGCTGGACGAGATGATCTCCAGGAGTCCCTTCCAGCCCCCACGATTTTGTGATTTCGGTTCTGTGACCGCTACGGATTGAATGGCTTTGGAACGCGCTTCGAACGGGCCGCCACACGCCACAGGAACAGCCGCTCCCGCCCCGCGCCAGCCCAGCAGGGGGCGCTGCAGCCCCAAACGGCGCCCGGGAGGCGGAAGCGAAGCACAGTTGTTCCCCAAGATGGCGGCGCCCAGGCGCGGCGTGGCTCAGGGTAGGATGAAGCGGCCGGGCGGCCGTGCTCGCCGCGGCGACGGGAAGCTGGACAGGCTGCGGCTGGCGGTGCGAGAGTTCGTGCAGGCGGCCGGGGACCAGCCGCCGCCGCCGCCGCCGCCGCAGCACCCGCTGAAAGGCTCGGAGAGGCCGAGCCGAAAGAGCCGGCGGGACGCGAGGAAGGAGAAGCGCAGGCTGAAGCGGAGCCGCCGCCGCCTCCTCCGACGCGGAGAGACGGGGGACGTCCCCGCCGCGGTGGTCCGGCCGGCTCCCGCTGCCCGCCCCACGGCTCCGGCCGCGCCCGCCCCCGCTGAGAAAAAGCAGCCGGAACCGCCGCGGCAGAAGAAGACACCGCCCCAGAAAGCGTCGCGGCCACCGGTAGCGGCCCCGCGGCCGTCTGCCGCCGCTTCGTCGAGGAAGCGGGCGCTGCTGGAGGCCAACGAGGAGGAGGAAAGGGAGATCCGGCGCCTGGAGCGGCAGCTGAGGCTCGGCAAGCGCCGCAGGAAGAAAGGAGAGGCCGCGGCCGAGGAGCTGCCGCAGAGCTTCCTGCGGGACGGGCTGGGCTACGTGCTGGGCGCCCTGGGCTCCGGCGCCAGCCTCGCAGGGCTCTGCCACAGCAGCGACGAGGAGGAGGGCCCGGAGCCGGGGGGGCGCGGGAAGGACCCTGAGAAGGCTGAGGAGGACTCCGAGGAGCTGATAGAGGCCTCTGACGGCTTCGAGGGGTCAGATGGGGAAGGGCAGTGGGACAGCGAGAGCTCAGCCCCCGAGGACAGCGGGGTGCCTGAGGGAAGCGAGGCCTCGGACCTGGAGGAGGAAGAGCAGGAGGTAGGGAGCTGGCTTGAAATAATGCAAACTTGCTTCTCAGAGTACATTCAAAGCAGACCTGACGTCACCTCTACAAAGCGCTGGTTGTTTGCTGTCTGACCAGTGTGGAGAGGTGATGGTGAAAACCATGCTGGGTCCAACAGCAGCATTAACTTCTGAGCTTCTGCCAAGTCCTAAAGGCACGTGCTGGCACATTGCACCCTAACACACAGAGCCTTGTTTGTGTACACACAGTCAACAAGTAAAAGGAACAAAAGTGTCACCATCCCAGATCCAGATTAAGCACTTCCCTAAGGTTGTAAAGAGCCTTATTCATTGTCTTATGACAATGAATAGGCATTGGAAATTGAAATTCCTTCTTCCTGTGGATCCCAGATACTCTGCTTATGCTTGACTTTGTAGTGCAAGTGGAGGAGAAGAAGCCAAACATTATTTAGCCACGTGGCACTGAGTTAATCTGATAGCATCACTGCAGCTGAGGCTTTCACCTGTGGGGGTTTCTGTTGTCTGTCTGGTTAAAACAGAGACCTAAGATGTCAGTTTCATTAAAAGTAGTTTACATAAACTTCGTGTGAAGGGGAGAGGTAGGTTCTTCTGCTTCTCTCAAGCTGATCATAAGCAGTAACTTGCTGCATGCTTTTTTTTCCTTTGGCATTAGTTATTTTATGCGCCACAAAAGGTCTGATATATCAATCTTAAAAGTAACTTAAGTTCTAATGTTTTAAATACTAATCTCATCTGCTGATTGTTTTCTTGATAAGGAGGATCATAATCACGGTGCTACAAAGTACATTCCCCCTCAAGTGAGAAAAGCTCAGGAGGCACTCGATGACAAGAAGAGAGAAGAATTGGGAAGACTGAAGAAAATGGTGAATGGTCTCATTAATAGGTAATGTAATAAGGACAAGTCATTAATCTTTGTGATTCTATGTGACAGTGCTCATCATTCAAAGAAAGGTGGCACGGATGTGAACTTTTATCTTTGCAAAGTGTTTTTAAGTTGGCAGCCATGTCTGCTATCCTTAATAATAATTATCTTTGTTGATAGAAAATCTTCAAAGCTGGTAGTTATAGAAGTTGAAACACCTATCAAATAAATTTAAGGTTGGGCTGAATTCCACACAGCTGCTGCCCACAAGTGCTAGCTGTAATTCTCCAACTGTCAATTTCAGTACACCTATTTAAAAAAAACCCTGCAGTAGGAAATCCCTACTATTCCCCCACCAGTATGCTGTGTTAAAATTGAACAAACTTGGAGGTTTTACTTTAGTGAACACAGCAAAATACAAGAGGTCCGTTACATTCGTCTTTTGCTCATTTTAGAGGAACTAGCTGGGCTTAGGAACAGGTTGCAAGTTGGATACCTCGAAAGTGGTGGAACCATGCAAAGAAGCAAAATAGCAAACATTGAATTTTGTTTCTCAATAGGTTGAGCGAGCCAAATTTGTCCTCCATTACTGGACAGCTGGAAGAGCTCTACATGGCCAACAGCAGAAAGGACATGAATGAAACTCTAACAAGTATCCTTATGAATGCTTGTGTTACTGCAGTTGCCATGCCTGCAAGACTGATGATGGAACACGTCCTTTTGGTCAGCGTTCTTCATCATACAGTAGGAACTGAGGTAATTCTTGGGGCTGGGACTAATACTGTTGAACAGTACAAGCTGGGGAGCGTGCTGATACTTTGTTTGGAATGCCTTTTTGTTTCTGATTGTATGGCACTAAATAGCATCTGTAGTTGAATAGATGTTCTCCGGAGCATATGAGAATATTTGTGCACTGTGTATACAGGTAAGAAAGATTCTGCAGTTACAGAAGCCCTTCCACATCAGTGGAAAAAGTCCCTTTGGTTATTTTAAAGCCCAGTTGTACAAATCATAGCTAGGTATAAGTGACTCCAAAATGTCAGCTTTCTCAGAAGTTGAGGCTTTTTTGTATTTTTGAAGTTAATGGATGATTGAGACATACGTCTGGCTTATTGCAGATGACACCAAGCTGGGAGGGAGTGTTGATCTTCCAGAGGGGAGAAGGGCACTACAGAGGGACCTGGATAGACTGGATCAATGGGCCAAGGTTAACGGCATGAGTTTCAATAGGGCCAAGTGTCAGGTCCTGCATTTTGGTCACAACAGCCCCAAGCAACCCTACAGGCTTGGAGAGGAGTGGCTGGAAAGCTGCCTAATGGAAAGGGACCTTGGTGTATTGTTGGACAGTCGGCTGAATGTGAGCCAGCAGTGTGCCCAGGGGGCCAAGAAGGCCAATGGCATCCTGGCTTGTATCAGGAATGGTGTGGTGAGCAGGACTAGGGAAGTCATCCTGCCCCTGTACTCGGCATTGGTGAGGCCTCACCTTTAGTACTGTGTTCAGTTTTGGGCACCTCAGTTCAGAAAGGACATGGAGGTGCTGGAGCAGGTCCAGAGAAGGACAATGAGGCTAGTGAAGGGCTTGGAAAATCAGCCCTATGAGGAGAGGCTGAGGAAGCTGGGGCTGTTTAGTCTGGGGAAGAGGAGGCTGAGGGGAGACCTTATTACTCTCTTCCAGTACCTGAAAGGTGTTTACAGTGAGAGCAGGGTAGGTCTCTTCTCACTGGTGACAGGTGACAAGACAAGGGGAAATGGCCTCAAGTTGCACCAAGGCAAGTTTAGGTTGGACGTTAGGAAACACTTCTTTACAGAAAGGGTTGTTAAGCACTGGAAAAGGCTCCCCAAGGAGGTGGTTGAGTCACCATCCTTGGATGTGTTTAAGAGCCATTTGGATGTGGTGCTCAGAGATATGATTTAGCAGAGGGTTGTTAGAGTTAGGGTACTATGGTTAGGCTGCGGTTGGACTTGATGATCTTTGAGGTCCTTTCCAACCTGAGTGATTCTATGATTGTCAGAAAGCTAAAATTGCAAGGGAAATATTTGAGCTAATTTCAATGACATTTTCATTAGAGAATTGAGGTGTTTCAGCAGAGTATTCCTATCTAGTTACATTCTCACCCTACGTAGTGCACAAACTGTTGATGCAAGTTCATTACATATTTGTTGACCCAAATAATTACTGGTCTCTGAAATCATATTAAATATCAGATGGATGCAGTTACACTAACTTCCCTACGCAGCCTTGGTGTTAAACTTTGTTTCTCTGCTTCCTGGAAGGCTGTTGTTAATACAAGTAATGCATGATACTATAATACCACTTTAAGAGGAGTAATGTAATCTGCTCAGAAGCTGAAACTTACTAGAATACTGTGTAATGGGCAGCTGATATTCAGACAGTCTTCTATACTAATGACCCTCTTACTCAGCACCTTTGATTATAAGTGCTCTGTTCATGAAGAAGCAAGATTGTTTCTGACAACTTCTCAGCAATTCTAGGTAAAGCATTCACAGGTAGGCCAACAGCCATATACAGAAAGAAGAGCAGAACTCGCCCAGCTGGTGAAGGAGCTTTCTAGCTACAGAGCACTCCTGAAGAAGCAGCCCAGGTCCAAGAGATGCTCTCCTTTCAGTGGCTGGTCCTTATATGAGCCCAGCAGGGCTCCACCCTGGGTCCTCCCCTTCTGGTTAAGTGGGGACTGCAGGTGCAAAAATATACCTGTGCTCCCTGAGCCAGCCACACCCCTTCACCAGGTGCTCAATCACCAGTTCAAGCTGTGTCCTGACAGTTCCCCTACAATAAGTTTGTAGCATTTAACTATATTATGAAGTGCCATAGGGCTTTTTTTTATTTTCCATAAAATAAGTCTAGTGTATGCACTACACACAAGTGTAACACAACTGCATTCTGGATTAGCTTGGTCAGTGCAAAAGTTAAGATTCTAGTGGCTGTGTGTATACATTTGTGCAGTGGGATTGCTGGATAGTTTAATCTTCACTTACTGGAGGTTTAGCATGCAAGTCAGTGCTACTGCCAGGACTTACAGACAAAACAATAAAAAACAAACAACCAGCAAATATTACCACAATAATAATGGTGAGGAGAGTGGGCTGAGGGAAGTCGTGTTTGAACCCTAGCAGTAATGTGTTCATTGCCTAACTATGCTTTGATAAGCTTTTTAATTCCAGTCTTTAGCATTCATTTTTTCCTCATGCATACAGATTCTGGGATTTTTTTTTCAGCTGTACCTCTGACAGCTGGCTGAGTTTTATTCTCACTTTAAAATCAGTTAAGCTTATGCTCTGCAAGTGAAAGTTTGTTATGTTTGGCTTTGTTTTACTTCACTACCTATTAAATATTTTGGTTTGGAATGATAAACTATGATGCATTTGGTTTTGGACATGCAGCTTTTACTGGATAAATGGTTAGCAGTAACAACATGCCAATCTGGCAGCAGATGTTTGTGAGGAGATGTTTGTGAAAAGTGTGGGAGCAAATTGTGATGTGTGTACTGTAAGTTCAGAACATTTGCTGGTTTTTTTTGCACAGACTTTAAAAGGCATCTGTGTGGCCTATATGAGGTTAAGTAACATATACTTTAAGAAAATGTGACACAGTTATATATATTTATATATATATACATCCATATTTGTTGACGGGAACAACAATATTTCTTTAAAATTAATAATATCAGTGCCCCCAACATGTATGTGTTGCAGATGTCTGTAAAATCTACCAATGTTTAAATGCTGACTATATTTTTCCTTAATGGAACTATTGCCAGGTCGGTGCTCACTTTTTGGAAGCCGTGGTGAAGAAATTTGATGAACTCAGTCGCAGTGATGCTGAGGGGAAAGAATGTGAAAACCTGCTTGCCTTGATTGCCCATCTTTATAACTTCCACGTAGTTCATTGCCTGCTGATCTTTGATATTCTGAAGAAACTTGTTAGCAGTTTCACTGAAAAAGATATTGAACTCATTTTGTTTCTCCTGAAAAACGTGGGCTTTTCCTTGAGAAAAGATGACGCGTTGGCTTTGAAGGACCTGATCAGTGAAGCCCAGAGCAAAGCAAACACAGCAGAGAAGGAACTTAAGGATCAGACTAGGGTATGTGTATATTAAGGATTTTCTTTTCTGAATCAGCCTTGCTAAGTATTTGGGTACAAGTGTTAATTTACCAGAACGCTTTCTGCTGTACTCCAGGTTCTCAGAGCTCAATCATTACATTTAGTTATTTACTTTCTCCTTATCTGTCTTACAAGTGGTGAAACTAGAACTGTTGCATGTATTACGCAGTAGATAATTCTTCTGTTTCATGTTTACACTTCAAAAAGTTTGGTGTTTAGCAGCTAAGACTTTGAATTCAAGCTTGAACCTGAGTGAATACAATAGGAGTTAAAGCAAACATCCTTCTCTGTATTTGTATCCATGTCATCTGAATTTCAAAGTACGTTGCCAGATCAGTTCCTTATTCCCACAGAGCAGTGTTTTCAAAACACATCTTCTGCTTTATTTAACAAACTTGCAGCACGTAATTCATATTTATATTTCTTTTCCCGGTAGGTTCGTTTTATGCTAGAGACCATGTTGGCACTGAGGAACAATGACATGCGTAAGATTCCTGGTTATGATCCTCAACCAGTTGAAAAACTCCGCAAATTGCAAAGAACACTGGTGAGAACTTTGTTGACAGATATAGTATAGCTTCTCTTACACTACAGATAATTAATTCTGGCTTATGTCAGCTTGATGGTGTGTAATATGTAGTAGAGGAGGTAGTTATGTTTTTATAAGACATATGCATATTGTGTGTCTGCATGTGTGTATATAAAATAAATATTTAGGAATCCTTTTAGCAATCTTAAACTCTCGTGGTCTAAAATGACTTCAGTACTTGAACAGTCTCCTGCCAATCAGCCTTCTGCAGAACAATCTGCTAAAATACGTCATACTTGATCAAAGACTGAGGCAAAGTCCATGTCTCTGTCCATGACAGAGATTGTGGAACGTTTAATGATTGTGTAGAAGAAATGAGTCATCATGACAAGTTCTTTTTTTTCCAAAGATTTTTTTATGCATAGATAAAGATACTGCTCCTAAGTTGACCATAATTCTGGAAGTTCTGAAAACTTTCATGTGTTGCTTTTTTTCCCTTATTTTCATATTTGGGAGCCATGTGGGTAGTGTCTAAAACAATTCCGTTTTGATTTCAGTTCAGATTTGATCAACTTCATCTATTTGAGAAACTAGAACTAAAGGAAAATGGGTAAATTTTCTTCAGGTTGCTGCTTGGAAGAACAGATGGTGGAATTAAATTAAAGATCTTTTGGAGATAAACTTTTCTGTGTTTATTTACAGCATTTATTTAAAAGTACTTTTAAGTAGATAAAGTATCTTCAAAAATATCTTCAAAAACGCTATTTTTGTTCTTCAAGGTTCACAGCAGTAGTTCTGGAAAAGAAACACAGCTCCGTGTCTCCCTGGAATCCCTCCTCAATGCAGATCGGGTTGGTCGCTGGTGGATCATAGGCTCGTCCTGGAGTGGAGCACCAATGATCAATAACACAGACAGCAAGACTCAGCAAAAATTGCATATTGGAAAGGTAAATCCAAGCAGGATTGGTTATAGATCTAGTTGTTGTCTGTGTTCTTCTGAATGTTCTTGATATAGGTGAATAACTCATTTTGGAGCCCTCAAAAAAGCACTCTGTGGATTCCTGTAAGGTGAAACTTTTGAATTGTAAATTCTGCTCTTAAAATTTTCAAAGTATTGGGCTCATGACCTTCATAAGAGCTACTCGTTATAGTTTGTTTCCTTTCTATCCATTTATGCAAAAGTAGCTTGTTATGTGAAATGGAAGAAAACGCTTAAAGTAGATTTGATTATTTGAATTCTTGTATGTAGTGTTGTCGTCCATGGGTGGCATATTTCTAAGCTGATTCTAAAAGTAATTTGTTGAGATGGTAATGGCATGGTCCCATGCATTAGCAAAGCACTTCTTAAAAATAATTGGCACAATTAAACTAGATTTCCATAGTTGAAAAAGCTCCTGATGACGCCTGTACCTCTATTGGACAAAAGTTCAGGACCTTTGGATTCATGCTTTACCATTTACTGGAGATTTTCATTAATGGTCCTATTGGAGGCTGCACAGAAATAGCCTTCTTTAAAGCTTTTTTTTTTTTTTTTCCTTTCAGGTGAGTTCCAAGATAATGGATCTTGCTCGTAAGCAGAGGATGAACACTGATATCAGGAGAAGTATTTTCTGTGTACTGATGACAAGTGAAGACTTCATGGATGCCTTTGAAAAGCTACTTAAGTAAGTACTGACTAAGTCAGAAGAAAGCCCAGAACTAAAACTAGTGTTAGCTGGGTAGGAAAACTAATATTGTTGGTCTGGACTTAACAGCATTTAATCAATAATGTGATCACAGAGGTGTGTAACTAGGGGTCCTCGTGAGGATGGATAAAAGGGTGAGAGGGGAATCAAAATTCTGTAAGGACTAATAGGAGTCAGGCAGAACTGACTGGCAGTCAGGGGAAGTAAGTAGCTCCTCTTATTAGCATTCATGTCCAGAACTGTGATTTACATCATCTTCTGATTTAAGGAAGTTCTGTGTTTTTTCCACTGAAAAAATATGGATCCCAGTCTAGCGGATCCCACTCTGTTGCAGGCTTGCTCTTGCCACTGTGTATGTCTCTGTCCATACCTGTAGTAGTGTTCTAGCACCTGAGCTTCCCTCCTGCAGAAGGTATTCCATCCTGGAGAATTTATTAGCTTTGGATTTGCTCCAGGGTGACATATCATGTTAAGAGCAGTTTCCACAACACATAGCAAACAGCTTTTTAGAAGACTGTGATCAGGGAAGGGCTCAAACTAAGTTATTCTTTGTGTCTGTCAGAATATTAATTGCGAGTCTTTAGTAACTGGGAAGGGGAAGATCAGGTCTGAACTTTCCTGTTGCAGCCTTGTAATTCAAAGGAATTGTTTTACCAGGATGGCATGCAATTATTTAATTTGCTAACCAAACCAAAACAGACTCTGTAATAAAGTCAACTAATATTTGATTAAATGCCACTTCTGCAAAACACAGCTTGGATTTAAGACTGCAGTGGAATCATTCCAATATCTTAATATGGCCCTGTTCAATTAAAAGAAATTAGCTGCTGCTGCCGCAGTTCTTGCCAAGGCCTGGTAGCTCAATTTGCAAATTGATCCTTGCCTCTCATCTGTGCTATTTAAACTAGTATACAAATCTGTATACACACAGGCTTGTCAGAAGAACTACGTCTGCAGATTGCCTGATGTGCATCAGTACTGATTTTCATGCAGCAAATGCAGATAGAGGAGGACTCTAAAATCTGCCCACATCTGGCAGAGTATAATGGAAAGTACACAGAATTGTCACAGAAGGAATTAACTGCAATATGAACATGCTTTTCAAGGTGTTTGGAAATTTATATTCATATGTTTCATGTCAGTCCCTTGAGAAAGAGCATGAGAAACACATAAAGATGTATTTTAATTGCACTTGTTGATTCATCTGCTGCTAGATCTCTGGCAGAGTTCAGGTGTGATGAAATGGTGATTTAAACCATTTTAAATCCAGGCTGCTGTAACTTGCTTCTCTTTCTCCTCCTCTCAACAAAAGCAAGCCATTAGCTTGTATCCAGAACAGCTCCCTGAAGTGGCTCAACATGTGAGTGTTGGGAACATGACTGGAGCCAGAGTGAGACTCGATCCTTTTCATTATCTGAGGGGCTGCACATCCTTACCAAACCACATACTCACACTGGAGGGGGGGATGAGTGCTTCTTAAATTTGGTGAACAGGCAATTTCTTAAGCTATTTCATAGGCATGAAGAACTGGAAAAGCTCTGCATTTCACCAAAAAAAAAAAAAATGGAAACAGTTGTAGAAGTCTTAAATATCCTGTTGTATTGTGTTGTGCAATTCAGAATAACGAGTAGGTGGTTGTATCTACTGTAATCACCTGTATCAACTTTTAAAAGGTGATATTGAATGTTGCTATTTTTGATCTGGAGCCATTGATAGTTGTGAGCTTCAGCTGATGATACCTAGTCTACTTGGAGACAGGCTTATGTCGGTGATAAAATATCTGCTTTAGAGGTGGTTATTCCATATATAGAGGTCCGTATAAAGATCACTTTTAAAGTGATCAAGAGTTGCAAGTCCATGGGGGTGTTGTACCTCTTGAGTGATTTAATAGTTGAGGTGACTGCAGCTTCTTTATTGAAAACTACCAGGCTTCTGAAATCTGTACAGCTCTACAGTGAAGTTATTTAGAAATACAAGGTCTGAAAAGAAGTATTGCTGGGTCTCTGAACAAGCGAAGATAAGAACAAAACCAAAAAGCTGTTTTACTTGATTACAAATGTTTGGCAACGTGAGCATTTCCAAAATACCTCAGTCATGTTAGAAGTGGTAATGAATAAGGAAAAGGAGTCTGTACCAAATTAGTGACTGCGATGTAACTTCATCTCTTAGATATGTTCCAGATAGCTGAGAACATGTTTATTTGTTTCTGAAAAGACTTCTGTAACCAACTCAGACACACTTTGGCTGATAGGAGAGCAAATGAATGATATCCCAGACCTAGCAGTTACAGTGCTTTTGTTTTGGGAAAGCAGGCTTAAGTTTTCACTGCTGATTAGAAATCAACCTAGAAATCATCCCAAATTTTTCAGTTGTAAAACCTTAAATTCTGTTCTTTGGCTGAATGACAATATTTTTTCTGGTACGTATCTGTGATCAAATGTAATGGCAGGTGTCTGGAGGAGCACACAGCCAATGGCTGTTAGACTCAAACTATGACAGCCTGTACTCTGCAGACTGTAGAGCAAAGTTCCAGTGGGGTCGAACTTAGTTAGAAAATACATTTGAGTTATATTAATGCCATGAGAAACTTGAGCTCGAAGCAATGAAAATAACTTTGTTTGACATTTTTCAGATTATAATATTAAACATTCTTCATTTTAATTGGTTTTAATGCTGCCAAGTGTTTGACAGCCCTGGAAGCTAAATCATATTATTCACAAGAACAGGTGCATTGTGAGTTAGTTGCTGTTCCTTGCCAGAGTGCCTCCTTCAGGGTGGTCAAATGTTCAAGTGGGAAGGCTATTTGTCCTTGGCCTTGATGTCAAGAGACAGACGGTGTAACTTCTTTCTGATATTGTTTTCTTGCTTTTGTTTGATACTATGGATTGATACTACAGTATCAGTACTTTATCTTCTGTATTGGCACACCAAGTTGCAGTGCTTGCTGCAGTATGTCTGCTTTCAAAGGTGCAAACAATGACTGCATGATGACAGATCGTCTCCTCTGTTTTCCTTTGTGGAAAGCTTTGAGCAGGGAGTGGGCTACTTTTCCCTTTCCAGGAAGTAATTATACTTGGATCGCTCCACCTCTGTCCATTCTGGTGTTGCTTTTACAGCCACTTCTTTAACACCACTAATGCTGCAACACTTCCACGTTGCCATACCAGAATACTCACTTAGCTTACAGTGTAAAGGGATTGATTCTATTCAGTGCTTTAAGGACTCTGTAAGAACTTCCCAACAGCTAGAATTGAATGAGATTTGTTTGTGGGTTTTTTTGTGCTGTTTTGTTCTGAAGGTATTAAAAATGTTGACTGTTGTAGTTGTCTTTTTTTCCCCTTACTAAACTATTTTCATTCTCTTGCCTAAATTTTAGGCTTGGGTTGAAAGATCAGCAGGAGAGAGAAATTGTTCACGTTATCCTTTATTGCTGCTTACAGGAGAAGACATATAACCCCTTCTATGCATTTTTGGCTAGCAAAATTTGTGGATATGAAAGACGATTTCAGGTAAAGAAGTTTCTACTTTCAGTGCCATTGTTGTAGTGAGACAGTTACTAAGCACCTGACAGTACGTGCATGCCTGCTGACATCTCATTATCCTGAGGAAAAATTCTCCTTGTATATGGGGATGCATTCAGTAAGGTATACTCCGTGTCAGATCTGAGTAGGAAACAAAATATCTTCTTCAGAAGGTTTGCATTCTTCTGTTTTGCACATTTGGAAAGGAATTGAACAATCTGATCCAACATTTCCTAGTGAGCAGAGGACTCATAAAGAATAGAAGGCCCAAAGATTTTGCTGTTTCTCACTTAAACGGTCATTTGGTTTTGTTTCATTTTTTTCTTTGATATTTAGGTGACATTTCAGTTTAGTATTTGGGACAAAATCAGAGACTTGGGAAACCTGTCAGCCAGTGCCATCTCCAACCTGGTATCGCTGTTGGTTCACTTAGTAAGGACAAAGTCGTTGCCACTTTCAGTTCTCAAGGTTGGTGTATTTTACTTTAAAATATGTGTGCTCTCCTTGCATTTACAAGTTCTGTGTAAAATGTATATTCTCTGTTACCTAGATGGTGCTTTAGCTGTTGGTTATCATGAAGATGTAAATTGGTCTAAAATTAGCAGATTAATTATATTGACTACACTAATGCTGTCCTTTGGGGATAAGGGAGCCTGAGGTGGCTTAGTTATGCAAAAATCCTGAAGAACACGATGTAGAAACATCTTTTTATCTGGTAGTCAGTTCATTGAACCTAGTAGGCTTGGGTAACTGCCTTGCCATCATGGCTTCTGCACCAAACCCAGGGTTCTCATGTGCCATGCTGCCCTTCAGTCCCTAATTCATGGGGGATGCATCTGTCCTACTGACATAACCCAGGAAACCAGTGGTGCTGCTCTCCCAAACTGAGAAGCTGCCTTGGAACAGGTGATTTGGGTCTCATGACTGTTGCAAAAGGCAGTGTTACTGGATCCCCACTACATGTACAGGGTAAACAAACCATTACAATTCCTGTAGGATTCCACATGTAGAACATTTGTAAGATTTGGAACTGAGGCCATTTCATTAGCAGGCTTTGGATTTTGTGTCATGCATTTTAGTTGCTGTTGGTTTTTATTAGACCAGGAGGAAATATACAGAGTGCTTGGATTTCAGAATGAGAAGACTGTAGAATTTATTTAGAAGAGTGATTGCAGTGTGGTAAGCAGGCAATATTCTAGATTGTTCTAGGTACTTCCGAAGTATTTATCTAATTGAAAATGTATATATTTGTACTCTGTTACTGCTGGACAGGTTATTCCTTAGAAACCTGACTGCTTCCTTTTCGATTGGCTTTATGGAGGCAGTGTTCTCAGATAATTCTCCTGTGCCAAACCTCAGACTCGGTATATATGGGAGGCCAGCAGGTTTGCTAAGAGCTCTGCTCACTGTGAAGAAGATTCAGTTGTTTGAAATACTTGAGCTGAATGAGTTTTCTCTATTCTAAACCAGGTAATTGAATTTGGTGATCTAGATAAACCCAAAGTCCGTTTCTTGCGACAAGTGCTAACCATGCTGTTAGTCAAAACAGATCATGACGACATCAATGATATTTTTGGGAGGTAAGTCATCAGAGAATCTTTCATTAGTGGTAATTTTGCCTATTTTGTTTGGAATTATACACTGCCTTTTTCATCCACTCTTGAAAAGCAAACTTGCCTGGGGGAAGCTGGAAGTGGGGGGCAGCAGGTATCCTTTGCTTGTTAGTGCAGGTTGTGATACACATACAGCTGTGAAAAGTATTACATCAAATATCTGAAAGCCTTATTATGTATGTTTCATTGGATTTTCACGAGCAGAGCTCTGTAACCCTGAATATGTTATTGCTTTGCCATCTGTGTGCACTGAGTTTCAGTCTTTGCTGGTAGATTTCTGTAGTAATTCTTCCTTATTATTTTCTTTTTTCTTACACTAATGAGGGAAAGCTTCAAGGTTTTGTTGTTGTTTTTTTTTTTTTAATGAATGTTGTGTGGAAGATCTTAGTGTTGTACATGGGATGGGGAACTTTTTATAAATCCTTCTCCACAGTGTTCAAAAGACATCAGCTCTTTTGAAGGGACTAAAATTGCCCTGACACTTCCGTTTCACCTAATCCACTACAATCTATAAACATATCTGCAAACACCCATGTAAAATTGAGTTCCAACATTTTGGTTGTAGTGGAGACAGCCGTAATTTACAACCTACTCCAGGAAGTAAATTGCATTGCAGTCACAACATCACATAAAGTTAGGAGGAAATTGTTTCAACCGCTGTGCTGTAACAGGAGGAATTTCACGTTCAGTGTTTGCTTTGGTTTTGGGGTGTTGTTTGTTTGTTTGTTTTCTGTAATGTAACTGTAGAAGTCTAATACTATGTTTTGATCTGTATCTTTACAGGCTATCTGACAATCCCAAACTGGGAATGCTACGGGAAGGCTTGAAACTGTTCCTTACCCACTTCTTACTGAAAAATGCACAAGTCCAAAACAGTGATGAAGAAACTGGCTTGTTAAAAGAAAGAGCTGAACTTGCAAGCAGAGCTTTGCAAGCAAAAGAATCCAAATTCAAACTGTAGTTCTGTTTATCAAGTAAAACGTGCAGAAAAACTAGGTTTGCATGTAGCTGCAAAGCTTGTTTAGTCCTTCAGACCTTAACTGTTGGGAATGAGGAGGGCCTTGTATCCGTTTTTGTGATGGAAACTGTGCTCAGCACACTCGTTACTGGATTAACTAAAGGGGATATAAGGTGTTTCTGAAGGAAGGGAAAATGTGGTGGGTTTTTTGTCATGTCCCTTTAAGTATGGGCACTTTGTGTGGACAAGTGTCTGGAGAAGAGGTTGGATTCTATTGTGTCATATTCCTGGTCAGCAGTAGCGTTCAGCAGTGCATATTTCAGGAGGCTGACCACTGTATGTTAAAGAAGCAGCCTTAACCAAAGGCTTTTATTAACTAGCAGTGCATTTCCCCGAAGGAGTGAGCCACTAGATGGCACAAGTACTGATGAGTCAGCTTGGGATGGAAGTAACTTTTTTCTTAAAGTGTTGAATTGAGCATCTAATTCTATGAATTGTTGTAGTAAAAAAGACCTGAGGATCTGACTTCGCCCAGTTATGTTGGGTGTAGAGATTATAGCAGAGTTTTATGCTCCTTTAACCTGTTGTACTCGGCTTTAAAATTGGAGTTACCAGTCTTATTATTTGCACTAATCAGATTTTCTAGGCATAGAAATGAATAGGCATGAAGGCATGAATAACAGCAGTCTTTTAGTAATAGAATATCTTCTTATAGGGTTTGCTTCCACTTCCCATTCAAATGCCTTAAAAATTTGTATATGTTTCTTGGTGTAACACTCAGATTATTTTGTCAGCCCACAGCTACACATGAAACTGATTTTCTGAAGTGTTCTGCTGTTCATGTTGTCTTTATTCCAGCTGGATAGCCAGCAGGGGAGCGACCTGAAATGTGGGGGGCACTCCCAAGTTCACAGTAAGTACTGCATCTACCTGTATGAGGGCTGCCAGCTTTATTTCTATGGTGGGTTTGCCCTCAGCTGCTCAGCAGTCCCATCATTCATGGTGCTTCCTAATTGCGTTTGTTACCACTGATCTATTCTCTTTCTTTGGATCTGTTCCCATTGGGAAAATTTGCTCCCAGAAAGCATCTGCAAGGAGGACTTGAGTTCTGCAGCAAATGAGCCTTACAAGAATATTTTATTATTTTTTAATTGGAGCTGACTGTGGAATATTTTGCTTGGTTGTGTGAGAGACACTTTTGGAAGGAGGTGTGCTTCTCCCAGCGGGGAACTGTTCTTCTGGCCTTCCTCTTCTGGGGAGGACTGCTTAAAGGTTATCCTGGGATTGGAGAGACTCAGTTTTGAAATCACAGGTTATGCTTGCACATAATTTGCACATAAGAGATAACTAAAAAATGAGCAAAGCAAGATGCTTTCTTTAGCCTGGTTCAGACCACTGGCAGCTTTAGCCACTTAGAACTCACATTTTTGCTCAGTTGGGTCTTAGGTGCAACAAAAGGAAAAGTATGAATTCTTTATAAAATCCATACTAGTTAGAAGAAGTGTAAGCAGCATGGTGCTGTGTTTTGGTGGACTGTGTGACACGGAAGGCAGAATGCTGAGGTGTGCCCATAAACAGCACCTTTACAAACAACCATGGTAAACCTGGTCAAGTTTTAGAGGCTGAGCATGGGAGGAAATCTGTGCAAGCCTCTAGAAATTGTGACTGCTGTGGAATGCATGGGGCACAGGTAAAAAGTCACTCCCTCTGGGCTGCAGCAGCCACCCAATTAATTACCTTTTTGCAGGTAAGATCCAGCATTTCATCTTGTTTGTGGTTTAATAGCATACAAATGCATTGCTCTAACAGGGAGGTTGAGGCAGCTTTGCTCTTGAAGGCAGATCTTGAGCCATCTCCCTGGAATTCAGTGCTGTACTGCTTGTGTGCCTCGCTCAGTGATCAGAACTGAGCACCACTGCCCATGGAAATACTGCCTGGTGTTTTATGGGTCTGAGCCCATTCCCTTGCTGCAGCTGGCTGAGGCGGTGCGGTGCAGGTGTTGCTGTGCAATTGGAGGAGATGGCTTTAACCTTACAGTCTAAAATTACAATTGCTATTTTTTTTTTTAAAGCCTACTGGCCTTATTATTTATGCCAAACATCTATTGTGTTTTGTTCTAACTCACAGCCGGTTCTTGCAGCTATTACTTTCTTTCTGAAGGAAGCAGACTTTACCTGCCTGCAGCTTTTACGTTCCTCACATTTATGCACAAACATAAATTTTTTTTTGGAAAAGCTGAATTTCCAAGGAAAGCAGCCAAAACTCACTGCATCCTGAGGCAGTAAGGCACATGTGGAAAGGAAAGCTGAGATGACAATACGCTTCTTTTAAACCCTGGAGGAAAAAAAAAACATCCCCAGCAAAGGTAGCCCTGTCAGCGTGCCTCCTCTTATAGTTGGGCTCAGCCCCTATAAGAGCAGCAAGCCCTGTGCTGGCAGGCAGCTCCCTGCAGAACTGCAGGCTGAACGTAAGCTGCTAGGGAAGGTATGACAGCTTTGACACTTTCTGCTTTGTCTACCACAGGGTAGATGCTCAGTAGCACATGTATAGAATGCATCTTGCAGAAAATCAGAATGAGTAGAAAGGGGCACTTAAAGGTCATCTGGTCTAACTCCCCTGCAACGAACAGGGACACTTACAGCTCCATCAGGTGCTCAGAGCTCCATCCAACCTAACCTTGGGTGTCTCCAGGGATGGGGCATCCATCACCTCTCTGGGCAACCTGTGCCAGTGCTTCACCACCCTTACTATAAAGAAACTTCCTTAGAGAAGCTTTCCTGCAGGCAAAGCCCTGTAAGAAATACTAAGAAAGATGCTGCAGAATCCTTACATGAAGCAGAAAAGGGCTTCAAATTGATATAAATAACCCCACACTGGAAAGGCGAGCAGCTGCACCAATCCTTCCATGTGACAGGCTGGTGGAAAACAGTGGGATTTGCATTAGGTGCCTTTAGCTGCTAACCGGATGCTCGGGGTTTTTTTTTTAGCTATAAAGCAGAAAGTTTCCCACTTAAAACTACGCAGTAGTACCCCTCACAGCTATTATCACTGCTCCAATTTTTGTTTTCTTTTAAGCTGACCAGTGAGGTTTTTCCCTTTCTCTGTTTTTTGGATCAATATTAACGGGGCAGTAAAGTCTGGTTTTCAGCTTTGGCCGGAGCGTGAGGCTGATAAATCATCCCCAGTCCTTCTGGCAGGGCTTTAGCTCTGCACCTGAGCGCTCCAAGTTCTCCAAGCTTCTGAACTTCCCATTTTCCATTGTCCCGCGCAGGGGGGACGATGAGCTGATAGCAGCCGTGCTCCGAAAGCGCAAACGCAAGCAGGTCTGCCCCGTTAGCAAAGGTGTGCAACTCAACACCGTGCTCCCAGCACATCTGGGATCGCTTGGTTCGCGCTGTGAACTCTGTGTGCTGGGGGCTGCAGCCCGGGAGCAGCTGCCAAATGCAAACGGCAGAGCTTTCGGCACAGCGAATCCATGAGTGTCAGCACAGAATCGCAGACTATCCTGAACTGAAAGGGACCCGTAAGGATCACCGAGTCCATCCCCGGCTCCACACAGCAGTACATAAACCCAGCCCTGTGTCTCAGAGCACTGTCCCTGGGCAGCCCGTTCCATGCCCACCGCCCTCTGTGGCACAGCCTTTCTCTCACCCCCAGCTGCCCTCCCCTGACAGCTCCATGATACTCCCTCAGGCCCTGTCGTTGCCCCTCCCCTCCCTGTGAGGAGCTGCAGCCGCCATGATGCCTCCCCTCAGCCTGCTCTGCTCTGCACCGAACAAACCCAGGGCCCTCAGGGCTCCTCACGCCCGCTGCCTTCCAGACCCTTCACCATCTTTGTAACCCTCCCTTGGACACTCTTTAATAGTTTTATTAGTTTCTTATAACGTGGTGCCCACCCAGTGCTGGATGTTGGGCTGCACAGAGCAGAGCGGGACAGCCCCTCCCCTGCCCGGTGGCAGCGCTGGGCCTGGTGCCCCAGGGTCGGGTTGGCCCTTTGGCTCCAGGGCACACTGCTGGCTCAGACCCAACCTGCCCACAGCCAGAACCCCCCCGATCCTTTATCCAGGGCTGCTCTCTCATCCCCCAGTCTGTACGTATATCCATACTAATATCCAATACGTTCATTGCCCCATCCCAGGTCCAGAATCTGACCCTTGCTCTGGTTAAGTTTGATGGGACAATTAGATCCGTAGGTCACTTTTCCAAAAGGCGTGGGCTATTTGGATGGGACAGATTTCAGGAAATCCTAAGTAGAGATGTGACGTTCACCATCCACCTCTTCTAGTGACTTCACCCCCTGGAGGAGCTCTCCCTTCACCCTCTGGTGATGCTCATGGATCCCTACTGGCACCGAAATTGCTTAAAACTCGTGGGCTAGGACTTAATCCTCGCTTGACTCACCAAAACCTGTGCCTGGATGGAAGGCTTTAAAGTGAAAACATTCAGAAATGGCAAAGAAACGTGATGTAACTGGAAGGAAAGGTGCACGGCAACACTGCAAATAGAAACCCTTTATGAATGGTTCTATTAAAGCCTGCTGTCAGTAGCAGTGAAATAGATGTTTAGTTTCCAAATGTGAAAGGTTTCCGAGCATGGCACAGTTTTCACTAGAAATCAGCTGAAGCTGGGAAGGGAGGAGTGCATGGCTCTGCTACAAAGACAAGAGATCCAGATGTACTCAGCTTCACCCTGGGAAAAGAAAACCGTCTTGCTTTCATGTTCTAAGCTTCCACCTTATGCACAAAATCATCTCTCCTCAGCCAAAGCCTTACATTCTGGATGGATGTTTTTTTTTTTCTTAATCTCTATTTCAGCTTGCCCTAAAAGCATCAACAAGATGATTCCTACTTTCCAGATTTCCCCACCTAAATGGTTAGATCAGATGGAGGCAGCAGCCCACTGCTGCAGCGCTCAGTGGGTTTGGCTTTCTTGTCTGTGGTCAGAAGGCAATATGGGAATGTCACAACCCCATCGGTGCTTCTGGCACTGCCCTTCTCTGGGTCTGGGAGCTCAGAGCACCCTTTGGGCTGCTGAGGGAGAAGCAGACCTTTGTTCTTGGCCAACTTTTGACACCTCCATGGATGCTGAGTGATGCTTTCCCCAAAATGGCTCCTGCAGGAAGGAGCTGGGGCTGCCCAGGGCTGATGCAGAGCTATCTGAGGCACACTGAGCTTTTCCAGCATTATTCCTCCACTGCTAAAATGGATGCTCAAATATCAGATCTGGGTGTAGTAAAGAGGAAGTTCTGGAAGATCCAAGGAGTGGCTCTTCGACTTTCAGGCGTTTTGCCCTTTCCCAGCTAATAAAAGAGCTTCCCACCCTAAGTCAACCAGCACCACGAGGGCCTGTACAATGACTGAGGCATTCTCTCTGGACAGATGGTCAGTGGAAGAACAGGACACCCACTCTGGATCCACTGAACAGCACCTGAGAATGGGCTGAAGGTTAAAATGTGGATAAGATGTGTAAGTTTTGTAACAGCAGACCTTGTACTCCCATAGCTGTTAATCCAGCTCCTCGATAGTGATTAATAGTGGCCGTGATCCTTTCAGCAAAGGTCACCAAGGCGAATGAAAAGGTACAAAAAGCTGGGAAGAGCAGCTGGGTGATGAAGTGGAGGGCAGGGAAAGGTGAGGCTGCTGGCACGCGCTGTCCCAGCAGAGTGCCTACAGAGCAGAGCTTGGTGCTGGGATGCTCAGGGCAGGACTGCAGGGGCAGCAGCTCTCTGCCTGGCATCTGCTTCTCCTCATACCCAAGAGTAAGTGAAAGTGGGGGCTTGGACATCCTCTGGCCTCAGTCGGGCACTTCAGGGAAGATGGGGGCTAAAAGGTGGAAAGAAGCAGGAAAAGCCCTGAAGAAGAACAAGAGATGGGAGCTGGGGAGGGAGGAAGGCAGCAAAGACAGCAGGAGCCACTGGCTTGTGTTGCTGGATTGCTGTCTTAATTACCCCTGGCAAAAGCACAGTGATTAACATCACTGACTGCAGACAACCTTTATGTAATTACTCATTAACATTTCTAAAATTGCACCCACCTGCTGCAGCAATACATGCTTTAGAGATTCATCATGTCGAAGCCCGGAATGAGCCATCAGCTGTCTGTGCAGGGCGCTGCACACTGCCAGCTGCTGTTACACTGCAGAAATCAGCAAGGGGAGCCTTCCACTCGCCTTCCCAAAAAGGTACCCGGGGACGCAGGGCTCCCAGCTGGGCTCAGCCCTGCACCCCATCCTCAGGCTGCAATCTGTGCTGCCTGCTTTGGTTTGTGCTTATGGAAGATGCAACCACAGCCCCCATACAGGGATGGGAATTCTCCATCCCTGTGGTGTGGGTAGGGGGAGGCAGACAAGGGGTGCTGCTGCAACCATGAGCCCCAGCTGCCAGCAGTTGCAATCGGCCAGGAACATCAGCAGAGGTCCTGTGCATAATAATTCCAAATAATGGGTTAATTAGAGGAAACTGTGATGTGCTTGCAAATGTCCTGCAGGCAGTAAAATGGAGCTCAGCTTCCAGCTACACATTGAGGAGCTCTTCGGGGCTTTACGAAAGCAAGAGCTCACTGTTATCTTCATCTGCTGATGTTGGAGAACAGCAGTTAGTTCGAAGACACAGAGAAACCTGTGTCCTTACCAAAAGGAAGCTGGCAGCCAGATTTTGATAATAGTTTGTGATCAGACAAGGATTGCTCTGATCTCCCAAATACCATTTGCGATTCCATCCCATGAAGGCACTTCCATTGCTTCACCAACAGCCCCAGGGCTCAGTGAGCTGAAGCTGTTCAGTTCCCAGAGCATATTCTTCATGGTGGAAAAGTAAATCAGAAGTTGGACTACTTGATCTCCAGAGGTACCTTCCAACCCCTACAATTCTGCGATTATGTGATTCTGTGAAAGCAAGAAGTCCTAGAAAAGGCTAAAATGCCTAATCTCATCCAGGATAACTCCAACACCCCTCAGCTGGAATGCTGACCATGTGAGCACCAATGAAACAAAGCAAACAAAGCACCAACCTGCTGTACCATGGTCACCAAGCAACTCCCAGAACCATGCTCAGCTGCTATCGAGCTACAGACAGACCTGAATTTTGGGAGCAAATTTGATCACCCCACGCAATGCCAAAGAGAGACCGTGTTTTCCTGCCAGCTTCTTATTCCATCGTTCATTCTGTATGTCCATTCATGGCATTCAAACAGGACTCTGAGGTCCCTTCCAACCCCAACCGTGTTATGATTCGATGAGCCATGGGTGCCAGCAGCAGGGGAAAGGGTATAAAGGCACTGCAGGAGGATGTGGTGTGGGATGGGATCTTCCTGAGCACTGCATGAAAACTTTATTTAATCCATTTAGCTTTGGATGAGTGGAGGAGTTTGGGCTTCAGAAATAATCAATAGTCCTTCTGCTAGTGAGGAATTCCATCCCCAGAAGTTTCATGGGGGATTATATATTTATGGTTTCCCATTTGAAAGACTTTTAGCAGGTTTACCTCGACCATATGGCTCCTATTTGGGTTCTTTTGTTTTAGCACTTAATGCTTATGAAATTGCCAGTTAATGACATCCATGCCTAAAGCACAGTACTTTTTTTAAAGGAAAACGTCCTCTCCAGGTCTTGTTCATACCTCACCACTCCTCGAGTAGGGCAGGGAGGCTTTAAGAGCGCTGCTACCTCCTGAGGATGGGTGGGGGAACAAATAACGTCATTAAATCACAACTGGGGGGATGAAGTTGCTATCGGACATTGGGTTAGAGCCACGCTGGGCTATGTGTGGGGATGCTCAGTTGGGCAGCATAGGATAACGGGGTCCCACAATCCCCCCATCCATCTCCACATTCCTGTTATCACTCTGTTCGTGAGCCTCGTCCCTTCAAAATGGAAAATCCCAATTAAAGGGATTTTCTCCCCGTTGGGATCACCACCTCTGCATCCCACCTTGAGAGGGGCCGCCGGGTGACTGCAGCGCATTTAATTCCTCTGTGCCCCCTCCTCGTTCTCGTCCCCCCTTCCTCTCCTCTCGGTTTTGGAAACACCTGGTAAGCTGCAAAATGATTTACGAAGTGAAAGTGTTAAATGAGGCCACCAGCTGTAAGACTGACAGAGCTTTATGAGTTTTATTAGGTGCCCTATTATGGAAAATAAACTTTAATCCGTCCATAAAAACAGAATCTGAAAAACATATTTGCCCTTGTAGTCTGGAACACTGAAGGTATTCTTGTAGGGGCCGGGCTTTAAAGAGATTAATTTTATTGAGACAGACACAATACACCGGCAGCGCTTTGATACAGAGCCCGGCAGCGGCTGCGTGCACCCTGCGCGGCTTTTCCATGGGCTCGGGCACGCAGCTCCGCGGCGTATCGGTGTGGTTAATTAGCGGGGGGTTAATTGGGTATTAATGGGTGAAGTGACGTTCTTTTTGAGGGTGCGATCTCAGGACGCCCTTTATATATATATATATAGATAGAAAATGTGTATATATATATATATATAAAATTTAACTTCTTACTCTTATCTTCTCCTTATTATTACTATTACCATTACTCAGGATAACGAGATAACGAGGCAGGTTGCTCGATATCGGGTATTTCGGGGGAAGTGCAGCTGAATCTCAGCCAGAGAGACAGATTTGGGCTCGGGGGCAGAGAAGCCGCGGTGCTGCGCCGAAGTCGAGCATTGAAAATCGCTAATTTGAGATTGAAAATCGCAAAGCCATCTTTCCTTTCCTTCCCTTTCCCTTTCCTTTCCTTCCTTATTTTCTCGCTTTACATTCCCCAAACCCCGCGGCCTGCAAACGAAAGGAAATCGTTGTACCGATTTAAATCAGAGCCCGTAACACGATTGTTTCCCTGCGAGGGGAGCAGGCATCGATCAGCCTAAATCAAGTTTCCCCCGATCAGGTTTTTGACACCTGGGATCTGCCCAGATGTATGTTCTACCCCGGGAGCGGCTTTGAATTACAGCGTATTCCTGCGGAGTGTCGGGCAGTAAACTCATAAATAACAGCAGTGCCGCTAAATCCCATCCCGGGGAGCGACGCTTGAAGCAATCCGGGATCGGGAAGGGGTTTCCTGCGTGCAGAGGAAAACTGGGCTGCGCTCCGCGAAACGGGGGAAGAGAAGGTTAAGGACGGACTGCGAAAAGATGCTTTAAAAATAGCGGCGATAATCAAATAAGAATTAAAATAACAAAAGTAATAATAATAAACAAAAGAAGAATAGAAGTATATATAATTTTTGAAACGCATAAAATAGAAACACACCATAGATCTATGTATAAAACGTAGGAGGGGGAGCAGGACGCGTTTCGAAGGTCTTTAGCCCGTTTCCCCCTATATAGGCAGTTGCGCCCGGGCTGCGCATCCCCGCGCACGTTGCGCGGACGCGGCGCCGCCGTTCATTGGCGGGGTTGAGCCCCGGGGAGCAGGAAGGGCCGAGGCAGTGATTGTATTTAAATGCGCTCTAATTGAGCCGGGGAAGAGCCGCCGTGACAAGGACCGATTGATCCGCGGATTTATTGGAGAGAGAAATCCCGATGCGGCCGCGCACGGCCCTCGGAGGGGCTCTTCTCGGCCCCGGGAACCCCTCGTCCCTTTGGGCTGCTTCTCGAAGGGCGAATTAAGGCCGCTTTAGATCTGCAGCCCCACAAGTGGTAGGGAATCACACGTCGGACAGCCCCAGCCCCCCCCCCCCGGCCCAAGGAGCCGCACACGTCCCCACAGTACAAAACGCTCTTTATTTATATTCCTCCCCCCCACCTCAGGGCGGGAGGGGCTGGGTAATAATTTAGCATGCATAAGTAGAGGAATTCATTTTGCCTTTTTTATAAATAGGATATACAAAAATAAAGACAGTATTGAGATTTGCAGCAGTTTTAACGTTCATGACATAAACACTTTTCCCGATATATGGTAAGAAGGAAACGGTTCCGATAGGGCGGGGCGGGGAGGGGGGCTCAAGTCGTGGCCGCTTCTCAGTCAATAATAACACTGTGTGAATTCTCCCTCCCGCTCGGCAGACGGGAGATCCCTTTCCGCGTCCCCCTCCGAGCAGGGAGGGATGGGAGAGCGGGGCCAGGAGGCTCCGTTGCCGGGGGCGGCCCCGACGGGGCGGCCGTGGGCTCACTGCGGCTGTGCGGGGGGTGGCGGGGGGGCTCCGGGCCGTCCTCCGGACTGCGAGTCCTCCTCGTCCGCCTCGGAGCAGTCGGAGGAGTGGTAGGGGCAGCACCGCCCGGCCTCGGCCTCCTCTTCCTCCTCTTCTTCCTCCTCCTCGTCCTCGGGCTCGCTGTCGGGCAGCTCCCTCAGCCGCCTCCCGCCGCCTTTCTCCGGGCCGGGCAGCAGCAGTTCCTCGGCCGCTTTGTCCTCTCCTCCTCCTTTCTGCTTCTCTGCCTCCTGCGCCGCCTGCTCCTTCGCCTTTTTGCTGCGCTTCCATTTCATGCGGCGGTTCTGGAACCAAATCTTCACCTAGAAACGGCAGACAACCTCCTCATCCACCGCCCCTCGGTGTCACCCCTCCCCCCCGTGCCCTCCCCATCCCCTTTTTTTCCTTTTTTAATTATCACCGCTTTTCCTTATTTCTCTCCCCACCTGCGTCTCGGTGAGCATCAGCGACGTGGCCACCTCGAAGCGCTTGGGCCGGGAGAGGTACTTGTTGAGCTTGAACTGGTGCTCCAGCTCCAGCAGCTGCTGGCTGGTGAAGGCGGTGCGCGGCCGCCGGCACTTCCCCAGGAGGTTGGACTGCGCCTGAGCTGCGGGGAGGGGAAAGAAGGGGGGAAAACGCAGCCATCAGCGCGGGGCGGCCCCGACGGCGGGACAGCGGAGAGAGATGCGAGAGGGGAACAGAGGAGCGGTCGTGGTTGGGATTCCCTGTAGGGCCCAAAAGGGGTGGTGGAGGGGGTGGAATCAAGTCGTTTAAATAAATAGAAAAAAAGAAATCAGAAAAATCTTTTCGTTCTCCCGAGGGCCGCACAACGAAACGCTGCCGGGGATCGCGGCGAAGCGGCATCTCCCGGGAGAGACGATTTGTTGCGTTTAACGCGTTAAGCAAAACCCGGCGGCGGCGATTAGAGGGATGCGTTAATTAATCCTAACCCCAGCGGACGGGATGCGCTGCTTTAACCCCAACCCAGAGCCGCGGGATGCGGCAGCGGCCGCATTCGGGAACGCGCCTATAAGGGCCGAGACGAGAAACGGCCTTGGAACGAGGAAAAAAATATATATATTCTGTATATTACAGATATTCGCCCATTTTCCCCCTTTTCAAAACGATTCAAATCGAGGGTTTCATTCACAAAAATAATGCAAGGAAGGCGGCGGGGTACCGCGCTTCGCCACTTTCGCTCCTCCAATTTAGGAAAGCAGGGAGGGCAGCGGAGGCCCGCGGGTATTTTCGCACGGCGGTGCGATTCTGCCACCCCCACCCCCAGCCCCTATTTGAGGGCAGCGCTCAGACAGCGCTCCTCTGTGGTTCTCCCCCCCCCCTCCCTGAACGCCGCAGTCCAAAGCGCCCCAACCCGAGAGCAAACTACGGCGTTCTGTCTCCGCGAACGCGCGCAGAGCATGAAAAAAATATATACGTATACATTAAAAATCGCGACTGCTTTCTTTTTTTTTCTTCCTGGCGTGATTTTCGTAAAACGACACCTCGGCTGCCGCTCTGCGCGCAATCCCCGCGGGGCGCTCACATCTCCGGCAGCGCCCGTCCCTGAACCGCACGTGGGGACCTCACCGCTGCTGAGCGCCGATGGCACCGCGGGGCTACGGCAGCGCTCCCACACCTGCTCTTATCCCGCGGCCCTCCGTTACCTCCAGCAAACGCGCAACCCTCCGAGCTCGGAGGGCGTCGTTCTAAATCCGTTTTGCCGGTCAAAGAAAAAAAAGAAAATGAGGAAATGAGCGTAAGGGTGACGGGAGGGATGCCCGGAGCTGCCCCTGCAGCGCTCTGGGGCTGCGCGGAGCGGTCGGGGCGCGCTGCTCTCTCCGCGCTCGGAAAGGAGAAGGATCCTACGGAGGATCCTACGGAGGGAATAGTGCGGGATTGAGGGCGGATAGCCCCTGGTTATCATAACATCTGACTGAAAGTAGTAATAATAATCCGCCCGGCCAGCGGTCTGAACGCGCAGCCCCGTTAGGGAGGGTTTAAAGGAAGCCTCGGGAGACGGGGAGGGAGCAGCGCATACTCACAGCCGAAGTCGGGCATTTTGGGCAGGATCATGCCGGCCGTGCTCGCCCGCAGCCACTGGTCCAGCTGGAAGGTGCCGGCGCTCAGCTTGATGGGGTCGGCGGAGGGATGCGCGGGGTGCGCTCCCTGCACTTGCGAATAGGAATAGGAGAGCGCCGGGTGCTGCCCGCCCAACGCCGGGTAGCCGTACACCGGGTGCCCGTAGAGGCCCGGCCCGCCCGGCCCCGCGGGGTGCAGCCCCAGGGCGTGGTGCTGCGGGTGGCCGCCCCCGGGTCCCCCCCCGCCCAGGAAGGCGGCTTTGGGCAGCAGCGCGCAGTGCGCGGGCAGCAGGCGAGGCGGAGAGGGGCTGTCGGTGCGCGGGCAGTCGGCGGGGAGCTCGGAAGAAGAGGAGGACGACGACGACGAGGAGGACGACGAAGACGGAGGGCTGCCGCCGCCGGAGCCGCCGGTGACCAGGGCCAGCGGAGCGCTCTGCGCCGCCGCCTTGGGGGGATCGACAGCCAGCAGCGCGTCGATGCGGAAATTTTTGGATTTTTCCATGGGAGCGGCGGAGGCGGCGAGAGGCACCGCGGCCCGGGCCGCGTCTCCCGGCGGCGGGGGCGGAGTGCGGCCGCGCGGCGCGGAGCGCCCCTTCAAGGCCCGCAGGCGGCTCCCATTGGGCCGCCGCCGCCACCTCCCCCATTGGCGGTAGCGGGAGCCGGAGGCCGCCATTGGCCGCGCCGCGCACCTGTCACGGGCGGGGGCCGCCCCCACCGACGGCACCGCCCCGGCCCCGCGGCCGCGGGGAGAGCGAGCGCCGGTGGGACCCCGCGGCGGGTGGCGAAGGGCAGCGCCACGCACGGCGCGGTGCCCGCGGCTCTCCTTCTCCGTCGCCTCCGTGCCGCGTCCCCGCGCTCCCCTCTCTCCCGTCTGCAGACGCGCGGACACGAACGGCCCCGGCGGGACGCGCACCCCCACCTCCACTCTTCCCACCCGCACCGCCGCCGGCCCAGACCCCTCTCCCGCCCCGTCGGGGTCACCCCGCGGCCCCACCCGGGGCTCAGAGAGCACGTTCGATTGTGCAGATATTTTTTCCCAATCGAACAATAACATTTTTCTTCCTTTCCCCCCCATTTTTTTCCTTTCTTCCTTCCTTTTCCTCTCCCCCCTCCCCCAACCCCCCGTCTTTTCCTTTTTTACTTTTCCTTTTTTACTTTTCCCTTTCCTTCCTTTTTACTCTTTTCCCTTCCCCCCTTTTAACTCTTTCCCCCAATTCTCACATTTTCTTTCCTTTATTTTTTCTTTTTCTTCCATTTCTTTCCTTTCATTATTTTTCATTTTCCTCTTCCACTTCCTTTTATTTCCTTTTCATCTTTTTCCTTCCCCCCTTTTTTCTCTTTTCGCCTTTGTCTCTTCTCTTTTCCCTTTCCTCCTTTTCCATTTTCTTGTCTTTCTCTTTACTTTCCCTCCCCACCATTTCTTTTTTCTTTTTTTGTTCTTTTTCCATTTTATTTTTTCTTTTCTTTTTCATTTCCTTTTCTTCTTTTTCCTTTTCTTTTTTTCCTCTTTTCACATCTTTCCTTTTTCTTTTTTTCTCCCTCTTTCCTTTTTCCTCCCTTTTCTTTTTCTCCCTTTTTTCTTTTTTTCTCAATTTTTCCTTGTTTTCCCCCTTCTTCCTATTCTTTTTTTCCCTTTCCCTCTTTTCTACTTCGCTTCTATTTCTTCTTTTTTTCCATTTTCTATTTTCTCCTCCTCTCCTCTCCTCTCCTCTCCTCTCCTCTCCTCTCCTCTCCTCTCCTCTCCTCTCCTCTCCTCTCCTCTCCTCTCCTCTCCTCTCCTCTCCTCTCCTCTCCTCTCCTCTCCTCTCCTTTCTCTCTCTCTTTCTTACTTCCTTTCTCTATTTCCTCTTTTACTTTTTTCCTATCCCTCTTTTTTTCTTTTTCTTCTTTTTCCCTTTTCTCTCTCTCCTTTCCCTTTCCTTCTCTAACATTCCCCACCGCTCCCCCCTCTCGGGACACCCCGCACTCCCGCAGCTCCCACCTGTGTTGATCCAACTCCCTCCCGGGGCCCAACAATGCGCCGTTATCTCAGCGGCGATAGCAGCGCGCCGCCCGCCCCCCCGGTGCTCCCTTTGACCCCCCCGTGCCCGGGGCACGCCGACCCCTCCGCTCCCTTTGAAGGGCTCCCCGGACAGCCCCGTGGGAACAGCCGCAGCCCCGTGGGGGTGGCGGAGCCTCGCGGACCCCCGGAGCCGCTCCGCATTTCAGCGCCTAAATAACGCGCGTCCTACACCGCGACATTCTGTACATGAGATAATGATACATAAACCCCCCTGATAGATGTGACACCCCCGGGATGGCTCTAAATGAGCCGCCCGCATCGACTGCTGATAATGGCGCGTTTATGAAAGCAATTTCGGTGCGAGCAGCGCAGGGTCTGCTCGGTGTAATCAGGCTGCTCGGCTAATGGACGGGGCGGGCGGAGAGCTATTGACACTCCGCTGCCCTTAACCTGTTTCCCAATAAAGCTGATTGGTTTTTGTCAATTCATCAGCTCACCGCCCTCGCTGCGACTGCATCAAAGCCGGATTTGCTCAGGGGAAATCAACAAGTCGCTGCGGGGGGGGTGCGGGGGGTGCGGGGCTCACCTCCCCGGCACGGCGTGGCCGGCGGGGTCTGCCCGGAACGGGGAAGCGTGGGACAGGGGGCCGGTGGCAGTGCTGGGTGAGCCCCGGCTCCCCTCCTCGTGTCCCCCCTCCGGCGCTCTCCCTGGGTCCACCCTAAGTCCTATGGGGTCATCTCCTTCGGTGCCCTCCTTAGGTCCCCGTTGGGTCCACTCCCTGGGTCCCCCCCGCTGTAACCCGTCCCGGTGTCCCCCCCAGGTCCTATTAGGTCCCATCCCTGGGTCCTCCTCCTCAGATCCTCCTCCGGTGCCCTTCCATGGGTCTCCCCCCGGGTCCCCTCCCAGGAAAATGACTCGGAGGAGCTGTCAGCCCTGCAAAGAGGGGCCGGTTTGCGAATGGGCGGCTCGAAACCCTCCCGTCCTCTTCCCACCACACCCGTCCATCTGAGGGGGGGGGGAAGGAAAGCTGTCCCTGCGGTGGTAGGCCGTGATATCGGGATATTTCCCTTTCAAATCTATTTCATGTATTTAATTCGCTTGTTTATTTTTCTTATCCCTCCAAACCAACTCCCACAGGTCCCTCGTCGGACTCCCCATTCACACAAACCTCCGGCAAAAAAAAGGACATCGTTTCGTTGTTGCCAAAATCGCACCTCTATTTCTACCCCCGCCGCGATCCCCGCACCGAACGCCGTTTATGTCCTTCACGTCCTTAGTTCAATTGTATTGCTATTTTATCTTCCCTGGACCAACGAAAGCCCGACGGCCGCTGCTCGCCCCCCGCCCCACCCGCAGCCCCCGCCCGTGCGCGGCCCCTTTAAGCGCCCAGCGGCGGCCCCGCAGTCCACCCCCCTTCAATTTAATTTCATTAAAACAGAGCATGAATATTTCTATTAAACCTAAAATGAAATATGAAGCCATTTAGACTCTGCCTGCACCAATCACGCAGATTTATGGCTTTTATTCATCACATCAAGAGCTGGGAAAAATGAATTTTCTTCACCCAGGAAGGAAATAAAACCCCTGCCTTGGTCATTTCCAGAAAGCTGTTAATTTGCCCGTGTGGTAATTACTTTCACAATTAACTAAAATACAAATCAACCTGACAAATTGGGTTAGTTTATATATTAATTAGCCGCCTTAAATTTATTCATTATGAAAAGACAATTTCAGAGGACCCCGGGTGTCTCTTTTATCGCCATAAATTACGGTTAGGAAATGGGGGCCGATAAAATATCCCCTTCTCGGAGGGCGGCGCGGACGCGGGGAGCCGCTCCTGCTCCGCGGGCGCGCAATGGGCGTGGGGTCCCGCGGGAGGGGCCGGGGCCGCTCCCTCCCCCCCACCCCCCTCCCCCGGGCTGCGCTGATTTAGCGCCGCGTCGATGGGATCATCGGCCGCCTTTTAGCTCGTGATCTTTATAAATGTCCCGCTATTAAATTAGAAAATGATTCTCTCCTCGTTTAATTGTATTCTTTCGTTTCTTATTTCCAATTAATTAGTCCTATCGACGTTGCAATATTTTAAATGACTGGAGTCCGTTTACAGTTTAAAATATATGGGTCAGCACATGCGATTTTAGACTCGGCAGAACTATATAATGCGGCTTTTAACTACTCCGCGCTCATACGTCTTCAACATCTGCCCGAGCGCAGCGTCGGGAAACGCGGCGCGGATGTCGCACACTGCGCGGATGTCGCACAATGCGCGGGTTTTGCGCGCGGTGCGGATGTTTCGCCCTGCGCGGATTTTGCGCGCCCCGCGCAAGTCCCGCCCGCGGGCGCTGCGCTCAGCGGAGACTGCAGGGAGCGGTGGGGGGGTTCTGGAAATGCCTCTGCGCCGCTCTTTGCGACCAACCGCGGCGGGGGCGGTGCTGAAGGTGGAAAGAAACTGCGCGATTTTGGGAGAATCGTGGGGCTGTGGCAGGGGATGATCCGAGGGCTGCCCTAAAAGCCGGAGGGTGTCCCGGCTGAGCCCCTCCCCCACCTGGGCTGTCCCGTCCCATCGCAGAGCTGTGCCCCAGTGCCACTTTTGGGGGTGCACATCGTCCAGGCCCGGGACCGCTGTGGCTCCCGTGTGGTGTCAGAGGGACAGCATAAATGTGACCACGTGTAAAAGATGAATCGTAAGGGCAGACTGATAATGTAACAGATGCTGTTGTCTCCTGGTCTGAGCTCTGAGGGTCCCTCCCATTCGTGGAGGCTCAGAAAGCACCGAATGCAGCAAATCCCCAATGCGGGCCGCTCCCAACACCAACCGTACCCACTGTCATCCGAGTGGCATCAATCACACTGAGTTTAGGAGACAGTGGGATGTGATTCCATGAGGCTCTCGTTGTGATGTAGCATTGATTAATGCCCGTTCATAAAATGATATAAAACTTACTTCTATTCTATCATGCGGCCCCAAACTGCGTCCCAGCCCATATTTCACACCCGTGTTAATGTAACTGCTCATTGCAGAGGGCGATGGTGATGGTGTACACGGGGCTGTGCGGAGGGGTCTGCAGAGGGGGCAGGAAGAGGTTAGAGAAATTATTTCCAAAGCAGAAAATTGCTGTCAGCTCTAAATTATTCCAGGTGCTGTGGGGTCAGAGCGTGCCTCCATCCTTCCCTCCCATGTGGGCGAGGGGAGAGGCAGAGATTTGCACTGGGCAGAAACCCGATGGTAGGGGATAGTGTTGCCCCCATGGACAGGAGGCAACAAGCCCCTGGGTGCTGCCTTTGCCTGGAGCGATTCTTGGGGCTCTTCATCCTTAATCATTCTATGATCCCCATCACAATTCATTCGCATTCATGTGGGATTTGACCTGACCCGAGGATCTCGGCTCTCAGCACTTAAAAAATCCAAAGGTTTGGTGATGGAGCCTGCAGGATAGATACCTGTAGCTCTTCCATTCCCTTTGGCTTTTGACTCGCTGCTCAGAGCGTGCTCAGCCAGACACTGCTCTCATTGGGTTTCTGGATGCTGAAGGCTCTGCTTGGCACCGGGCCTGCTTCGAAATAGCTCGTGCTCTTTTATTTCCTTTTTCTTCTTTTTTAAGCCGCATACCAGGGATGGTGATGTGCATGCATAATGCTGTGCGAGCCGGGATCGCTCTCTTGCAAAAAAGATCAAACTGGGGAAGCGGGGAGGAGGCTGTGCAGTGCTGCAGGGGCTGGAAAAATAAAGCAGAGGAAGGCTGAAAGTTGACATCTGGATAAGGAACGGCACATAACGGGGAATTCGACATTTGTTGCTTTACTGTATATAATTTAGGTACAGATAATAGATAATAGAGAATCCACAGGATCGCTTGATGGGAAATATATTGACGATACAATTTTTCTTTGCAAAGTGTATGCAACGATTGCAGATTTGGCTTAATAATAAATTCAACTTTGAAGAAGCATTTGATTCAAACCTCTGCTTTCTTTCTAATGGTGTTCACACTTATTAATACCTGTCTAGCCAGCTAAAGAGGTTTTTAAAAGAGTGTGCCGGGTGTTCTGCAATTAGAGTGGCCGTCTGCCCTTTATTAAAACTCCATTAACCTTTACATTAAAATACATTTAGAATGCAGACACGCTGAAAATATCCAGCACAAATAACAGAGATAAATCGGAGTGGTGTCCCTGCTTTGCTGGCTGCTTTGTGCAGAGCATGGCAACTCGTGGCACCTCCAAGCTGCTGAGGGCAGATAGCACCGTAGCATCAATTTTCCAATGCTGAGGATGGGAAATAATTACAAGGAGGTAATGGAATTGAATACCATCTCTGATGAAGATGTTGTAGAACATGATCTTGTTTATAGCAGGCTAGAAAGTCATTTAAAGTTCATATTATTAATTTTGGAACTAATTGCTTTATTTTAGGGGCAGAACTAATTTGCTTTGCTTATGCGTTTCTTGACCACAGCAGTGGCATGCTGGAGGGATCCAAGTAAATACAGTGATGGGAGGTTTTCTCAAAATATTCTGATACGTTTGGATTAAATTCAAAGTATTTCCAGTAGATCCCATCACAGTGCTCCCCAGAGCCTCGTGTGTGTCTGTAAGGAGTGAGAGGGGCAGCACTCCCCTGTCTGAGTTACTGCTCCTGCGGGCAGAGCTGCCAACGCGCTCTGTCAATAAATATCCCCCAAACACCCCTTCTGCTTCTCCTTCTTTCTGAGCTCACCAGATTTTGATCAACGGGAACTGAAATTCCTGAGCCGAAATATCTGCCTGTTTTTTTTATTATTTTTAAACTCAGCGAGGAGGATTCAGCTCTTTCCAGGCATGAGCTTAAGAACAAATGGCACCACTGTTCCTGCCCTATCAGTGTGGTGTCTGCACGCCTGCTGAATCATAATTTACAGCTGCACATAGGGTGGATCAGCTCCCCAGGCACGAGGGCACACCTCCTGTCACTGACCCCACAAACCCAGCCCTGGGTCACATCATAAAACTGTCCAAAGCAGAAACTTTGTGAGCTCTGCAGCCCAGATCCTCAGGTTCATCTTTGCTTGGGGTGTGAGGATGCTTCCCTCCCTTTGGCTCCCGTATGCAGAGAGCAGCAAGATGCTGCAGAGCGATGGGCAGGCGAGGAGTGGTGGGGATGGGATGAGGATGGCATGCCGTGGGGATGGGGATAGGTTGAAGATGGGATGATGATGGGATGGGGATGGGATGAGAATGGCATGGAGATGGCATGGGAATAGGATGGGAATAGGATGGGGATGGGATGGGGTGAGAATGGCATGGAGATGGTGTGGGGATGGGGATGGGATGAGCATGGGAATAGGAAAAAGGGTAGGAATGGAGATGGGTAGAGGGATACAGAAAGGGATAAAGATAGAAATAGGGATAGGGATGGGGATGGGATGAGGATGGGATGAGGATGAGAATGGGAATAAGGGTAGGAGTAGAGATTGGGATAGGGACAGAGAAGGGGATAGGGATAGGGATAAGGTTGGGGATGGGATGAGGATGAGAATAGAAGTAAGGGTAGGAATGGAGATGGGAATGGAGATGGAAATAGGGATAGGGAAGGGGACAGGGATGGGGATGGGGATGAGAATGGGAATGGGGATAAGAATAAAGATAGGAATGGGGATGGGGATGGGTGGAGAGGGCAGTAGGTGGAGAGATATGATACTGGGAAGAAGCAGCAGCTGTGCCTTGCAGGAGAGGCTGCATCTGTGCTCGCTGGGGCTTGGAGAGGAGCTTGGGATTACAGTGCTCTCTTATCACTGCAGAAGTGACTTTGGAAAAATTTAAGCATTTCAATTATACCAGAGAGAAAATGCTTTTATTTGCCTTGACGAGGTGTTCTCAGTAAGTTTTACACCATTTGGCAATTTATTTTTACTCAGAACAAGCCCAAATGCCAAAATCATACGATTTCCACCAAACTACAAATTCTGCTCCCTCCAAAGCCCTGGTCTGAGTGATTCTGGTGTGTCAGAAGCTGCAGTTTAAATTCAGGTCCCAGCAAAGCCCCTCTGATAAGAAAATGGTTCCGAGGAACGAAGTGAAATCCTTGCAACCCTTCAGTTGCACTGTTGGTTCCATGGATCACTGTGCTATTTTCTTAATTGCATTTTTGACAGCAGAATCCACATCTCCCTGGATTGAAGGATCATCATGGAAAGGAAAAAAAGCTTAGCTTTCAAACTGTTTCGTGGTTTTCTTAACTGGGTTTATATATGGTCCTTTTATTGACAGTACTTTTTGATTAATATCCTGTATAACATTCCTTAATGCATCGGGAGAATTAATTATGCAGAAAGATTTGGGGCACCTGGACGTTCCATTGGTGAAATGATGTTTTATTGACAAAATGACGGTTTAATACTGAGCTTTCCTAAAGCTCTCTAGTGGATAGGTGGTTTGCTTCAGTTAGCAGAATGGCTTGCGTGGATGCAGAAGGAATCATAGAATCACGGAATGGCCTGGCTTGGAAGGGACCTTAAAGACCATCCTGTTCTAATACCCCTGCCACAGGGTTGGAAAAATAGCTTTTGAAAGCTTATGAGTGACTTTGGAGCACACGTCCTATGAGGTGACCCGGGTCTTTATTCATGCAGGCAGTACTGACAAGAAATCATACCCTTTATTGGGATTTTAGCTTCTCTTTCTATAAGAATTGGAGTGTAGAGGCAGTCCTGGTGATGGAGAACAGTATTGACTTTCTGTAGCTGATAGCAGAGATCTGAGTGTGCTGGGAGTTTTCCAACTAGATGGTTCTTTGCTGTTGTTGTTGTTGTTTTTTTCTTGGAAAATGCTGATTTATTGAAACTGAAACTTTCCATGGGAACGTATCAGTACTGATTAAATTTTGCTGAGAGAGATTGCTGAAGTCTGAGCCAGAAGTTCTGGCTGTAAGCAGAGTGAGGTCCCTGCATGGGGAACGGCCAGCAGGTCAGGGCAGCGCTGTCTGGGTCAGGTGGAGGAGAGGAGGGACTTTGGAGCTCTCCCATAACTGACACAGCCCTCAGGCTGTTGCATACTCCAAGGATCCTCTGCTTGTTTTTCATAAAGCAAACTTGAAAACTCCCTGGGATTATTCTGCAATGGAATGGGAAGTTTATTTCTTTTCCAGGTTTTTTTTTCAGGTTCAAACATTTTCTCGCAAAGGTCTTTGAAGATCCAATCTGTTGAGTTATCGGTGTGCTGCTGTTGCTCCTCATTTAGACACAGCATTGCATTGCTGGCAGCGCTCAATGCAACTGCTTCTGAGAGGGTGTCTGGAAGTGAAGTTCAAAAACCGAATCCTATGGAAGCAAATTACTGGTAACTGCATTACGGTGATGCTATTATCAGTAAATGTTATTAGTGTGAGGATTTGTCCCCGTGTCAGAGCGATGTTAATACAATATTAGTGAGGTAGGTCTTAGGTGTCAACATGAGAATATCAAATGCAAGCGGAGGAAAATTGTATTGAATTGTGGAGATGATGGCAAATCAATGACACGGAAAATCTATGGAGAGCAGTTCATCGTGACACAAGAAAGCAGTGTCTGCATAAATCAGTAGGGAGCAATGGACGTTGAAAAGGAATTTCCATGCAAGATTAAGCGGACATTGTTATCATGTCAGGACTATGTGAAGTAAGTGCAAAATGAGGATGATACCATGATAACAACATTTAGACTAAGCAATGTCAACTGAAATTACTCTCCCATAAAGAGAAAACAACAGACTAATGGCCAGCTCAGTTACAAGCTCTGATAGCAGCAGTAGCAGCTATTGAGATAGCCGATGGATCAGGGTGATGGCTCAGCACCCTACTGTGTCCGGTAGTGGGCAAACACACCCACACCACAGCCCCTACCCCTGAATCTGGAAGAGATGGGCTGCAGCAGAGGCCTGTAAAGGGGACAGTAATGTACTGAGAGATCACTGAATCATTTAATAATTTGAGTTGGAAGGGACCTTCATACGTCACCTAGTCCAACTCCCCTGTAATGAACAAGGACATCACCAACGTGGAAATGACTTTGGTGCTATCAACTCAGAAGAGATTGCAAAAGAAGTTAAGATCGGAGGCAGCCTGTGCTGCAGCGGCCACACTGTGGTTGAACTCGTGATCTCGAGGAATGTGAGCCTGGCAAAGAGTGGAGTCAGGTCCATGAACTTCAAGAGAACAAATATCAAGCTGTTTAAGGAACTGTTGTATGAGATCCCCTGGGAAACGGTCCTTAGGGACAAGTGAACAGAACAGAACTGGCAGCACTTTAGAGATGCCTTTCCGAGAGCTCAAGAGCTCTCTTTCCCCCAGAATAAGAAATTGGATAAATGAGGCAGGAAACCAGAATGGCTGAGCAAGGAGCTGCTGGCCAGGCTGGAGGAAAAAAAGGAAAAGTATAAACAATGGAAGAGGGAATGGACGGCCTGGGAAGAATATCAGAATGCTGTCCAAATGAGCAGGGATGGAGTCACAAAAGCAAGGTAGATGTGAAATTGAACTTGGTGAGGGGTGTGAAAAACAACAGAAAGGGATTCTTTAGATACACTGGGCAAAAGAGACAGGCAAAGGAGAGCGCACCCCCCAGTAAACGAAAAGGGAGAGCTGGCCTCCTCAGGTATGGGGAAGGCTGAGGTACTTAGCGAGTTCATTGTGTTGGTCTTCATGGCCAGCCAGGCTTCTCATGCCTCTTGTGTCTCTGAAATTCTATGTGGGGGTCAGGTGAGCAAAATCTCTTGAAGGATAAGAGCAGGGCAAGTCCAAGATCACCTCATGATACTGAATATGTACAGCTATATGGGGCAAGATAACATGCATCCCAGGGTTCTAAAGGAGCTGGGCACAGCATGGGAGAGCTGGGTGAGAGAGTGGGAATTTTGCCACCGGTTTGAGAGTGAGTAGAATCAGGCCTTGTGTCTGTAGAGCAGTGTAAGAGTCCTAATGTGTTTCAAGTGTTTAGAAAATCACTGGAGTCAGACCCATTTTTCAGCCCAGCCCATTAGCCTTTCACACGTGTTTGTGTGGAGAGCAGTGCCCAGGCAGACTGGCGGCTTGTAAATGTTAAATGAGCATAAATATCCCAGCCCCTGTGATGAGCAGCCACGCGACGACGTCCAGTGCGATTAACATAGCACAGGGGAAGGAAATATTGACATTTTATACATCTGCATCTCGATAATGCTGCAAGAAAAGTGATATCAGTAATGCTAATGGACGCGTAATTGATGTTACTGCGATCCTTACCACTTGCTGGGAAGCCTGTAAAAGAGATAAGATTAAAGGAGATAGCACTGTAGTAATTCCAGCTACACTGCTGGCAGCAAATCCTGGGCGCAGCAATATTGGTAGTGTGACTACAGGCATTTACCATTCTGCAGCCCCAGTGGGCGCAGGGGATGCTGAGCACCTCACAGTGCAGAGCAGCTGAGGGTGCTGAGGAGCAACAGGCAGATGTGGGAATCACCTAAAGGTACTGCTGCTTGGCTTCAGGCAGTGCAGGTGGCTACTGTTCAGGGAAGGAAAGGCAGAGCTCCCTCCCAGTGCTGTCCATGGCAGGGCTGTGCTCCATCCTTACATCTCCCAGCTTGTACTGATAGCAGAGGGTGCTGTGGCCCAGGTGCAAAACATTGCACTTGGCTTTGCTGAGCCCTGTGAGGTTCTCCTGGGCCCATTGCTCAGCCTGTCCAGGTCTCTCTGGATGCCATCCCATCCCTTGGGGGTGTCGATTGCACCACACAGCTTGGTGTCATCCACGCTGAGAGATACCACTTGTCATTGGTGTCCATCTGGGTGTTGAGCCACCATTGACCACCAAACCATTTCAGAGTCGCTGTGTGATCTGCAAAGCACTGATGTGCACATGCACATCGTGGTCCCTCGGTGCTCACTCATCCCCAACTCCAGTGGTGTTGATTTTGCTCCCGCCACATCTGAGCAATCAGGTTGAGCGGACAGAAGATGCCTTTGGGGTGTTGAATAACCTAAACTCTTTAATCCATGCTTGTTTACCCCCAGAGGGATTTCGATAACTTCTCTAAACATGGAAAGCATCTAGGATGTTGTCTCGAATCACGGCCTAGTTCCAGAACAATCAACTCTAAGTTGTTTAAGAAGACTGTGTACATTAAAAGGGCTGTAAATCAGCATAACGAAAGCAACAACACATGCAGAAATTCATTATATATCTGATACACTGGGGTGTTATTTTATTATTTGATGCATTTACGCTTTATGCCTGTTTCACAGCATAAAAATCAGCTGATGAATGGGAAATTACAAACTGCTGCCACTTCTCTCACAGTAAACAGAATGCATTAAAAAAATAAAATAAACACCTAAATGTTTTATTATAATAAAGTTACTTGAGGCCAAGAGTTCAATAAGGAGAATTTATAAACATATCATCTCAGATCTTGGAAGAATTTCAACATAATTTGCTTGTGGTGTGGTAAGTGAGGTGAAATCCATCTACAAGGCTCTTGGGAGTAATAAATATAGGGAAGTGTCTATTTATATTTGCTATGAATTTACTGTAGAACAAAAACACTCCTGCCTATCCCAACCAAATATGCGTGACTTTGGGGTAAGGAAGGAATTACCTGCACATCTTATTCTTAAATAAGATCAGTGTTATTTCTTGGTGAAACAAAGGCCCTGTCCTGTCCTCACTCACTGGTCTTGGTGCCAAGAGCCACGGGTGTAGCTGAGGCTCTGAAGGATCAGACCTCAGGGCTCCACTTCCAGCAATATTTTTGGATATGCTTTCATCTAAGTTGACAATGTAAATAAATTATCATAATTGAGTCTTCATTTTATGTCCATTTGTAAATGAACATAGATTTTTCAATTCATCTAAGTAATTAACCTTTTTCAGAACCACTGCTGTAATGCAATGACAATTTCATACACAAACAGGCACCGGTGACTATCTGGGGGCATTTTGGCCTTGCTAACTAAGTCAGCTCTTGAGAAAATTCTCTGTTGTGCAGGTGGATCACAGAATCATAGATCGGCTTGAATGGGAAGAGACCTCAAATATCACCCAGTTCCAATCCCCTGCTGTGGGCAGAGCTGCCAACCACTACACCAGGCATCAGATCAGGCTGCCCAAGAACTCACAGTGGATAAGGTGGAACTGTCCCCTCATGCTAAATGCCCTGTCACAGCAGAAGCAGCTGCCTCTGTAGGATGGAGGGGTGTGGTTGCAGTGGGGGACAGCTTTGCTAGAGCCAAAGGCTTGCCCTCGGGGCCACTGTTTGGATTTTCATCTTTGCTGCCATTTGTCGTGGAATTAGGTCAACCTATTTCACTAAACATGGGACCCTGAAACCTTGCACAAGGAGCAGGAGGAACGAATGGCCACCCAAAACCTGTGGTGCAGTTCTGTTTAGGGGAGCTGCCAGTAGCCACCACGATTCACCACTGCCACTTCATCAGAAATGCCACCTCCTTTCTAAACGGGTAGTTTAGGGCTCACTTTGTAGGGCTGCTTTGTTCACTCCGGGCCAACTCCTCACACGCTGAGACTGACAGCCCGTCTGGGTATTTTTTAAATTTTTTTCATAGAATCATTTGAGTTGGAAGGGACCTTTAAAGGTCATCTAATCCAAATCCCTGCAATGAGCAGGGAAACCTACAGCTCCGTCAGGTGCTCAGAGCCCTGCCCAGCCTGGCTTTGAGTGTCTCCAAGGATGGCGCATCCACCTTTCTGGGCAACCTGTGCCAGTGCCCCACTGCCTTTAAGATAAAAAAAATTCTTCCTTATATCCAGTCCAAATCTCCTCTCGTTTAGTTTGCCACCATTTCCCCTTGTCCTATCACAGTAGACCCTGCTTAACAGTCTGTCTCCTTTTTCCTTATAGCCCTCCTTTAGATACTAAAAGGGACCTTCAGTCTTTGCTGCATACGCTATCTCCTTCCAACGCACCTGTAAGAAAAGACGGGTTAAGACAGGCAGGGATCACTACAATCAGCCTTTTTCCAAGCTCACAATCAGCTTTTCAGTTGCCCCACCATGAAGGGGATCTGCTCGCAGGCATGCCGTGTAGGAGCAAAGCAAAGCCCATGTTTCATCCACAGCAATGTGGAGGATGACCTGGCAGACAGCAAACTTGTCTTTCGGACTTTTGCAATTCCTTTCTAGTGCAGTCTTACAGATCCCAGATAGCTGTTTGCTCCGATTAAAAATAAAGCTTTAAAGAAGACCTCCTTATTCCACCTTTACAACAATCAAGCCAGAATTGAGGAAAGTGCTGAGTGGAATCAAAACAGGATCAAGGTTAGGGCTGTACCAGCAGAGGTCCTATAAAGCACAAAGGGATAACTACCGAAGCAGGAGGGGCGTGAGGTCTAATACAGCAAAATAATTTTTAGCAGATTAGGCAGCAAAAGATCAATCAGAGATTACGTAGGTGTTTCTGGGGTTGGACCAAGGGCTTCTCAAGGTCTGTGACAACTCTATTTCTAAGACCTGACAGCAGCTCCAGGCTGAACTGCTGAAAACCTGCTCTGTAATATAATTGATTTTAAAAAGTGCTATGAGTTATTCTGGCCAATCCAGGGGAGAGAACATGTCCCTTCTGTCCTCCTGGCATGCAAATATAAGATGGATAATAAAATACAGGTCATGACAGAATTGCTTTTCCCTCTGTTTTGGAAATGAATGACTTTAAAGCATTGGCAATCTCCTCTTGCCTGGGTTTTGAACTCCCAAACCCACTTTTTAGCACGCTAGGTTCTTTCCACTGAGAGAGGCAAGGCAAGCATTTAAATGGTTTTGATTTTGGCAAGAAGAGCAAAAAATCATCAAACCCTAAAACTATTAAACTGCTCAGAAAGAAAGCAACAAAGTCAGCAAAAAGTTGCAGTGGGAAGGAGCCTCCATTAACGAGGAGGCAGAAGGAGGATCCTGAACTTACTCTGGGACCACGGAGCCATTGCCATCCCTGTAGAAAAGCAGAAGCTGACAGTGGGAACTTTGAACTGAGAACAGCTGTAACAAGGAGAAAATAGTTGGCAATGAGTGAAAGTATGCACAAAATTAAAATGCGGAAGAGCTTTGAAATCAGATCCCCAGAGAAGGATGTTTGCACACCTCTGCTCATCAAGCGGAAAAGATGAAGTGGGAAATCCCCAGTTCTGTCTGAATAGTGGAAGGTGCTGTTACAGATGAGGAAGGGGAACTGGAACCTGTCCCTGACCTCATCAATCTAAGGAATCTTATTTCCTGTTAGGAAAACTTTCATTGTTGATGTGTTTAGAAAATCCTTCCTGAATTCAGACCTTTTCATAGTTACCTCCCTAACTCATCCCCAACAAACAAAAGACAGGTTAAAAATATATATATATATACATATATATATCTATGTATTCTGCTTTTGTTAATGATAAGTGATTTTGGAGAATGGAAGTACGCTAAACCAATGCTATGGAAGCTGGAAAACAGTCAGTGTTAAGAAACACAGCAGGCAGAGATTGCTTAAGTGTGTTTGGTCTGTCCCAGGCCATGGATAAAACAAGTAATGCATCACAAAGTGCCTGACGAGCACCCAGTAGAAGGTAGTATCTAAAAGAATGTACAATCCAGAGTAAAAGGAGTGGGTGGAAGGGGTGACAGAATTTGAAGTCTTAGAGTTTGAGTCCTTGAACATTGCTGGATGCTGTTTTAATGCCACCACCACCTGATTTGCCTGCAGATCAAACATTTTTGGTTTTAGGATCTTTTTTCAGCTTATAGGTGAAACACCTTGTGGCTTGCACATTCATTCATCATCTCCCACTCAACTTCCTTTCATCTTCCCCCCATGTGGCTCCTATGTAGAATGCCTGCAAGACATCCATGCATAGTTTGACTGGGCCTGGCTGAGAACTCCTGCTGTGAGATGCTGAATGAATGACCAAGTATCCCTTGGGTAGGAAGGATTTCTCATACCCTGAATGCACCCCAATACAACCCATGCTTGAAAACCTTCTCTTCATGTGGAGAGAGTCTGGCCAGAATTGTATTCTGGGTAGTCTTCAATGGGCAGTATAGAAATACCCAGTCCTTCAGTCTGGGCAGGAGCTCACACTGACTTATAAGTCTTAAGTGAAATAGAGACTGCTTCTACAGCAGTTAAAAACTGAAACAAAACAAAACAAACAGAAAAAGCAGTGCAGAAGTCCTGATGCTGCTTGGATGCCCCAATCTATGGGAACCATCGTGGAGATTCCCAGAACCTGTTTGATTCAGGTGCATCTCTGTCCCTTTTAATTTATATTTCATGGGCAAGTCAGTGTATGGCTTGTGTCTGTGGAGTGTGTTTTCTACTCCTGTTAGGAGTCATCACACAATGGTCAGCTTTAATGCATCCTGATACCAAACTGACCAAGCACAGTGGGATGCAAACAGACCCAAACCAGAAAGCTTCAAACTGGTGAAAACTCAACCACTAAAATCAAGGTACCATGTTTTCTTTATCTCTTTTATCCTTTGAACTAGGTGTTCTTAAATTCTGTTAGCTAAATGTAGTTTAAATAGAGTAATTAAGCAAAAGTGGCAACATATACTGTGTCAGGACAAGGATTGCACTCTCATTCAGTGCACACTACCTGGAGTGAAGCAGCCCTTTAGGCTTACATACAGTATTAGAAATTAATATAAAGTGAAGACATATGGATTCATTCTCCTCCCAACTGTAGTTAAGCAACCTGGGAGCAATTTCATTAAAATCAGTCTTAGTGGTCTGAAGGTCAGAGGTACCAGATTTTTGGAAAATTTGCTTTTGCACAAGAATATCTGCTTTCGTTTCTGGCTTCTTCTCAGTTATTGATTTGTCTCTATGGTGCCTAGTCCAGTATCCACAAATGGGTTTCTCTCTAGACATTTCCTCCATAAAGTTCAGAATATTCTTTCTGCTTTGTATTTATTATGTGAGCTGGATGTTTGGTACCTGGAAAAGAGACAAATGCAAGTCTTTGCTCCAGAAGAATGGCAAACTATTGCAATGGGAACGTAAAATTGATACCTTATGATTAAGGAAGTATCCGTATTGGATTCTGGGAAATATCAAATCTGATTCTGAGCTTTAATGAAAATCAGGCAATCTTCAGTCATGATTTTTGCATCTGATTGCTGACTTCCACATCCATGATACAGACAAGTTCATTATGTTTCTCTTGTAAAATGGACGGGGTGACTATTGGAGATTGTGGTTCCCAAAAGTTACAGTAGAGGAGACAAATATTCTCAAGTGGGTGGTAGGATGGTGTGTAATTGTGGTCATTTCAGCTTTGGAAAGAAAAGGCGTAGGTTGTTCTACTCTCCCAGATAGTGCGACATAAATTGTTGGGGCAGTAAGGGAACCATTGGGTCAGCTGGGAAGCATGTAGGAGGTTCTGTATGGAGAGCTCAACCAGACATCCAAACCCTCTTACATGAAGAATTTGATTCAAACCCCTTTGAGGTGGAGCAGGAACGTTTCTGTAGACCTCATGGGACTCAGGACATAGCTCAAAGCAGGGATATGTTGCCTTCCTTAAACTACATTTCTGAAGTGCCTATAAATGAAATGGGAACTTAGCAGCACACAACTGAAATCGTAGTCATAGAATTGCTTAGGTTGGAAAAGACCTTAAAGATCATTGAGTACAACCTCAACCCAACCATACTACCCTAACTCTAACAACTCTCTGCTAAATCATGTCCCTGAGCACCACATCCAAATGCTTTTTAAACACATCCAGGGATGGTGACTCAACCACCTCCTTGGGGAGCCTATTCCAGTGCTTAACAACCTTTTCTGTAAAGAAGTGATATCCAACCTAAACTTACCCTCATGCAACTTAAGGCCATTTCCCCTCGTCCTGTCACCTGTCAGCAGTGAGAAGAGACCTACCCTGCTCTCACTGTAAACACCTTTCAGGTACTGGAAGAGAGTAATAAGGTCTCCCCTCAGCCTCCTCTTCCCCAGACTAAACAGCCCCAGCTTCGTCATCCTCTCCTCATAGGGCTGATTTTCCAAGCCCTTCACTAGCCTCATTGTCCTTCTCTGGACCTGCTCCAGCACCTCCATGTCCTTTCTGAACCGAGGTGCCCAAAACTGAACACAGTACTCAAGGTGAGGCCTCACCAGTGCTGAGTACAGGGGCAGGATGACTTCCCCAGTCCTGCTCACCACACCATTCCTGATACAAGCCAGGATGCCATTGGCCTTCTTGGCCACCTGGGCACACTGCTGGCTCACATTCAGCCGACTGTCCATTAGTACACCAAGGTCCCTTTACATTAGGCAGCTTTTCAGTCACTCCTCCCCAAGCCTGTAGGGTTGCCTGGGGTTATTGTGACCAAAATGCAGGACCTGACACTTGGCCCTATTGAAACCCATACAGTTTACCTTGGCCCATCCATCCGGTCTATCCAGGTCCTTCTGTAGTGCCTTTCTCCCTTCCAATTTGGTGTTGTCTGCAAACTTACTGAGGGTGCACTCAATCCCCTCATCAAGATCGTTAATAAAGATGTTAAATAGAAGTGGCCCCAGTACTGAGCCCTGGGGGACAACGCTCATGACCAGCAGCCAAATGGATTTAACTCCATTGACCACAACTCTTTGGACCCGGCCATCCAGCCAGCGTTTCACCCAGCAGAGCGTACTTTCCAAATGTTATCCATCCCTCTCACCCCTTGGAGCCATCTCATGTGCTCACTATGGGCATTCCTTCACGGTAGACTTCTGCTGGCTTAGGCCAGTGAGTGGAGAATGAGAAGTGACTCTGATGAACACCTCCTGTTGTAGGCCCCAGCCTTTGTTGCCCATTGCTGCACCTGGGGATCCATCTGGCCCATGGTTACAGCAGTCTCTACAGTAAAACATTACCTCCGTACTGCTTCTCCAGTCCTGGGAAAGGGATCATAAGTTGTCTGGAAAAGCCATTTGACCTCTAGTAGCCAATGCAGAGGGGAAGTATTTGCACTGGCCAAGCCTCATTCTTGCTTGCTCAGAACTGAGCCCAGGGCTCTCTGGAGGTCAGTCCAAACTTGCTCAGTGCCGAAGCATTGGCCAGGCCATTTGGCTTGCAAGAGCAAAAAATATCGCTTGGCCAATGTGTATCCCTGGTTCATTCTTTCTGAGTTAAGTAAAGATGGTTAAATCCCAAGCCCAGGTAAACAAGTCAGCAAGTTGAGTAGAAATACTTTTAGTGATCTCCGGCTTAATCTTTACTTCACAGCATAGACACAGCTGTACTCTGAGGGACATTGTCCAGTGGAGTCTGGTCCAATCCTAGAATTAGGATGTCTCAAAATGAAACCAACGTAGTATTTTGCCCTCCCTCTTCCAGCATGATTTAAAGAAGCCAGGTGAACCTTGCTTCAACCTTGTTCCTGGGTTCTAAGTGATTGTTTCATTTAGGACATTTGACTAAAAGCTCTTCTCATGGAACCAGCTCCTGCAGGAAAGATGCCAGCAATTAATGAAAGATGATAAAATAATAAAAGAAGTAATACATTAACTATATTATCTGTGCACATTTGGACAGTCCTTTTTCATTATATCCTCTTTATAGACATCCTTCAGCAACATTTGAAAAGGTACTTTATTGCTGTTCTGTGACTGTTTTGATTACCAGACATTAACAAGTTATTTAAATGCAAAAGTCCTCTTTTGCTCTCCAATTTCCTACCAATAGATTTGATGCAAATTAAAAAAAAAAAATACATTGCATTTATACAGTTCCTGTGTGTGTGTGAATACCGATACAAAAGGAATTTGGACCTTTGGCTTCTTTTTTGTTCTCCTTCCTGCACATACTCAAGCATACCTTATGGATACTGCTGTATACTCTTCTGGTTGAGTAGCACTATGAAGCCATATCATCCATGCCACTTTGGTTTAGATTATTTATCACCTGAGCCAATATTTTCTGAGCAAAGAAACCAGAGTCCACCAGTCCACAACACAAAGCTTTCTCAGCACCTTGGAAGCAATAATCTCTCTCCATTTTGGGTTTGATGGGAATCACACTGGAGGTTCAGGACAGATTCATGTCGCACAAATGTTTTAAGGTCGGGTTACTCCTTTGGTGCTAGTTCTAGGGGTAGCATGGGTAATGTGTGTGAATGGTCTGGAGGCACCATTCAAAGGAGGTGGGAATGGCTATTTTTGGAACCTAGGTTTAACCTGCAAGTTGGATTATTTTGAGATATGAAATAGGTATGGCCAAGCCCACAGGCAAAGTTAAAGGACAATTTTATGTTATTCATTCATTCAGTGCTCTCCAAACATCTACAGACAACTCGTTAACAAATACAGAGTGGAAGTAGGGCTGAGATGATGTGTTTTCTAGGCTGCCTTTATGCAGCATGTCAGGATGTTTGCTTCAGAGTACTTTTCACGCGGCGGTCAAATGCTGTATCTGATTTTTCATTCTGCAATAACCCTGTGCCTATAGGGGTCAATGAAAACTGACACGATTCTCAATGTTATTTTTGTTTTCCGTATACAGAGCTATTGCTCTAACTTCATACAGACATACATACACTTTTGCATCTTTGTATATGGATGCATATGTTTAAATCCACAACTATTAGAAAGTAGTTTGCCAACCTGGAAGAAGAATGTGAATAAATTGTCAATTTTTTATACTTAATAGTTGATTAACTGGCACAGTGTTAATCTCTAAATCAGGAGCAATAAATTCCATCATTTTTAATCTTGACCTAAAAGTACTAAAACACTTCTAATTGTCACTGTTGCTGTTGTAGAATGACTAATTAAACTGCATTAATATCATCATCTTTGTTGCTCCTGGAATCTCCAAATGACAGTCACATCAGTGACTCAGTGCCAAGAAAGCAAAGGGATCTTTTTTTTGCTTTCTCTCAGGAATGCCTTGAATGGGAAAACCTGCTGTTTTTCCCTGGCAGTACTGGACACTGGCCTCTAATTTTAGTTATTGTTGCAGTACTTTTTATTTCCTGTGTTGAGTCCCATTGTGCTAGGTGTTATATGGACCCGAGATAAAATAGTTCTAAGGCTGAGAGGTGAAGAATAAGTACAGGTAGGAAAGAAAAAATGTCCCAAAGCAAACAGTACAAGACACCAGTTCCATGACATCAATTTCTTGAACTACTGACAAGTTTCCATCAGACATCAAAACAAACGGGTGTTTTAAGGAGAGAAACATTTAACATTATCTTATACATTATGACATTATTTTCTATCAGTTCAGCAGCACATGTACCTTGGAAGACAGCTTTACCCTGACTCTTGTATCCATTCCTAAGGAAAGGGCGATAGCCCAAATCCCACACTTCTGGTGAACCATAAATCCTGGGGGCCACAGGCAGATGGGACTAATGAGGAACAGCCTAATGGTCCCAGGATTAGGATGGCAGTGTCCACACTTCCTTTCAAGTCTTCTCTGGGCTGAACACAGCTCAGCCTGACTGGAAAACCCAACCCTCTTGTACTATCATCATGTGCAAATAGAATTTGTAGAGTAGTATTTTAACCTTGTGAAAAACAGTTTTCTGACAGCGAAGCAAAGCAGACCATCAGGAGCCAGTCCTGCCTTCTTTGAAGTTAGGGGAATAGGGGATGTTTTCTGGCAGACAAAACACCGCTCACCCTTCCTGTGTGAGTTATCCAAACTGCTGAGAGATTTGAGTGGCAGCTCCATGTTGTAAAAACCTACAAAAATGAAGTAAAAATAATAAAAGACCTAAATCCTGCTGGATTAAGCTGAGGCCCAACTTCTAAACTTTTGGGAACTAAGTCAGTATAAAAACTCGGCTAACAAAGTCACAATGCTTTCCATTCCACATCCTTGGATTCTGTTCTGTTTTCTTCATTATCAACCCAAGTCTTGTAGCTGCAACTTTATTATCGTTCTCATTCCACATGTAGTTTGCAGATGAAAAAATGTTGAAACTGTACCAGATGTGATCTGGAAGAAACTGTGAAAAAAATAAATCCAGACCACCATGTCACTGAAACCACAATTTTAGATATCGTAAACTTTATCCTGCAAGCAGAATTGCATTTGACAGTATTACACTGTAAGTGGTTCTAATGCCTGAAAGTAAGAGTTTACAAAGCTGAAAACTTGTGTTTTAGCAGAAAATTGACTGAAGGCATTCAACACATCTACAGAGCCATTAGAAGGATCTGAAAACAACATGAGCAACATCATTCCTTTTGCCTCTCTGCATGTTCTCATGGCCCCAAGGACAGCACTCTGAGAGCTGCAGGATTTTGGAGAGAGGCACTGGCGAGGCAGAAGGAAAGAAGGAGTGGAAAGGCACAGCCCTTAGCTCAGGCTTCTCTCAGTAAATACAAGGCAAAATGCCTGTGGGTGCAGATTTAGCCATAAGTGTTTTCAAATATATGTGTTGCCCTCTTGTGAAGCAAGAGTAGCAGTTTGAGACGGGACAGAAATGCCTCTTGAAGAAGAAGAGTTTCTCACCTCATGGACTTGCAAGGGGCTGGAAGGCCAGAATGCTTCCTCCTTATGGTAGAAAATTCCCACATTTTGTTCCTTCATGGTGTACATGGTGTGGGTGCAGGTATTAACTGGAAAGCGGGTGCATTGGCGTGGTGTAAATCTTCTCCCATAGATCAGCACTGTGGTGGCAGAAGGTCATCAATGAATATTGGTAGTGCACTGCTGTTCCCGCATCTTTGAACCTCAGTGAGGAACACACTGAACACTTTTAAGAAGTATTTTAATTCAGTCAGGCGTTTTGTGGAGAAGAGGATTTTGTGGTAGTTCTCACACTGACCTTGTTTGCTTTCCTGGGGAATTTCATAGCCATAATGTTAGCAAGTGGTGGGCAGTGACTGAGTGAACAGAGCAATGAGCTTAAGAGGAAATAGGGCTGTGAAGCCAGCCAATTTAATCTTCTCCGTGTAAAACCTATGGTGAGGAGAAGGAAACTCCATCTGATGGTCATCTTTCATCAGACGTTCGTCACTTGAAGTTTCCTCTATGAGGATTAGAAAGTATAATGGTATAGAGTACTAATCATAATTGATTTGGCTTTTAAATTGACCTCTATAATTTCTTTAGGGTTTCCTCTGCTTTCAGAACACCCAATTGCTCCATCTCGTGCTCTAAAAGTAACCTGAAAACGACTCTTCTGTCTTTTACTACAGGCCTTTATAAAGAGTACATGAAGGATTTGTCTCGTTTCTTAACTAAAGAGCTTATATGACTTCGTTACTACCTAAAAATTAGCAGAAATCTTGTATCTTGGTCATTTCTGTTTTTCTCTAGGTGGGCCTGAATTCCTTGGCAAGTGTATGCTGTGATTTCTCTGAGCGCATCTGTAGAAGTGGGAGTACTCTGATTCCAAAAGAGAGAGCTGCCATCCGACAGCCCAAATATCAGTGTCTGAAATGATATGGTTATTAAAACCAACATCACCCTGCAGTCCTGTGGGAGCCACCTGACCAATAATCCCAGTTCCCAGCTGGCGGTTTCCTGTCTCCTGTGATGTCATGATTCATCAACTTCAAGGCACCCTGGATTTCTGGTGCAGGCAGGAAATGACTGCGTCTAAACAAAAGAAATAAAAGTAGACCCTAAAAAAAAAACCATCTTGTGAAGCCCAAAATGCATAAATACGACAGGCTTTAGGCCTTCCTTGAATGTCAAGAAAAAGACAAAAAAAGGGCACGAGCTCAGTTTAGAAGAAAATTCTAGTAATCTTTGTCCTTTATAGGGGTAATTCCTGGAACACATCCAGATGTCTCATAGCATTTCCTTGTTTTTAATGTATATGTGTCCAAGGTGAACAGAAAATATTTTATTACAATGCTTGCATCCATTGGACAATTTGTACAATAGGTAGAGATCATATACCTCTAAAATGACTTAACCGGGGGCAGCCATGGTGGGACTTCATGAACTTTTGGCACAAATCCCCCAGTACTGTGGAATATGTGATTTTTCACAGGAAGATGTGGGATTGCTGATGGATTTCCTTGGCTTTCATTGTGTGGGGTCAGATCCACTTCTCATGCTGCTCTGGCCTTCAGTCTTGTGGCCAACCATCTTCACCACTGCCCCACAGCTGCACTGAAGCAGAAACGATGGGGTTTTAGCTCTGTGGGAAGAAAACCCTGCACACAGGAATGGAGGAAGGCATCAAAATGGGTGACTCTGTAAGATCTCTTGAAAGACCTTGTATGGCTTTAAAATGGTAACAGAATCTGTGAGTAGCCAAATGCTTCTGACTTCTAGCTTACAAATGTCCTCGTTGATTTACATTTCAAACTTTTCTCTAGAGTTGTGGAAGCTGTAACTGAAAGCTGAGATTCCCATCGAGCCACTTGCTCTACAAACTGGCAGAGAGAGAGAACAAAAGGCAAGTTTGGGGCTCAGATTGTGGCGACAGGGCCTCAGCGAGGGGCTTCTGCCAAGAGGCTCTCACCCTGCAGGAGATAAGTTTATACCTAAGTCTCTGAAGTGCTGCATCACTTGACTGGCAAAGCTGAAGTTACTCCACGGATAAAATATTTTATCTCTGCTGCTCTCTGGGTGACTTGTTCTGGGGAAACACAGCGCATAGCTTACGCTTCATCAGAAGGAATTACTATAAAATCAATTATGTGATGCAATATATGCCATGAAAAATACTTTATCACAAACTAATTTGAAAAGTAATTTACATCAGATACATTTTGGGAAGAGTTCTGTAATATGTAGCAAGCTCTGCATTATGAAATTGTGGCGACTCTACTAAAGCCAACATCTACACATTATGAAACCTTAAAATAGCCCGTGTTCTAAATTTTAGAATAATCTACAAATGGGTCATTTTTCAACCTACAGACTTTAGAAACTCTATTGTTAGACAGATCCAAAGACGATTTTTATTTGCCAATAAAATTTTCCAAAGGAACTGCTTTAAAAATGGTTTGAACATAATGTAACGACTTTATCTAACAATTTCAGCTAATGGGTACAGTTTCCTATGACTAAGACTTTGGGACAGAGACATCTTATTATTCATATATTATAAAATAATTTCATTCCTATTTTAGATGCAAATGTCAGCACTGGGCTGCCTTTTGAGTATTTGTCATCAGATCCATTAGTCATCTGAATTTTAAGTCCATTTGTGATTGGATCCATTTGTCACATCAGACAATATTTCTTTTAAGGTAATAATCATTGGAACATTAAGTGATAACGTTCACATGATGATTTGAAGATTGCAGAGGCAAGGCAAAAAAAGATATTACTGTACCAACTTCCAATTTTTCCCCAAATTTAAAAGAGTTTTAGACTGCCAAGATTTAAAAATAGTGAACTGCAGTTGCTATAAACATAAATTAAAAGTAATAAATCCAAGGAATAAGAAATGCATCATTAGCAGATTCATAGAATGGGAATGTACTTTCTGTCTTTACGTGATCCTGGGCAACCCATGAAGACTCTTCATGTCATCTCTTCAAGGTTATAAATACTCCCATTCTTCAAACTCTCTTTTGTCTATTAGACCCACAATTTGATAGGATGAGAGGGAACGGCCTCAAGTTGCACCAGAGTAGGGTCAGGTTAGATGTTAGGATCAACTTGTCCAGAAGAGTGGCCGGGCATCAGAACAGTCTGCTCAGAGAAATGATGGAGTCACCCTCCCTGGAGGTGTTGAATCATAGAATCATAGAATCATAGAATCGTAGAATGGCCTGGGTTGAAAAGGACCACAGTGATCATTGAGTTTCAACCCCCCTTCTATGTGCAGGGCCGCCAACCACTAGAGCAGGCTGCCCAGAGCCACATCCAGCCTGGCCTTGAATGGTTTAGTGAGCAACAATGGGGGCAAGTAGATGATTGGACAAGATGATCTTAGAGGTCTTTTCCAACTGTAATGATTCTTTGATTCTCTGAAAATAGGAAAAGTGTTGTTTGTTTTTTATTACTGTTTCAAAAACAATGTAGGTCCAACTTCAAGAAGACAACAGATAAGCAGCCATGATAGAAATAACTGGATTTCTTGACACTTCTCTGTCTCTCTTGTTTTGTTTTTCCTTACCCGTTACACTGCATGTTTTTGCAGCCATATTTCTCATTTCCATACTGCAGCACTTGGTGATGACTGCTCTAGGAGGGCTGGACGGTGAGGGTTCTGTGCCTGCCTCCTGCACTTTGCTACAGTGATCTGCTCATTGCATTTCATTATCAAACACAAGGTTAAATACATTATAGAGACATTTTAGGCTTGAGACTTGCAAGGTTAATGCAAGTACAGTGGTAAATGCTCTTTGAATATAATTATACTTTCACCGTATTCACTCAGCTCAATATATTTTTTCTGGATACCACAGTTATGTTATGGAAAATGTTACTTTCCACTAGGCCTTGTTATTGGACTTCTCAAGGTTAACATTCTAAAAACCAACATATAATCTATGAAAGATGTCATGTCTTGGGAAATTTTTAGCAGAGATACTATATTTAGTGAATTAATGGTCATCAGTGACACACTGCAAGCATATCAAATATAATATGGAACTGCTCTGTAAAACTGTCAATCTAGCAGCAACAGACTGAAACTAAGAAAACAGTTTTTCTTGAGTTCAAAAGTTAAACATATCTGTAAAATTCAGTTCTCCTTTCAGACTCATGTGCTAGATAGCGGGCAGGGCCAACAAACATATTTCACAGGCTGTATGTTTCTTGCATCACGTGGTGCTTTGTTTGCTTTTGTGGCTCCCAAGGAGAGAAACTTTATCTAAGAAATATCAGCTTGGCGCAGAATCAGGAAGAAAAACTGAACTTTATCACCATAGTTTCTAAAGACAACCTTCACCACAACTAAAATTAGGTATTCAAGATCTCATTGTTCTATCTCTAAAATCACGTAAATAAATATGCAGAGATAATTTGCGGTATGGTATCTAGTGCCTCAAACCCATACTAAACATGCCATGATATCGTAATTTAAAAATAATTTAATAATTAAAAAGTTGGAGACAGAGGATAATAAGAAACTTCCTGAAGTTCTCTGCTATAGTCACCTGAAAAACATTATCCCCTTCTGTAAGCACTAAGAGGATCAGATGCATGAGTCAGCCTCTGAAAGGAAGTCATGATCTTCTCTTCACTTGAAGTTAGCTGTAAAGCATGCTGTTTCTAGGAAGATTTCCAATGATAGTTTAGATTAGAAACAAGTCCCATTTGCAAAGCTTAATATGAGCAAACAAAAATAACAAGAGGGTCAAAGTAATGTGATATAGCCTCTATATCTTTTACTCTTTTCTCTTTATCTCTTATTCCCTCATTTAGATTTAGGTTACTGTGGACAGCAAAGAAAACAGTACAGGTCAAGTTGCCTGCCATAATCTGGCTGCTTTGCATCACATTTTCCTTAAAATGACTGTAATCCCAGTTTAGATAATGAAGAGATACTTCCATCAAGCAGAAATTGTCAAAGCTGAAGGGCCACCAGAGATGTTTTCTAAAGCTTGCCCAGCCTTAGACCTGTCCTGTGTAATATGTAGGTCACTCCAAAAGTAATGCCTCCTATTTATTCTCACGGAAAAGACAACAGATACAAAGAGCGCAGTATCACTATTTGATGGAGCAAACTCTCAGCTACAAAACACTGCTTTTCAGCATAGTCACCATTATTAGCTATGCATTTTCACCAGCAATGAACATCACATGCCACACTTGTAAAAATCTGCACCAGTGGAGGTGATCCATTGCTGCAGTCACCACTGCTGAAACACACCACCCATCACCTCACTGTGCTCACAGCCACTGTTTGGTCTCCATAAACACCCAGCAAGAGTTGATGAACATCAGTGGGTGCCATTTTTCCACATGGAGGAATTCAGTTCTACCCCTTTGTTTCATACACACTTCCACGTCAGATGCCATTACGTCGAGCTGCCCCACTGCTGCTATCTGTCTTACCGCAACAAAATGGAATAGTACTGATGGGAAGGTTCAACCTCTACTGCTGCACCACCAAAGTTCACCTCTGGTGTTGTGGGCCAACATCATAAAAAAGGAGGCATTTCTTTTGGAGCATCTGTCATAGTTCTGTTAATAACTTTGAGACACATGAGAATTTGCCAATAGTAATAAACTGAAAGGCACTGTCAGCACTGAAGTAAACCTGAACATCCTTCAAGAGGTACCCAATAACTGAAATTATGGGATCCAAAACACACCCTGAACTCAGCCTGGGGCCGTGCCCTCTGCCCTGGGCAGCCCGTTCCATGCCCACCTCCCTCTGGTGCACAGCCTTTCCCTCACCCCAGCTGTCCCTCCCCCGACAGCTCCATGCTGTTCCCCTGGGCCCTGTCAGTGTCCCTCCGCTCCCTGTGAGGAGCTGCAGGGCCATGAGGCCTCCCCTCAGCCTGCTCTGCCCTGTGCCCAACAAATCCAGGCACCCCAGAAGCTCCTCAAACCCTTTGCCCTCCAGACCCTTCACCATCTTTGCAGCCCTCCTTTGGACACTGTAGTCATTATATGTACTTATTATGCTGTGGTGCCCAGCACACAGCAGAGCGGGATGATCCCTTCCCTCACACAGTTAGCATGGTAGATATGAGAAAAGTAAATGCAAACTATGTATTCAAATAAGTAAATACAAGGAGATAGGGTCCTGGAGATGACCACAGCCAGCCTTGCTCTGTCTCACTGCCTACTGAGCTGATGCAGCTCACTAAATGGGCACAAAATATTTTATGCTGAGTTATTTTCCTACTAGTTTAATAAGCTGAATCAAAAGGTCAGACAAGAGCCAGAACAGGTCGCACAAAACAAACACATAGCCAGGAGAGAGAGGAGGAGACAAAAATCAGGGCTCATCCCTTTCAATGGCATAGGCAGCTGAGTTGACACAGCTGGGTTCTGGAAACCTCACCTAACTCAGCAGGGCAAGCCTTGCTCAGACTAGCGAAACTGGAAGGGGCAGAAAGAAGATTTTGTTTGTGTTTGAACACTCCACCAGATAAGACAGAGGCCAGTGCTGGTGTGAGAACAAACGGATATAAACCGGCCATGAGTGGAGTTTGGCTGGAAACTTGAACAAGGGTTTTAGTATCCATATCAGCCAGATTCTGCAATAGGTTCTAATAAGAATAGTCAGGAAAATGAGAAAGGCCTGAATGCCGTGGAACAACCAATATACACTCAAGTGAAAAAAAAGTAAAGCAAACAAAAGGCAGCACTTTTTCACCCACGGAGAATTTTATAGTCATGCAGCACCAGGATTCTGCTCTTGGAGAATGTTCCAGAGGCCAAAGGGATGAATGAACTGAAAGATGGATTGGCCGAATTCCCGAAGGATAAACCCATCAGTTTTTAATTCAAATAGCCTAAGTTTTGTTAGGCTTGAGCTCCATAAATTTGTGCAAAGGATTATACATATGGAGCCAGTGGTAGCAGGGAACGTGCTGGTTGCAGGATGCCTTCTCAAGCCCTACATCCAAAGTGTACGGATCACTGCAGAAGAAAAGGATCAAATTCCACGTCCTGCATTACACGAACCCAAAGCAGTGTTCTTATCTGCCAAAACATTTATTTGTTTAAGGATACTATATCAGATAATGTAAAGCAAGTAAAGCTTGTCGACAAGTTTCCACGTCTCAGTGAAAAGTATTTGTAGCTGATTCTTCATCATTAATCACTGTTATTGACTTCAGTAGCTGATGGGACTAATTGACAACCATAGAAAATGGAACTGGTGAAAGGTAGGATATAATTAATAAAGCACACACTTTCGTATGTTATTTCTGTTATTCAGTTTTCATTGTTTGATTTCTAAATAGTAGGTAATTCCGCCAGAGATGTGTAATGCATAAGATTTACCACAGTCATAGCAGTGAGCCACACAGTTCCATAAAATTTTTCATTGCCAGCCCATAAATATTTAAAAATGATGAATTGAGCCTCAATGATTGTGGTGCATCTGTAAGAAGTACACTTTTTTTTTAAAAGGAATCAAGAAAATTCTGACAGCATTAAAGTCAATGACAAACCTTTCATGAAGTAAATGACAAAATCCATATGGGATTCTTTTAAATTGCCTTTTGTTTTTTATGAGCCTTCAGAACTCACCTATGTCCCACTTCCAGCTTCTGTAACTAGAAAATTAATTTTCCCCTTTAAATGACTGCTGGAGTTTTCCTGCAGCCTAATAACTCCAGAAGTTGAGGCATTAAGGGAAGCATTGGTTATCATAAGGTTTGGGTGTCAGTATGAGAATCAGCGAGGGTGCAAATATGTCTTCTATAATCATCCTAAAGAATGAGTGCAGTGCCTGGCTGGGAGATTTGATGAGCTGGGCAGGACTGCCCTTGGGATGAAGGGCTGGGAGTGTGGTCCAGCCAGCTCTGGAAAGGTGCAGAAGACCACACTGGAAGGGTGAGAAGTTGCAGCTCCCAGCAAACCTGACCTCTCCGTGCTCCTTATGGGACAGACGGGTTGGAGCAACTGTGCCTACTTTTGGCACCATCCACCCCCTTCCCCATTGCTGCCACTTTTTATGCCCCATGTCTTTGTGCAGAGGCAGGAGTTCTTGTGTCACTGCTGCTTGCTGGGCTGTGACTGGGATGGAGAGAAGCAAATGACTACCCATGGAAAATATTTAATTCTCAGGTCACTTATGTCCAGATCAAGTTTAACACCTCAAACAATGCCAGTGGACTTGGTGTCATTTAATAACAGAAGATGTGTTTATCCATTGTTTTGCTGATGTTGTCTGACTTTATTTTTCAGACTTGGCTGTTCATTGCTGGTTGAACCCCACAGGAGCTGCTTCATGCAAGAGCAGTGATAGAGGAGTAATAAGGACCTATCCTAATGCTGGAAGAAAGAAACATGGAAAATAGCTAAGAATATCTACTTGAGAAATAAGAATTCAGCCTAAGGAGGGAAAAAATGAGATGAATCTGTTAGAAATAGGAGTGACAGGAGAGGGGCAAAAGTGATAGAAGTATTTTAACTAAAAATAAACCTAACTTATCAAACTTAAATATATAAAGCAGTCCATTAAAAAAAATAGTACCAGATTACATCTTTACAGTGCCAAATAATTAATGACTTTTAATAACCCTAATAAATTTGGATTTCATCAAAACCTTGTTGCATATCATCGACTGTTTCAAGCAAGGACTATGGGCTCTTAAGGGAGACTATCACCTGTATTAAAATGTACACTGCTGACATCTTTCCCAGGTACATCAATTATAATTAAAGAGCAATAAGAATGCCAGGATGGACTTCTCAGGCACTTTCATGCAGGAGCCCCGGCATTTAAAATTAAATCCATTAATTGTAACTACTGTAAGTTTGTGATCTCTCAGACAGCGTACAAACTAATTCATTGCTTTTGCAGTCATACCAGTCTGCGTTAATTAAGGTTTGTGATTTATTTAATTTGAGCAGGGATGTATCAGAGTGCCCAAAACCGGACTGATAAAAGGTCACTAGTTCATGCTGTTCAAGACAATTTGGATCTGATCATGAAAAATGTTTCTAGGAGCCTGACAAAAATTGATTAGTAAAATGGGCTCTAATTGTTTAAAGGAAAGCTTCATATTTTCTTCAACCCAGCCACCTGAAAGTTCATATGTTAAGAAGCTCTTCTCACTCTGAACTGGCTCTGAAATATATTTGAAGATAAAAGGCTTTAAAAAAAAAAAATTGTTGGCATTGCTTAAGCAAGGAGGCAGCCACAGCGCTGTCATCATCTGGAAACTTTATTCCTTTTTTCTATTTCCATATATAGCAGCCAACATCACAGTCTGTGCGTGATACTCAAATATCCGTGTATCTGTTCCTCCAAAAAAAATACTGAGGTGGAAGTATCTCTGCTTCAGAAATGGCAAAGTGAGGTAAGGAGCAAAAGACTGATATGATATGACTAAGTTGTTACAGCTTAGAAGAGGCTCCTTTTGTCATAAAAAAGACGTCAGCAGTTGAGCAATAATGCTGAGCATGGACTGGTACATCTCATCTCAAAGTCAGTATTGGATGAGTCACAACATTGATGTCAAAGGGAACCGAGGACAACTAGCTCAGATGTAAACGGTCACCCTGAAGCTATTTAGCTGGGAACTGAATCAAAGAACTGGAAAACAGCTTGGGAGATTGGAAGGGATGCATGGACTTAGTCCAACACCTCTGCTCAAAGCACAGGCAACAGGCTGCTCAGCACCTTGAGCAGAGAAGGCCTGGATATCACCAAGAATGGAGGGTTCACAAAGTATCTGTGTCCTGTTGCAGTGTTTGACCATCTCTACCATGAAAATTTCCTTCCTAATAGGTAGTCAGAATTTCCCTCTTCGCCACTTCATTGCCTCTTGTCATCTTGCTGTGCAATACTCCAAGAGGAATCTGGCTCCATCTTCTCCATGCCCTGCTATTAGTTACAAGGAACTATAAGGCCTTTCCTTCAGTTTCTCTTCTTAAGGCTAAACAAACCCAATTCTTGCAGCCTCTCTTTGTATCGTATGGTCCAGCCTCTCATCATCCTGTTGGTCCTCTGACACATTTGCTCCAGTATTACAATGCCTTTCTTACCTTGAGGAATCCAAAATAAAATGGGAATCACTCGACAGCCTTTGGCCCCTTTCTCAGCACCCATCTGTGACCCTAACAATAATCCTAAACAGTTTGCCATCTAGGTTTTAAAGTCTGTTTAGAAGTACCTAAGCATTATGGCTCCTTTATGGATGAGTGCTGTGTGGTTTATCTTCAGTACTGAGGAGTGTGAACTCATGCCAGCTAACTTCAACCACGCACAATGGTCAGAACCTACTATCTCACAAACTAAACTGGTGGTCAATAAACACTCATAACCAGCAAATGATCAGCTGAACCCAGTGTAAGGAAGGAGTCAGAAGTGCCTCTCTCTGTTATGAGGCCTACACGAAGAGGTTAGACTAGAAGCCTAATATTTAGACAGCTAAAATTAGATGACGCTGATCTCACTGATAATGAAATACTAGTGTAGGCAGGAGTAAAACCCAGGAACCTTATTCTTAGGCAGCATAAATTGTCTTCATCTCAATTGAGTTCTGTCTAACCATGCTGACTTTTATCAACTGCATAGCTAAATGAATGGATCTCAGCTATGCAAAATGGAAGTTTATAAAGGAACACACACACATCTTTTAGCACTAAGCAAATATAATCAGAGAAGAAAATTAATATAAATAACTTGAATTAAGTTCAAAGGTAAGTCAGAAGAGTCTTCAAGAACTGCATTGTGCAGCTCCAGTAAATTGTTCACAATCATTTAATATATCAGAAGTTTATTGTTTCCTCTTAGTTATCTTAATTAGTTTCTCTTTTTTTTTTGCCTTGTTTTCTCTTAATTATTTTCCAAAAGATTATAATTTATGCCCTTTATATAGTTTTTGACTAGACCTTCAGAAGATGACATTATCAACTGCCTCCAACTGCCATGTTTCTAGTAGGTTTTGAAGGTCACTTTCATCTCATAATTATCTTCTGACTGGGTATGATATTGGCTTATATTTTCATTACTTATTTTCACTGTTACGAGAGCCAGTACAACAAACAACTCATCTGAGTGTTTGCTAACACTTAATGATAGGTTGGCGTGTACTGGGATCTTCTTCTTCAGACATTCAAATCCCTTAAAATTTTCAATTATGGGTAATTCATTATGAAGGACCTCTTTAAATTCTTCTTCTGGGAGCCTTTGCAAGAAAACGCTTCCATATAGATCTATATACATATTTGCATGTATGTGTGTGTTTTTCATTGGATCACAAGGAAGTTCACGTAACTTAAACTAAATAAACTGGTCTGGTTTTCTTCTATTCACATGAACGATTTCACTTAGATAAGGCTCTTGTTTACATGGGCACCAAGGGAGAGTGAAAATACTCCAAACAATTTAAATAGGAAATGAAGTGGAAAGTATTTTGACAACAGTTAGATATGCATACATGTTTCTGTCAGCATAAAATCAGCATGCTGGAATTTGCTTACAGTGGTAATTTTTACAGTGCTTATATATAGGGAAAGCCTCTAGGTGTATTAAAGGTGAGCCAAAGAAAACGAAGGTAAGTATAAAGTTACATTTGTACTCACTTTTTGGCAATTATTCTTTGTAATTGGACTTTCAAAACATGTAAGGATTATGGACACTCCATTCCTATTCAAATAAATTAATACTCAAGCTTTTAGGCAAACTAGGCAGAGAGCATCCTAATCTTTACTTTATTATTTAGCTGAATATCTTTGCAGCACAAGTATTGGAATTAAGTGTGTTTACAATTTTTAAATCCAGAAAACAAACTAGGATTTATGGATAACTAACACTTGCCAAGTAACATAAAACGGCTCTCAATTACAGCTATAAAAGTATAATAAGCCCTAATCCCCACACTACTTAGAACTGGATGCCTAAAATAAATGATCTTGTTCAATCAAAGGCTGTGAATCAAATGTAGGAATCTCTGAGGGGAAATTTTGCTATGTATATCTTGTAACAGAGCTGAAACCACAGGGTAATAACTGTTTTTTTTTTTTTTTTCAAGGATATTGGAAGCTATGGATATGAGGTTCCTCAGTATCTTTAGCTAGACATTCCTGCAGAGGAATAAGGAATATTGTGAAAGGTACCAATGGTTTGATTGTTTTAGAGCCTTGGGAGCATGAACTGCAAGCAACCTAGAGGTGTTCACAGATTTCTAATGGAAACCCCCAAATTTGCTCAAGTCAAGCCAACGAAAATGAAACGATTGCCTCAGACTGGAATTCAAATGCATCGCTGTAGTTCACTGATCTGATTAGTTTTGTAGTACAGGATGGATCTGGTCCATTTTTCAAAACTGGGCTAAAGCCTTGAACAGTTGTTTTGGTAATGTAGATGAGGCTTTAGGTCTTAATAGTTCCTGCAATTACTGCTGAATCTGGCCTTGGCTCAGGAATAAACTCCTTGTACTGAAAAGATTTACTACCCTAACTATATCTGTATCTCAATTTAATGAAAATGTTAAGGATAATTTGATGGTCTCTTGCCAGTGTAATTTTAAATAAAATGTCTTCATTCCTTGGCAGTGTCTGTTGGCACTCAGTTTAACTAAAGGAAGTGCTTAAGTGAAGTGCTTTTTACCTTACATTCTTGCCAGTATCTTCTCTGATAGAAGAGATTTAATTTTCAGTGTTTTACCCAGAGTAAATAAATTAAAAAAAAAAAAAAATATGCCCCACTATCAATCCTTATAAGTAGCAAACCTTATTAAAGTATTTCTAGAAATCAGATATTGGCCTATCATAGCATTTGGAATATACTCAAGCCTCATCTCCTGTAAATTAAAGTATTTCTAACTTATTTACTCTTCATTTATTACGCACTCTTGTAAAAAATGTTTCTGCATCTTGGAAAGAAATAGAGCAGGCATAGATTTTCATCTGAGTTCAGCAAGTCAGCATAAAAGTTTAGGACACTCTATTATAATTGCAGAGGGAATGGAAAGTAATGGTAAGACAGTGACAGTTTGGCCATCATATGTGTGATACTGAGCAATTGCCAAATACGCTCTTGATTGCTTACCTTAAATAAGGATCATACCAACAGGAATAATGGCACAGAATGGAGCCGGACTGACAGTGCATCGGAAGTTAAGTTGTTTGGGTATTAGTTTGACAGTAAAAAACTATTGTAGAGTGAAGAATGGTGCTCATTCAAAGGGTAAAAACCACATGCACAATATTTGGTTTTTAATGCTTCCTTTTTTAATATGTGAAAAGTTTATAAAGACTAGAAAATGTCTTCCTCACAAAGACAGAACGTGCCTCTATTCACAGTAAGTTACCAGTAGCACTGTAATTTTAGAAGTTCATAAGTCACCTCAGTAACGCTATCCTTAGCACCCAGCACACCATAAACTGAAGGTCCTCATAATCACTGAGAAATAATTCTTTTTTTCTTTTCCTTACTGTTCACCATTAAATCATCATTCCTGGTTTTCTGCTGCTCAGTACCAAGGAGTCAACAAGCTACGTTTAGAAGATGTCTTTGCTCCAAGTCATGCATAGTGAAAAGAGAAAAAGAAGACAAGAGAGTATATGGGGCTATGATCTTACAACAGTCAGGTATAAACCACATATTTTTTCCTGCACTTTGTTATTCTCAGGCCCGTGATTCTCTTCAGCCTGTGATAGAATCTTCAGAAAAAATTCTTTCTGATGTGCACTGAATTGCACGTTGCCCTTATTTTCAACAAACATGACTGCCTTGTGTGTGTTGCTGCTTTCATTTCTATGCCATGCATTAAAAAGAAGTTACTTTCATAGCTTCTGAAAACTTACCCCTCCTCCATACCAGCGCCAGAACTTAATTGGACTTCAGCTCAGGCATAATGTCTACCAGTGTTTCATTCTCTGTGCCCAGTCTTCAAGCAAAAAAGCAATAGACAGTCAAACCTTGATGACATCCCAGAGGAGATGTAAAATATGCTGAGACTGGGTCACTAGACATATGTGTTATGATTCAGATTCTCATGATGTAATCACAGATTTCTGTCCAGAGTACATCTACCCTCCAGGGACATTTGGCGTATGGGTGCTATGAAAATGCTCCTCTTAGTTCCGTTCTTAAAGAGCAGTGGCTTCAGCCACAGCAGGGATGTTAGTACATGGTGCAATCCTATTTTTTCAGTGCAGTACGCTCTGAGGCACAAGTTTGGAAAACAGCCACGCAGTTCAGTCTGCTTCATTCATCACCATCTCCTACTGGACCTTAGCTTGTCTCATGTTGACCAGTTCAGTGTTGTAACAGTAAAACTATTTAAAAAAATAAGAGGGAGGAAAGAGTATTTTTCTGCTTGTTTAGTTCATCTTGTGTTTGTTCATGAGACAGAGGATGGGAATGTGTAATGAGAAGCAAAGCAAGTGGAGTGGGACTTCTTGTCCTGCTGCAGCTATGGTCATGCTCCTACCCCACATGCTGCCCTGTCAGGGAGGGCATAACTTCACAGAAGGCATCTGTTTCTCCCACACAGAACATCTAGGAACTGAGCTTTTTAGGAATCTACTGCTTGTTTTAATTAGCCTAGAGACTGTGGATATAATATACACAACAATGACCAGGAAAAACACATTCTTCTGTTCATGACAGCAGTCTCAGCCAAACTCTAAATAGCTTCTCCAAAACCTACCATGCTTCACTCAAGGGCACATATCACTTATTTTAATTGTAGTCAAAACAACACTTTTTCTGTATTCTCAAGAATGACTCAGACATTTTAAATCATACTTTCCAGACGTCAGATTGAGGCAGACTCTTGACAGGAAAAATTTCAATCCAAATGGTTAAGCTTATTTCTATATGCACATATAAATTCCCCTTCCCCTGTGACGGTGATCTTGTCACATAAGAATGTTGGGTAGCCTTAACTGGATGCTTCATCAGCTGGAATGTGTGTGATAAACAACATTCTTATATGTGATGCTCCATGTTGCTGTGGAAACAAAGGTAATGAAGGTTCTTGCAAGTATGAATTTACACTTTGCTTCAAGATGATAGTGAAAGTAAACAAAAATGTTTCACTTTTAGTATGATCCTTGAACTTTCAAGCTCCAACACAGCAGTAAGATAAAAAGCAATACAAAATGAATGTAAGATTCATATGGTTTTCTTTCAAAACTACATTGCAAATGTACTAATAGTTTTGATAAAACTCTGGTTAAAAAAAAAGGGAGGGGGGAATAGAATCATAGAACCATAGAATTATTAAAGGTCATCTAGTTTAAGCCCTCCTACAATGAACAGGGACACCTACAGCTTAATCAGATGCTTAGTGCCTCATCCAGCCCAACCATGAATGTCTTCAAGGATGGGGCATCCACCACCTCTCTGGACAACATGTTCCAGTGCATTATTGCCCTAACTGTAAAAAGCTTGTTCCTTGTATCCAGACTATATCTTCCATTTTACTTTGAAACTTTTTTCCTCTTGTCCACTCATAACAGACCCTGCTAAAGAGCCAGCCCCTCTCTTTCTTTTAGCCTCCCTTTCAATACTGGAAGATATTTTAGACACCAAAAGATACTTTAGATACTGAACTTCCTTGCTTGCAGTGAGTTACCTACATTGTACTCAATACAGATGCATGAAAGGTGCTTTAGAGCATTATATAGCTAGAGATATATTATTTAGAGATATTTTTATGTACATATGTACTTAGAGATAATGATTTTTAGAGCATGGTGAGGGAAGTACATCATACATACATACATAAATATGCAAATATATAACACTGAAGAAAAAAAGGGAATTTTCCTGAAAATGGAATACTTGTCATTGGTGATTCTCACATATTCTGATTGAATAGCCCAAATGCCTGCCTTCAAATAAGAGGCAGAAAAGATCAATATGGCTCAGAGGAATTAGGACTATTTTGAATAATGGAAGATTTTTAACAGTTTGCCGTCTGTTGAACAACTGGACTTCTGCAGGCCAGTTGTACATGGAAGCAATGTGTGCATATGCATGCAGAGAGGAAAAGGAACAATCAAAGGGCATAAAACTGTAAGGAGGGGGAAAAAAATGCCTCATGGAATGTGCAATAAAAAAGGAGATGGGAAAGATGGGAAACTGCATACGGAGCTAAGTTCATTGCGGCAGGAGAGGCAGGTGGGTGTTAACACAGGCATCCATACAAGAGCAGTTTTCCTCAGTCCTTAGGTATTTGTTTGTGAAGGCTCTGAATGCACTAAGAGGACTTAATTGTCCTGATCAGTTTCAGCTGGAAGTCCCACTCACTCCTTGCCTCAGGAACAGCCCAGGAGAGCTGTCTCCAACTCTGTTTCTTGGATGAACCTTAGGCCTATGTCTCGTTTCCTGTTACTTGTGGTTGGACACTCTAGACTCTCCCTCTCACCATGTCTGGGGCTGTCGGCAGATTCTGTAACCACCATTGGGTTCTGCCTAGTATTTTGAATCCTGTAAGATTATGTCGTGGCATGGTGAGGGCATTGCCTGTCCTTGGGTCAAACCTGTGCCCACTCATCTTCATGGAGGAACCTTGCTCTTAATGCTCCCTGAGAATATTAAAGCAGCCCTCACTCTGCCTTCTTGAAAAAGTGTGTTTTCTGACTACTCATATGTCTTCTCCATTGGGATATAAATACATATTTTGTACTAAACTAAAGAGAAAACGTGTTTAGTTTCCAGTATGCTTTCTTAAATTCACGGTATTCAAAATACAAAATCTCAGTCTATTCTAAGTTATCTTTGTTTAGTAAAATTACACCTAGCATGGCCTCTACTTATGGCACACACAAATCATAAAGGTTCCTCAGACAAACATCCATCAGTTGGGTCACTTTCCAGCCACTTCTTCAGCAGGGATCATCCTGGGTCAGCAGAGGATCTTGTGTGTTTCTAACCCTGAAGCTGGCCCCTGCCAAATGTGTATTAGTCCCAGATCTGTCGTACAGAAACCCTGCTCTGTGCGTGCAGTTTCACATTTGTATGGTTTCTTATACTTCCCTAAGTTGTCTTTACTACTGATAAGAATTTGGCTACTGGTAATAATTTGGTGTGAAGTTATGACCAAGTAGTTCAGTTTTCCACTTATGAAAATCAGTGAACTAACTGATACAGACATCTGGACTATTACTTTTTTTTTTTTCTTTTTGCATGAGATGTACCAGGCTTGTTTGGGAGGCTACAAAAAGGAAGGGTCTGTTGTCACTGGACAAGGTAAAGTGGTTTCAAACTAAAAGATGGTAAATTTAGATTGGATATAAGGAGAAAGTTTTTTACAATTAGGGTAGTGAAGCACTGGCACAGGCTGCCCAGAGAGGTGGTGGATGTCCCATCCCTGGAGACACCCAAGGTCAGAATGGACAGGGCTCTGAGCACCTGATGGAGCTGTAGGTATCCCTGTTCATTGCAGGGGGGTTGGACCAGATGGTCTTTAAGGGTCCCTTCCAACTCAAACGATTCTATGATTCTGTCATATGATTTCAGTGGAATCAAACGATTCCACTGAAAAAGAATGCTGTCAGGCTTGGAAGAAAGCTTGCTACATTTCCTATGTAGAACATCCCATTTTCTTGGTTCCAAACTGTACAGCAGTGGTGTGACATTACATCAGCATTACAATGCCTTTCAACTGTGAATCAACATTTGACACAGTATTTCACAATGCTCTAGACCTCAGCTGCATCAGTAAACAGTATTTATAGGCCAAGCTTGCTCATACCGAAACTATGTTATCTCAGGAAAAGCACAGTCCATGTACAGCCTTGCCAAGCACTTGCGCCATTAAAAAGACTGACATTTTAAAATTCAGATGCTTTGAAATCATCAAAATTCAAAGAAATTTCCACAGATTGCCTCTCAGCTTGGAGATTGACGTGGCCCTGGGTTTTGGGTACAGGTGAACTCCTGAGAGCACAGAGCCTTACGTCATGGATCCTTGCCATTTCTTGGGATACGGCGATGTGAGAATTCACATTTCCACTAAAGGAAATGAAAGCGGGAGTGGAGCACATAGATTCACTTAGCACCTCATAGCTGCGGACTGAATAAATGCTTTTTGTTATTGCTTTCATCCCTATCACCTCTGTGTCTGAAAGGACACTGAGAAATGGCGGTCGGGCTGAGGAATGTGACATAAAGAGCCTCGGGTATAGTTTCACCCCGAGGTGTGCTGCTGCGAGGTGACAGCTGCGTTCCCTTCCCAGGGCCTGTTGGGGCCCCAGCCCCACTCGCTCAGAACTGCTTCTCTGTGAGTTTTCACACCCGTGCGGGCGCAGGACCTTGCGCAGTGTTGCATCCCGTTCTCAGACTGGACTTTGCAATGGGGTAACGGCAACCACAGGCTCATTCTACAGAAAGGACGGATGAATTTAAAAGTATTGGTGTTTCAAACAAGCTCGTGGCCTTTCGGTTCAGCAGCTCCAGGCTCCTCCGCCCCAGCTCATAGAACACTTCAGTCGCGGCCGGGGCAGGCCCGGGGCAGGCCGGGGGCGGCAGCCGTCTCGGGAGCGCCCGAGGCCGCGGTCAGACGGAGGCGCGGTCACCGCGGGGCTGAGGGGCGGCGCGGTCCCGGCGGCTGTGGGGCGGCGCGCGCACGCTCCTGTCGTCGGGAGCGCGCCTTGGAAGCTGCAGGCGGCGGCCATCTTCTGTCCACCGCCGGCTGCTCCCCCAGTGCAAGTGAAGCAGCCCCGCCAGCCCCCTCCTCCTCTCCTTCCCTCCTCCTTCTCCTCCCTCCCGCTACGCGCAGCCGCGGCCGCCGGTCAGAAGGGGGGCGACCGGGGGAGCGAAGGCCGCGGGGCGGGGGAGGGACGGGGGGAAGCGGCGCGGGGCTCGCCGGCCGCGGGGTGCCAGGCGGGGGCTCGCGGCTCCCCGGGGCCGTGGCGGTCCCTCCGCTCGGCGCTGGCGGCGGTGTCCGCTCCGGGCCGGGCTCCGCTCTAGATGGGATAAGCGGTAAACATGTTCAGCTTTGAAGGGGATTTCAAAACAAGGCCCAAGGTGTCTCTTGGAGGAGCGAGTAAGAAGGTAAGAGACGCCGCCTGTCTGTCTCCGTGTTTACGTCCGCTTCGCTTTTCCTCTGTCGTTATTTTTACAGTTGGGCCTTAAAAAAAAAAATAATAATAAAAAAAAATGGGAGCAGCTATGACTAAGGTCTACCGCGGAGCCGAAATCCTCCCCTCCTGATGATGCGTTTATCTCCCTGGCTCAGTTCTCCTGTTTATTTTGCCTCCGACCAGGCCACACGCCCCCTCCCAGGCTCCTGGCGAGGACAGGGCCCGGAGCCGTACCCGGGGACACCCCTCTCACCTCGGGGGCGCCCAGAGCTGGGGCAGCGGCCTTGCACGGCCCCGGTCAGCGCATGTTGCTGGGGAAGGCTTCACCCGCATGGCTGGAGGTTGTCGAGCTTTGCTCTCTCAGGTTTACATTCAGCTTGTCTTGTGCAGGGTGGGCAGCAGTTCGTTCGTCTGCTGGCCTTTATCGATGGAGAAGAGGCAGTTTGTTTTGGTTTGACTGTGCTGTCCCATTGCAAGAGCTGAATGGTTGGGCGCAGGGGGCGAGAGAAAGGCCTGATGTGTCAGGGACACTCTAATGCACTGGTACAATACTGGTTCCTTGTGTTATCATGGTTGCATGTGAAGCTGTTTACTGTCTTCATTATTATTTTAATCTTCATGGGAGCGACGGAAGGTTTTTCTTATTGTACACTGTAAGCAAGTTCAACTCTCTACAACTCATAGGGTTTGGCAGTAAGTTTGGAAGCTAACAGAAATACTTCAGTGTGTGACATTAAAGTCATGACGAAGTTTTCTTTAGGCGTCTTACATCTTTTAGTAATGAGAATGTTTAACAGAATGGCATTTAAGTTGTGCAGCTTCTCACCTGAATCATCTTATCTGAAGACAGTTCTGTTTGTTAGACTATATGCAGTTGCATTACATGAGTCAAAAATACCATAAATATTGCCCACTTGAAGTAGGAATTGGCAGAACATGTCCTGGCCCTTGACAGTAAGCTTCAGGCACTTGGCAGCTTTTGGCATCAACTTGCTAATAGCATTACTTATAGAGCGTGTTTCCTCTTCTGAAAGTAAACAACGCATGTATCTTTTGTTACACCTACTGGTTTCTTCATGGAAACTCAACAGAATCTTCTGTCATTATATGTATTGGTTGTATGGAAGAAATGTGCTAACTTTCTGCAGTTACAGATCTACCAGAGTGAATATTATACGGGAAAGGAAATGGAAACTGAAACTGTTGTATAAACTTCACTCAGTCCAATGAAAGGATAATATTTCACAATCAATCAGCTTTATACTGAGTGGCGCACGAATTGCAGGATGTTACTGTGCTACATGGAATGCTTGCACTGCATCAAGGCAAAACAGTTAGTTGTAGCTCTGGCCATCCTGAACAACTGCTGGTTTTCAGAACCTGTGCAATGCTAATGACTTAAAAAGTGCAGTTTATGTCCACTTATGTGTAAACATACCACAGTGGAGAGTGGTGTGCCACATGCTTACGTGTTGTCCATGACTCTTGTCTCATGTCCTGGGCTACTTGTGATCGTGTTTCCTTTTACCTGCAGGCTTGTATGCTGGCTGCTTAATGCTAAGAATTCTGTATGATTTGGGGAACTTTTCCATGTTTTGTTGCACCTGTATAGCTGTATTTAGCAAAACACAAGTACGAAGCCAGGCACTGCAGTGTGGAGTCAGTCTGTCAGCACTTCAGATGCCAGCAGTGTTGTTCTGATGTGGATATAACTACAGCAACATAAACCATCAGCAAACCTGACTGGTAAAAGAGAGGTTTTGCTAATGATAACTACAGCCACAACCGGTAACCTTGCTGGTCTTGGGTCACGTATGCAGGCAGCCCACCTGACATTGCCATTTACTTCTGTTGTGGAGATGTACCAAGACTTCCTCAGGCCTTCTAACACCTAACTGAGTCCTACCAGCATACGCACAGTGATACAAATATTGTGTCTAAAATGGGACTTGTGGTGGCAGTTAGAGAACTTACCATCCTAATGTGATTATAAATTTATAAAGACTTAAGGCAGATGAAAGTTAATGGATGTATTACTTTGAAGGGATGAATTGTCAGATTCTCAGACCTACCCAGTACCCTCTTGATGTATAACATATAAAAACAAAAACACAGGGATTTAAAAAAAGGATGATGAGATATAATATGAAATGTTTACTTTAATTACTAGCAGCTTTCCTTACAGAAGGTACTGAATCCAATGTGCTTTCTCACCACTAAGTTTTACCATGTTATTGAATGATGAAAGGAGCAGCTTCGGGTCTGTGTTTACACTGTGTGCATATTGTGTTCATTGGGATGGTCTGGGTGGTGAATGCCATAGAAAAGCACTGAAATCCAGCTTAACTTTTTGCCAGAAGTTTGCTAAGTCTTGGATTACAGAATTAATTCTATCAAAATGACTGCTCCTTTCAAAACACTGTAACATTTTAATACTACATTTTATAATAGGTTTAAAATATAGATGACGTTGTCAGCATTTGGACTGTTCTGTCCGCCTCCTTTCACTAATCTGCTGATTCATCTGGGTTATTGCACTGGTTGTGTGTTTGGTAGAGGGCATGGATACTGTTTCAGTGTTTGTTTACAATGTGATAAGTTGTTGTACTATTACTGATTTCAGGGGTCTTTATTGTCACCATTGAAACACAATTCCCTGCTTTATGAGGCTCTTCAGAAGTTATTTTCAGATGTAGTTTTCATTGTAACTGGTACAACTATTTTTAGTGCTGCTTAAGTTATGGAGGCCCCAAAATGCATGCTGTTATTAGGGATTGGTATGAGAAAATTCTGTGATGTGTTGGGCAGGAATAAAGGGGTGCATTTGAATTGCTGTTTTGGGGTGTACTTCAAATTGAGCCAACCCAAGTCTGACTGTACAGAGGACTGAAGCTGATGGCCCTGCAGCGAGTGGTTCCCTACTCACCTCATGTTGCAAGCAGTGAATGGGCTCACTGAACTAATGCAAAACTTGCCTGTTTTGGGGTGCTGCAGGGTGAGTGTTCTGTTGGGGCACAGAGCTGATCTCAGCCAGCCTTCAGCTGAGCAATCACTAGGCTGAGGCAGGAGAGGGCTGAGCACGGTATACTCCTGGTAGTGTCACCATCCCTTCTGGTGACAGCTTGCAGGTTTCACTTGTTCTGTTGTGAAGTTGGTGTCCTGGTGGCATAGTGGGAATCCAAGAAACCTTTCAGCTTGGTTTGGTCAGGTCAGAGCTGCTGTTCCTTGATGCATTTTGCCAGCGATAATTAAAATATGAGGCACCAGTCCTTCAGTACATAACGTGTAGGGGAATCCTCTGTGCCTGTACTGAGGTCTACTAGGGGCTCTGTAGCTCTACATTCATCATATAGGTGATGAGCTCTATTAATGACTTCTTGTAAGCCTTTAACAGGGAAAAAATGGTTAAGATGTTATAAAATTAAATGTATAATCTAAAACATATGCAGAAGCGCTTTTACAAATCCCAAGACTTTTAAAAATAGAGTGATTTTTAAATTACAATACAAAATGAGACAGCTTTACAAAACTTTACGAAGTCCCCTTTATTTCTTTTAATGCAGCTGTTTTTAATAAGCGAAGAACTGTAGTTTACAAAGTTCTCTTTTTTTCTGTTACTGACATCACGTTCCTGTATATTCCCCTTCAACTTCCAGGTGAAGTGTGCATAGGGATCTATGTAATGAGTGTATATGAGGTCATTGGGAATTTTTTTCTCTGGGTGACATTTAGCATCCTCCTCACTTGAAAAGAAGCTCCAGGTTGTAGTTAGCTGAGAGCGGTGATGGCACTGCTGCTTTCTGCTGTGTGCTGTTGGCTCACACTTGAAACACATTTCTGCTCTTACGGGTGTGTATTTTTTTGGCTCTTGTTGGAGAAAATTCAGAGTGACTCAGAATGCTGGTGTTCTATCAGATAACGCATACTGTGGGCAAACTGAGAATAAATTTAGAAAGCAATCTTCTCACTTGGCCTCTGGAGCCTCCAGTCACTTGGTGGCTCTGCTGTGCATGGCCTTGCTGCTACTGTGGTAAAGGTGGTGCCAGGTACTTTCTGCATCCTAAGGTAAAACTGAAGCTCAAATGGAATTTGAATTACCCTGGATACGTTCAAGATACTGTGCAACTTTTAAAATTCTTTTAACATTTAAAAAGCCCATGGATGTGGAGTTTGTCTTGCCTATGACTGTATTGGGAACTGGGAAGCACTTAGGAGGGGGGGGGGAACATCTGCACAGTGTCCACATTTATTGCCTATAGATGGATGATAGGAAATCTTCCTTTCATTTGCTGACTTATTTATCCTCCACATGTGTTGAAAGGAATTTGCTTTTGTAAATTGCTTAAGTCACCTCATTTGCTTTAGGAGGGATTACTGATATTCATGTAGTTCAAGCTAAATTTGTCTGATATGTCATTATTTTAAGGAAAGAGGAAAGATTCAGGTTCCTGTGTTTGGCAGATGGAAAACAAAGGATTTTATAATTGTCCTCAGAAGTTAAAAGATAGAGTGCCTATTTGTCCTTATTTCTATGAAAATACCCTAGAAGTCATGCCTTATATTTAGCACAGTCTATTTTAATGCTAAATAGAACAGCATTTTCAACTTAAAAGGAGAATAAGCCCCTACATTTTACAAAGAAATCTCAATGATTAATCCTTCAATTGTTACCATTGTTCTTTTCTTAATGTACTCAATGTCTAAACAGTGAAAGTAAGTGCTCTGTTTCACCTTTGCACCTCAGAAATTTAGATTTTATATTGACTAGCATGGAGTTAAGATGCCTTAAGTAAGGCAACTGTCAGGAGATGTTCAATTTCAGAGGACTTGACAAATGGTGGGAATAGTTGGGGAAAAAAGTATAACTGTTTCTTTTCTGAACCTGATTTTTGAACCATGAAAGCTGGAGGTTTATAAACACTTGTAGTGTGAGGTATTAAAATGCAGAACAAAAAGAATACAATTTAATGTATTTTATGCAGTCTTCTCCTAGGGTATTTAAAGGCTGGGAGTTGTATAGTCATAGCTTTTCTGGAGAGGAATGCATTTCAGCTAAATGAAGACATGAAAGCAGTTGTTGTTCCACCTTTTTGTTGGAGTTTTGCTTGGAGTTTTTGAAGCTCAGCCATTTACGTGGTTGCAGTTGGATGCTGCTCTTCTCCTCACATGGTCAGCAGCAGTGCAGCTTTCAACTTTGCAGTGATTAATATACTACCACCACTTTTATCCTGATGCATAAATTAGCATGCTGAATATTACTTAACATCTCTTTGGTGGCAGTTGCAAGCTTTCCTTTCCGACTGCTGTCCCCCATCTACTGCCTTGTTTTCAACTCTTTACTCTTCATTCTTACTGTCTCATCCCTAAGGTCGCACTGTGTTCTTCTATTGCTTTTCTTTGCTTTCTTTTTTTCTTTGTCCGGCTCTGTGCTTGGCAGTCTGAGCTTCTGAAGGGGGAAGGCTAAATTATGGGATGTGTCAGGAGTTTGGGGGAGTGGCTTTCCTCTCCTTTTGAGTTAGGGTTGGAAGTGTAAAGACAAGCTGATGCTTAGTTCCCTGCCTGCCTGCCTTGGTAGGTAGACTCGATACCTGCCTTTTTCAGTATCCAAAAGGAGGATGTCAACTTGGAAAGCAAGAGAAGCAAGTGGATAGCTTGGTTGTTACAGAGGTGGGAGGGAGTAGGTGTGAGCCAGGTGTCATCTCTGCAAACTTCTGTTGGTTGGTAGCTCCTGGGACAGGCAGTGTTGTAATGTTGTCCTCCAGCTGCCAGGAGTTGTGTCACTGTTGTAGGTGGAAGTTGTCAAATGTGCATCCCATACCATAGCGTGTGTGGCTGCAGGTCTGTGGGGCTGCAGGCAGCCCTGGGCACTGTGTCTCTTGGGTTGCACAGCAGCTGCTGAACTCAGCCTTTTTTCACTGTGTTAAGAGACAGACAGGGGGGATTTGAGAGGTGTCTGTGTGGTTAAGATGTGTTTTACAATGACCTCCATAGGCAAAGATTATTTTGGTCATCACTTTCCCACAGCAAGTTTCTTTTCTTTTGCATGTTCACAGTGCTATTTCTTAATTTCTGAAGTGGTGATATATTCAAATTGTGCTGAATAACTCTGAAGGAGATATAATTACTTAAAATACATTTTGTGCCTTTAATTTGAATACAGCAATAGGCCGTACATTTGATTCCATTCCTGTTTCTCATCTGTTTGTGTATCATGTGAACAAGAACAGGATTTTTTTTTCTTCAGTTGGGCACTACTTACCTGTATATTTAATCCTTTGGCTTGGGGCAGTGCCTCTGTTACATTTAGTTTAAGAAGGTGATGTATGCTTCAAAAATAGTCAAAGCAAGTGTTTGAGTTTGTAGTCAAAGTGTATTGGTTTGAGAAGCGCTCCCTTCAGGGAGATCCCAACGCAAAGCTGGAGATGCACTGAGTGAGGAGACACTGCCCGCTTACAGCTCTCCCTCTGACCAGCAGTTGGAAAAGAATTAATGTGTATTTTAAAAGAGAAATGTTGAAATTTTAGGTTATTTCTCAATTTATTACATTACTTCGTCAATGTATCTGCTATCAGTTTTTTCACTTTACACTTCCAGGCAGGCACAAACCCCTTCCTGTTGCTTGAGTTGAGATTTGTTGTTTTAGGTATGGACTTTGTTGTGATTTCCTTCTACTGTGTTTAACAAGTGGAAGAAACCCTTGTATTTAGAGGGCAGTAGCTGTATTTAGTGGTGTCTTTGGCTGTAAAGCACTGCCTTTAGAGGAAAAGATGGTTAACCTTCTTGTGGGATTTTTTCCTTTGGGTTTGCTCCAGTGGATGATCTGCAATGCAAAGCCAGTTTTAAGTTCCTCTTTTTTGCATCAGTGCTTTGCTTTTCATTGTCCTTGGTGCTCTGTGCTCAGGTATTTTCTGTCCTAATGAAACTGGGAGAATCATGACCCTCTTGCTTCCTCTCTACCTTCAGAAAAGTTGTAGAAGAATTCTGCCATCGGTTTTCTTTCTGCCTGTAGACATTTAAATATTGTGGCACAGTTGTTCTAGAAGTGATTCAATATTAAAACGTTTGTTTGCCAACTTCAGGTTCACGTTCAGGTATTTAGATGCAGGACATTTTCAGCTTGAGTGTATTTTATTTCTTAACTGCCCTGGGTTAGAAAAGCCGTAGAAAGAAAAAGTAAGTTATGTGTATAAGAGCAGTGGAAAAGGAAAGTTTCCTTAAATCTCTTGCCTGTTCTGGAATGGATTTAGGAAGGTTCAGGCAGCTTCACTGTTACCGTCTCTAGTGGGAGCTGGATATTTTACTGGAAACAACAGAGATCCATCCAGTAAGAGATTCATGCAAATAAAGCATTATTTATATTTTGTAGCCTATATTGTAGGTTTTGGGGTAGTAGCTTAAAGCTGATAGGTTTGCCCTTGCACTGGTATTGCCCTTCAGAGGCTTCGTGTATCCATCAACATTCCCTTCTTTATCACTGTTGAAGATGGCATTCTCCTGAAACTTTCAGCTTGTAGCCCTAATTTGGAGTTCAGAATTCTTAAAGATTCCATTTGTGTTACAGAAGCCTACTTTGGTGCCCTTTCTGGACAGTTTTTGAGAAAAGGATAAGTAAATTTGAAGATTTAATCCTTCTTGCAAGTTAGCCAAGGCATGGAGCTTCGTAGCAGTAGGTGGTTGCTCTGAGCTGCCACAGCTTGCTGTGCACACCTGGGCCAATAGCTCACATGTCCAGCCAGGGAAGTGCTCAGCAAGCATTCAAAGTACCTGGTAGGATTGGGACCCTATTATGTTTCCACTTCCTCGTTTATTAATGAAATCTGTTTACCGTGGTTACTGGGATGCTGAGAACACAAATCTGAATGTGGAGCGGTGGGTTTTGCTATTGTTTGCCTGTCCTTGTGGTTTTTACACAGCCACTGTCACTGTTCTTCTGGGAGGGCTGTGTTAGGTGTGCTTTTAAGTGCAGGAAATGATTAGTACTTATCTCCTGTTGAGTGTTGTGTGTATGACACACTACGAACAATCCCCCCAAAAGTTTTGATGAAATATTGAGAAGGATTCAAAATCCTGTGTTTGAATGAAAATGACCATGTATCTTTATTTGTGCCGTCTAGGAGGAAAAGGCTTCGCTCCTGCATCGCACTCAAGAAGAAAGGCGAAAACGAGAGGTAAAGTAGACAAGAAGCGTTTGCATGCATAGTGGATTTGTCTTTGATACAGTAACCTTTGCAGTCCTTATGCTGTTGCAGATATGCTTAGTTCAGGAATGCTTTCTTTCAGTTGGCAAATCTTGTGCAGTCTTCCAGTATACTGGCAGCAACAAAACCGACTGCTTTTATGGTCCTTCCCAGAAGTGATTTTCATTTCAAAAGAAGATAATTAAGCATGCATTGGGTGCAAAAGGAATTTTTCCTTTTATTTTGATGCTCGTTTGATCTAGTCTTTGTTGAGAAAAGACAGGCATCTGGTTAGTAAATTCTTGCATTTCTTTGCCTTGTGGATTGATATTGGCAAGCCATTTTCTACTCCTGTTTCTGCTGTGGCTTCCAGCATGACCTTCAGCAAACCTCTTCCCCAGTTTGAGCCTCAGTTCTGAAAGGTGCAGTCGAAACAATGATACTTGAATGCATTGTAAAGCTCTTTGGAATCAGCTGATAATTGAGAGAGTAAGAAGGTTGTGAGGCTGAGGTATGAGTTTTCAGGAAATCTTACTAATTGTGTGTGATGTATGTTGCTGCCTTTTGGGCATTTGAACTGGAACAAAGCAGCAGAGGGAATACAGGTAGGAATGGAAAAGTTCAGTTCTGAAGCACATTGTCGTGGTGAATATGTTCCTTCCAGCCTGAGCTGTTTTGTAATTCTGTGCTATGTGGCAAAATGAGATCCATTTAGTAGTATGGCGTGAGTGAATGTATTAATTTTGACATTCTTTTGTCTTCTGATATGAAGAGGATGAAAAAACATGGTCTGCAAAGATGGTTTTAAAAATGTTCCTGTCCATTTTTCATGCTAATCAAGGAAAGCAAATCTGTTTGCCACTTTGAATATATCTCATATATACCTCATCCCTTTGAATATACCTCATCCCTTTCTGAGGATAGTTACTGCTGTTTTTCTCTCTAAAGTAGCTATGAAATTGCTAGGATTTCACTGGTTACTTAAGAATGTTGTGTTAGCAATCAAATTTGCAATCACTGGAGTTGTTGTCAGCATAGGCAAAGACTCACTTGTACTTGAAAAACATTTTGCCATATGTCAAAATAACCCATTCAGTTGCATATTTATGAATATGATAGTTGTATCAACTAGTTCAGAGTTGATGCAGTGTCATATTTCTGTATGTACGCATAGACAGACGTGATCTCCTTTGATGTGCATCGGTTCTTCACAAAATGAACGAACTGTTCTTGTATAGGAGTAATTAGTATTACTTTTTTTAAATGATGGACTCCTCTGAGACTAAGACCAGTTATGTCCTTTAAAAGTGCCTGTAGCCGAACCTTAACAGTGACCTTAGACTTAAAACCTTTGCAATTATGGGTCGCTAATTGACCGTTACATGTGCTAGGATAAAAACAGTATCTAGAGAGAAAGAGAAGATATCCACTTTTCAGTTGAGCATTATATTATGATTATCAAGAGAGAATGCCTGTCTGTAATAGGAACTCTCCTGCTTGTTCCCATACTTTGTACTTCTGCTGTTGAATATCTTTTTCTCTGCAGTATCTTTTGGAATAGAAAGCTTTCATTTTGATCCAGGCTCAGGAATTCATCAGAGGATTTCAAGGACAGGTTTATTCAGAAGAGTTGTTTAAGTATGTTCTTTACTTCCTTCTTTCATCTCCTAAGAAATTGTATGGGCGTTGTTGGAAAGTGATTTACAGTAGCCACTTCCCTTGGGTATTTCTGTGATTGGATGTACTGGGGGTGCTGTCAGGGAACATGCTGAGAACTTTCTCCATAGCACCCGAAGCAAGCTGGCTTTCAGTTACCCAGAAAGTGGGCTATCTTACAGGGATGGTTATAACTACTTATTCCACTTGGTGATGAAGGCTTCATAAAATGACTCTGATTTGCTTTCTTTGTCTTGTTTAAAGTAGAGCAGGAATCTTTTTTCCTGTAGTTTCCCTGTAGGGCTGTTAGGCTTGAAGTATTGACTTCATTTTTCTTTTGATTTATTCTGTCCAAATAAACATTGTGTGTTTTGTTTTTATTCTCTTGTTGTTCACTCCCCTTGCTAATTTAAACTGTGCTGGGTTCTTAATACAGATTTATCACTTGAATGTAAGGATGTGGGTCTTCAATGTCAGCTGGTCTGTGCAGAAAGAGGAATAGTGTCACTGAGTTTGAGTTCTTCAGCATTGTAGCATTAGGGCTGCCAAATAAAATATAAATGTGTTTATGTTGATTTCTGTGGTATTATGTACTTACTAAGTATTAAGAATTCTTTTGCTGTAACTAGTAGCAATTGCACACTTAGAGCAATAAAAAGCTTACTTCTGATTTTGTGTGTCTTGGATGCAGAACATCAGATACTTTTTTCTTAATGATAGTGCTTAATTTGAATTAAAGAAATTTTCTTTTGAATACAAATTTATCAGATAAAATTGTAGAAATTAGAGTTGGTTCCACAATGTTCATTTCTATTTATTCCTCCTTCGTTTTACAGGAAGAAAGGCGAAGGCTGAAAAATGCAATAATAATCCAATCATTTGTAAGGGGTTACAGAGACAGAAATCATCAGGTAAGTACTTGTTTGTTGAGAAAGGGGTAAAGCAGTCTTGCTGGAAAATCAATTTTCTGTTGGAGAAAAAAAAAAAACCGAGATCTTGACATATCTGAATATTTGGTGTGCTGATGAAGTGTAAGTTCTCATTCTCTCTTGACATCTGCTGAGCCTCAGTTCTATAGTAGATTAATGCTTATTCAGCAAAGCACCTTCGTGACAGCTGACTTCAGTGGGATGATGTAATTTTTTTGTCTTGACACTTACATACTTGGAGCTTTCACATATCAGCAAAACTTCTTTGGTGTGTGTAACTAAGGTAGTCATCTGAGTCATAAGGATATTCTTTTTAAGTTGCTCTTGGCTTGATTGTTCTGGGAAAGAGTTCTGTCTGTTTACATTTGCTAATATTGATTGAGTAAACTAGTTGAAAATGTTTGGTGTGATAATTTTGACTTGAGAAGCAACAAATTTGTTGCCATGTGTACCTTTTGAGTTACAGGAAGCAAATACAACTTTATGATTTTTTGTGCATGTGTTCTCTTAATGAATAGGTGCATTTAATTACTTTGCTACCAGTTGGGATGGGAAACAAATGAGATTCTAAAAATGCCACATCCTTATATAAATTCATAACCATTATCAGTACACTAATGTGTATCTTCTGCTATTTTAAGTACTCCACCCAGAGAAGTGAATTTGATCGCTGTGCTAATTTGGCTCAAAGTGGAGGAACCTTTTCTACTGCTAATGGAGCTAATTTGACTCTTTTAGTTCGTCAGCTACTCTTTTTCTATAGACAGAATGAGGATTCTAAGCGTTTGGTGAGTACTGAACATATTTTGATCTGTTCTATTGAAATATTCTTTCACTCAGAAGGCTTAGGAAGGGATGCAGAAATGGATTTGACCACTTCAAGAAATTCATTTTGCTGACCTGCACTCTTTTGTTCTCTGTTTAGATGAAATAACTTACAATTAGATTTTGTGTGTATAGTCTATAAAATGAGAAGTCCTTTGTTTGGGATTCACAGTAATTTATTAAAAAACATAAGAAATGTTTTTAAGTAATAATTTACTACTAGCTCTCTGGTACTTCTGAAGATATTTTTATTAACAAATTTGTTGAAAAAGTTATTTGTAAATGTATTTCTGTTAATTTTGGAAGTTAATGGTCATGTTTTATGTAGTCCAACAAATATTTTTTTCCTTAACTGATATGATTGTCTTATTTTATGTTTTTTTGAGTTTTCCAAGGGAGATGTTGCATACATTTAAAATCAATTTTATGCAAGACCTGTATTTATAAAAATATGGATATTATACCTATGTTACATACAGCTGCTCTTCACATGCTTGAAACAACAGAACTGAGATGTTGTAATAAATAGTAAACTTGTGTGTATGTTTTCCAGATATGGATGTGTCAGAATTTAATTAAACAGAGTTCTCAGTTTGTTAAGCAATTGGATGGTCCAGACAGACTTACTTGCTTATTCCAAATAAAAAGACTGTTGGGGCTATGTTGCAGGTAAATTCTTTTTTCTATACACCACTACCTAAAACGTGTTCAGAAATTGCATTGGGCACTTGCTTGTTTCTTTGTGCAGCAAATGGAGACAACTGTTTGTGATCACTATAAATATAAACTGTGACAAATGATATTTTTTCATGCTTAAGAAAAATGAAATGTTCTCGATTTCCGTTGACTTTTAAGTTCATATGCAGTACATGGTTAAGGAATGTACTCCCTAAGGACAGACTTAAGTGTATTCCTAAGTGTTTGCATGTAGCAAGGTCATGACAAGTGTTTGTTGGAACCAGAAGGTTGTCTTGAACTGATAGCGATCAAAAAGTATCATATGAGTTTGACTGTTTTTCCAAGGATATGCTTTGAATGTTCTATTTTAAGACTGATGCTGGAAATGGTCTTCCTTTTGCTTTGGACTTAAGGCATGTTAAGCAGTTATTTTACTGTCTTCAACAGTAGATTCCTTATTTGTAGTGACCTTTTTACATTCCTTTTGGAGAACCAGTGGAAGGTAAATCTATGAAACTACTGGAGTGACTGTCAGCTAAAACCTAATTTTGGAAACAGTATAGTTGCTCTTATTAACAATACTCTCTAGAGCTTTAGATAAATCTTGCTTTGTTTCAATGTCAAAGATTTTCTTTTTGTAAATGAGTGCATTTGAATCACTGAATCTTGCTATACTGTATGGGTTGTTTTGTGAGCTACTTACAGTTTGGTGCAGAAGCCCAGAAAGCAAGAGGTGAGAAGTGTAGTGAGGAGTGTTCCTCTTGTGTAAGCTCAGCTTCATGAAAAGTTGTAGCTTTTGACATTACATTTAAAAAACAAAAAAAAAAAAAGCAAAGCAACAACAACCAAAGAAAGGTTGCTTGATAGCAGCTGTGTCTGCCAACTCTTGTCAAAGTATCTTTAATCGGTTTAGTGAAATGCCTTAGCTGTGTTATCGGAGTCACTTTTGCTGTTAATGTCCTGTCTTTCTGGATGGCTCTGAAAGAAAGGGCACTGTCAGGGCAACTCTGCCTGTATGTGTCTCATTGTAACAAATAGTTCTAATTCTAAATGGGCTCTGAATTGTCACAGTTTAAATGGTTACTCCTGTTTATTTCATAAGCAATTTGCTAAAAGGTTGGGGATGGGTGTATTTTTAATACTTAAGTCTGTAGTCAAGGACATTCTGGGAAACATCATTTGTTTAACTAAAACAGTGTTTGTTCCCAGTCCATACTGTAAAACCAGGTATTATTGTTATAATGGAGCCAACAAAAAGATGTAATTATTGAGAATGCTTGGAAGAGTACACTTAGAAGTAGGTTATTTTAAAATTAGTTAGGAAGGTTGTTGTAGCTTCATTTGTAAATTGACATGCATGTGTTTGTGATGAAATAAGAGAAATCTCTTGGTAAATTATTTTTGTTTCATTTCGTTTGTAGGCTATTGCAAAACTGCAATGACGACAGTCTGAATGTTGCACTTCCTATGAGAATGCTTGAGGTATTTTCATCTGAGAATACGTATTTACCTGTTTTACAAGATGTCAGCTACGTAACATCACTAATTGAACAAATTTTGCACTACATGATTCAAAAAGGTGAGTAGCTAGGAACTAGAAGTTCTCAGCGACACTCAAGAACTGAACAAAATGCATAACACCTGAAGGCTGTGTTATTTCATCACATTTTACCTTTACTACAAATACAAATTAAGTGCTACGTACACTAACCCATAAATGAAACAGGTATTTTGCTTGTGATGAGATCACTGCTTGAGAAATTACTACTTAAATTCTTCGGGCATTCTGTTCATAAATTCAGTATTCTCCCAAGTTGTATATATAGACTTTGAGAGTAGGTGGATATATACATCTATAACTGCTAGTGATCATTACTGTTGTAAATTGGTATTATTTTTTTCTTCTTGCTAGCCCTAAAAAAAGACACCTCAGCAAAGAGATGGTGACCTAACCTTTATTTGCTTCGTGGCATCATCAGCAAAACTGTTTGCTGAGCTGCAATCAGTTACACCTGTGTAAACATACTGAAAGTTAATGAGTTGTGTAGTTATCGCCAAAATTCGTGTTGTCTTGAAGAAACGTTATTGCTCAGAGGATGTGTGAAAAAAAAGAATTTGCTTTTGTTGATACCACTTGAGTTTGCAATGACTGGTAGCTGGGGAAAAATGCCAGAAATGGTATGAAAATGCGTCCTGGATCCAGCTTCATGGATATAAAATGTGGACTAGCACCTTCCAATTGGTTAATCTTGACAATAATTCTGTACTTGCGAGCTTTAGAGTACATTCAGTAGAACAAGTCTATTTTGGCTAATGAGGATGCGTGCAGATTCCACATTTTGAAGTTACTGTAGGGGGGAAAAAAGTGAATTTTACTATAGCAGATTTAATTTACTTGACTAAGCATAATTAAGACTCTGGAAGTATTTGTGTTTATCTCATTGTTTACTTCATAATTAATGTCTTCAAAATTACTTTAATATTTCTTCTTTTGGTGTAATATTCCCTCTGATATGTGAAGGTTTTCCCAGGCTGTTAAATCATAAATTTTAGTTAAAAAAAAAAACCAAAAACAAACAAACAAACACCTTTCTAATCATGATTAAAACAAAAAGATGCATTCATGCACAACAAGTGTACAGTCTTCTCATTATTTATGATGGTTAAGTTGTAAAGAAGCTGTATTTGGTTTTTATTACATGTTTTGAAATACAGTTCATTCTCCAGGTGAGTCTTGTCATTCCTTATAGTGACTTCCTTTTGTTACATTATATGTCAGTTAGGGATACCGTGACAAAGTGTCCCAGACAGAATCTCTCAATGAGAGATAAAATGCTATTTATGCATTTACAGTGGTTCCTGTAGTAGTGGAACTTGTCTTAATTTAGGATTTCATTGAGTAAGAGGAAGCTGGACTAGGAAGAATGAAATCATACGATTCCATTTGTACTGTAGTGAGACAAAAATAGATTTCTGACAGTGAGACACATTACCCTCTACACACATCTTTGTGGCTCCAATGGTAATACATTTTATTACTGTCTGAGAGGTTCCTGTTTTGGAACAGTAATTGTATTCTTCAGTCTGCTAAAGCAAGGTATTTGTAAACTTGAGACCGAAGAGCCTTGTTAGCAGAACATGTAAGATACTGTCATGTTTCTGTGTAGAGGGAGAAATTAATTTCTGAAAGAGCAAAAAGCAAGCTGTCAAAAAGAAGAGAACATATTTCATAGGTCATTGTTTCAAAAAAATATATCAAATTATTCACTTTATCAGCAGAATTGGTTGGTCTTTGAAAGTCAAACTGACTATGAATGCAGTTATTTATGTCTGAATTTATAAAGTGATGCTTCCAAAGATAAAGCTGATATCTCCTGTTGATTATGTGAATATGACTTGTACTGTGGTAATATATATTCCTACATAAAGCTTGCAGTGAATTACAGAGTTTTTTTAAAGTTAGAATTGTCAAGTAAGTATATGTTGTTTTATAAAGAAAAGAAGAAAAGTAATACTGTATTTAAACAATGATTTTACTTATTTGCAGGCTACTACAGGTCTCTTTATTTGTTAATTAATAGTAAGCTTCCATCAAGTATTGAGTATTCTGATGTTTCTCGAGTCCCTCTTGCAAAAATACTTCTGGAGAATGTTCTGAAACCATTGCACTTTACATACAGCTCCTGTCCAGAAGGTGCAAGGTAAATAAAAACAATATTAGAGACTTGTATACTTATTTATTATTGTCAGAGCTTCACAGTTCATTGCTTAGCATCTAACTTTTTTCAGTGCTGTTCAATTTATATGCAGCAGTAATGATTTATGAAGGAGCATAGGTGTGGAAAAACTTAGTTGAGTATAAAGATGTAGGTAAAGGTGGATGAAAGGAATTCTACATTTAAGAATTTGTGACAGGTTTATGAAAGGGGAAATAACAAAGTCATAGCTTGCAAGGAGAATGAGTCAGGTATGTGGAAAGACAGAAAAAAGATGGAACTGGCTCTGCTACATGTAGTAGTGTTTTGTGTTACAAGAAAAAAAGACCAATCAGGATTTTTTAGTTTATTTTTTATTTCATGATTAAAACAAACTTAACTTCAAGATAGTTTTCTATGTGTTCACTTTAAGTGTAAAGGGTAATGTTACGATTAAGATAATCAGGGACAAGACATTGTATAAGTACTATACTTTACAAAAAATCTGAGACATTCAGTGTACTGGCACAGAATTAATGAAGTGCCACTTTGCTGTCTTCTTGGGGAGTGTGTTCAAACTTGCAAAATTTGATCTGTCGTTCCATGGATGTACTTGTGGGAAATGTCACCTGTATATTCCATCAAGACATTTTTTCTTCATTTTAGACAACAGATTTTTGCAGCCTTCACAGAGGAGTTTGTGGCAGCACCTTTCACAGATCAGATATTCCATTTCATCATTCCAGCGCTAGCTGATGTGCAGATTGTTTTCCCTTATGAATTCTTTCTGAATGCACTATTATTAGCAGAAAATGGATGTTCAAGAAAAAGTGATCGAGCTCCATGGCTTTTTTACTTCGTGTTAACAGTTGGAGAAACGTACTTGGGTGAGAAAGCTATATGACCTGTTCATTGCTTTTTTGGATTTGCGTTAGTATTTCATGCATTTCCATAACCTAGTTTGTTGCCTAGCAGTTTGTGGATACAAGTATTAGAGATCTATGTTTTTTAGCCATTTTTCCCCTTCTAGGAAGAAAATGCACTTAATTGGGAGGGTTTGGCATAATGTGGTTTTTTGTTAGATATTTCAAGTAAAACACAATGAAGAACTGCCTAGTTAAAGATCTTTTATTTCAATGTATTTGGTATAGGATCCCTTTCAGAAGAAGGACTGCTTGTGTATTTGAGGGTACTCCAGGCTTTTCTCTCTCAGCTGCCTGTATCTAGTGCTGGTACAAGTTGTCAAGATGCGAACAGTGATTCTGAAGATGAGGATGAAGAGATCAGTAAAATGACAACTACACCAGTAAGCATTATAGAATTTCTTTGAACGAGTTTGATTTACAGTATTGGCAAATATAGACAAAACCATGATCACCCTAAGTCCAATATATTTCTAGATACTCATAGCAGGAGCCATGTTTACTTCTTATAAGTAGATGGCTGCTCATTGCGAACAAATACAACTAATTGTTAAAAAAAAAAAGGCACAAATAAAGCTCTTAGTATAATAGCATAGTTCAGGTAGTGTGACTTCTGGACAACAGAGCTTTCTTTTTTAACAGAAACGAGGTTAAACTTCTCTGCTTTAATTTTACAGAGACAGGTACTCTCCTCATTCTTTAAGGACATGGTGACACTGGGATATAATGAAACATGCTAATCCGATCTTCCAACATTGCATTTTTTTTTCCTCATGGAAATATCCTACATCCAAGTACGGTCTTTACCCTGTTGCTCAGTTTTTAAATATATACGTTACCTTCAAAGCCTTCAAGGTGGAACACTTAGTTTCTGCAATAATATATAGAGAGTAGCATAAAAATGACTTTTCACTGGAGTTTAAGCATGTTGTAAAATTCTGACTAATGAAATGAACCCATACTGACTTTAACCTCCTAACACTCAGACCAAGGTTTTGAACAACCGCAGCTGGAGAGATTTAAATTCAATAGTTTCTTAATGGCCTTTATATAATCTCTCCAAGTATGTACTACTACTCAGAGGACGAATGCAGTGTGCAGTCTTCTCTTGTGCAGTGTGTGAAATTGCACCACATTTAGTGTTCGTTAAAGCAAAACAAAGTGGAGTGGGGGGAACCCAAACAGCTGTGTGGGTGATTTTTGTCTCCCACACTGAGCTGGGATTTTTAGATGTAGTGTGTTACTGTTACTCAAAAATCTTTATCACTATAGTGTGAATAAACTGCCTTTTTACCCAGTAAATAATATATTGTCCAAAGTACAAAATAATTGCCATTTTTTAACCCCAAAATCTAGAATTCAGATATTTAATTTGTGGGCCACACATGCACTGTAATATATACTATGAAATTCTGTTTGTGCCTTAGAGATATAGTGATGTTTAAGAGGTGATTAGATTAAAAAAAAAAAAAAAAAATCCAAAACACATATTTCTGATCACTGTTAATTTACAGTAACTTGTAAATTAGAGAAGATCTTCTCTGAGGAAACCTTACTACGTAATATGATTTGTTGCAGTATGTTTTTCTGGTGTTTCTCCTGTGGTTTTTTTAATGTATTCCGTATTTCCAAGCATACCTATCTTACTTAAAAGAAAAAACAACGAAGGGTATAAATTGGAACTTTTATCCTTCAGTGAGCCAGTGTTTTCTGCTTTTTTGGGGACCAGATAGAGAGAGGAAATAAATAAGAGTTTTGAGCTCTGCTCTGTTCTGTGCCAACAAAAAGGATTCCTCTTTGTATAGTTCTTACACTAGCTGAACACATGCATTAGGCACCCTGAAGTTTGTTTGTTAGTCCATGGGTGATGAATGTGAAAATACCATTTCTAAAAGAACATGCAGGAGGCATCCATTTCTGGATTTCATGCCCAGTGCTAACTGATTTTGCTGGGGGAGAGATAAGTATTTGCATATTTTATGCTTGTAAATGATCTTACCTTATTGTATGCAAGTGTTGAAGAGCATTAAATGGAATCTTTCCTACTGACTTAAGTGAGAAGATCGATAACCATGATCCAGCACTTGCCTGCCTGGGGTTTTAAATTGACTCTAAGGTGTGATACTCTCAGGAACGCTTCTGGTATATACAGATGTGCTCATGTTGTAATTATCATACAGGAAATATTTGTTCCGGTAAAATTCTGATGTTATTATTATTTTTTTTTTTAGAAAGGGAATACTTAATCATTATAAGTAATTCAAAGAATTTTTTTCTTTGATATGTTTTTAGGGTGATGGGAGAATATCCGTTCAGTACATTACTGAGGAGTGTCTAAAGAAACTGGATACAAAGCAGCAGACAAACACTCTGTTGAATATGGTTTGGAGAGATTCAGCTAGTGAAGAGGTCTTTACCTTGATGGCATCAATCTGCCACACGCTAATGGTACAGCACCGAATGATGGTGCCAAAAGTCAGGCAAGTATAAATAATAGTGACACTGAACTGCAGTACATCTAAAATTCGTTTAGCTGGATAGACTGTTTGGTTAGATACACTGTTTTTTTGTGTCTTTTTTTTTTTTTTTCTTGAAATCTTTTATGATCAGCTGAAATAAAGAAAAATCTTCATTGCATTCCTTATGGACAAATCACTGAATTCAAAAACGTAAGCTCGTGCTTTATTTAGTGAGTTGCATCACTGGGTTGAGGGACTGTGGGATAGTGTTTGTGATCAGAAAATCACCCACAGATAGGTTGGCAGAGATTCTGGGGAAGTAATTTTTTTGTCCTCTTTCTCAGAGGCAGCATTCAATGTCATGCTTGCAGAATATTGTCTTAACTTATTTTTAGAACTTACAGTGATTTGGATTCCACAGTCTCACTAAGCAGTTGAGTGCAGAAATCGGTTTCTTCTCTACCTCCTTTAACAACCAGTTATCTCTCTTGCTACAAATTGAAACAATTCCAATCTATTGAAAAAAAAAGTTGTTGTTGGGAAGGGCTTTGAAACCTGAAATGGAAGTAAAATGCTAATCCAGTTGTGCAGTATTCTTTCACAAATTCTGCAAAAAATGTAAACCAGGTGTCAGTGGCAGACTTTATTTTTTTACTGTTTTATCATCAGTCAAAAATCTGTAAGTATTGAAGCAATTGCAGTGCAAGTAGTTGTGAATAAGTATGTAGTTGCTAGCAATAAACTAAGTATTTAGGGAATGTTGTAAACATAATCAATTCAAACTGCATTGTAAACAATGATACAGAAAACTAATTTGGTGCTATCTTAGCTCAGTGGTGTTTATAGCTGTTAGAGGAAGTAAGATGTCAGTGAAACTGTGATTGCTCGATTAGGGTGATTAGTTCTTTGTAGACTAATTGCATTAGAGCAGGATGTGAGACCTGAAGATCATAGCAGCAGTTGAATGAATTAGTATCCACCCTTTATTGTTGAAAGTAGTACATTGCCTTGGATAGTAATTACTGAGGTTAAATGCATCATTGCTTTGACTTGAGGTTTGCTGGTGAACTGTGGAAAGGATGCTTAATGAATAAAGAAATCCTGCACAAATTTAATTGTGTGCGTTTGGCATCTATTTCCTCAGAGAAGCCATATTAGGTCTTTGCAATTATTTGTGATAACAAGGTAGTTAACATAAACTCAGAAGCTGTGAAGGCTCTAGTCAACATCTTGAAATATGGAAATTGCTTTACATTACAGCTTTTGAATAACTCCAAAGTAGTTGAATTTATCAATTTTAGAAAAAAAATAGTGTTTTTAATTGGTAATACTTGTTGAATTATTTTCACAATCAAAATTAAGTTAATTCATACAGGCATTTGATAAACTAAAGTCGATGTTAACTAGTTCTGACTCCCAAGTCAATCATAATGTTGGGTTTACCAGGCATAATTGTGTCAGCAGATGTCAATCTTTTGTGCTGTTCAGTGCTTTTCAGACCCGGCCCAAGTTTCCAGGCAGGTATTCTAAATGTTCTTTTTCAGAGTATTTTTCAAAGAACATTTGATGCTGGTTTTAAAGGTAATAAACATTCTGCAATTTCAAAATAATATATTTCTTCATTAATTTCCACATTGGTTTTGCCTGATTTTTTTTTTAATTGCCCAAATTATTTTATCAAATCAAATTGAATGAGTATTTTGCAAGATATTTAACCTTCTTGAAGTTAAACTTTCAATGAATCAATATTTACTATAAAATGCTGCTATCTAATTAAACCACGTAGAAATAGTTTAGATAGTTTCGTTAAGCAAAAGTGATGTATTTACAATGACTGAGAAATTTTTAAGCTCTTAGAATACATTAAATTTTTATTTTCTTTTAAAAACACAATGGGTCAAAGGCTTTAAAGGATAGAATAGCCTGATAGAGAGACCTTGTATATTTAGCAGCGCTTACGACTGTAATAGAGAAATGATGATTAGCAAGTATAAATGCTGCAAATCTGTGAAGTGAAATACTAAATAAAAAGCATAATAACTGAAAACAGCTGTTTGTGAACTGAAAACTATGCTAAGATTGACACAGACTTTGGAAAAGAAGAAACAACAAATCTGTGTTATTTTAAATAGTCTTGAAGATTTTTTCCTTCTTGGAAAAAACAAATGAGAAATTCAGAGTTTTTCCATTAAAGCTGATTGCTTTTTCTGCTTGTGGCCCCTCGATACATCTGAGTGATGTGACTGATGATGGTTGACATGTGCTGCTAGGAGCGTTACTGTCACTGCACGAGCTTTGTAGTTTCTTTGCATTTGGATATGACAATAACCCACAGTGTAGTGTACTTCAGCCCAGAAGGAGCAAGCCTTTCAAGTTCCATTCTGATACTCTTGAGACAGTGCTGGATTTTCAGTTGGACTGTCAATTCTTTCTTTATTTTCCTCTCCGCCCTTAATATTCTGCACATTCAGGTTTATCAGAGAGCGTCTACTGTGTAGATATTTTTTTTGCCTAAATGGTCCAGGACTGTATTAGTTGTATTGGTTACATTAAATTCTGACTATATTCTGGAAAGATGTGAGCAAATTCAATTAAAAAGGAAGCCCACAAGTCAGTATAGCCCTCGTTACCATTGTGAAGAGATTTACAAGACTTTTGTTCATTAAAGCTACAATTCACTAACAAATTCCAATTCTGTAAAATATTTAGGGAGATAATTTATTAATTTAATTAAATTAATGCCATAAACTTCAGGTTATCAGTACAATTTAATATCAAACAACCATTGGTACATCAGTGGTTATCAGCGGCCTGGTTGGTGGCCCAGGGTAATTGCTTGGTTGAACTGTTTTACATAACACTGCTGATCTTACCCTGTGGGTGAGAATTAATTGGAAAACTGACTTAGGGTGTAATAGGAGCAGTCTGTTCCCATGTATGTGCTGAATGAAGATGCTTGGGCTGTATGCAAGGCTATTACAGCTCTTCATGAGGGAGCGTTCTTGTGGTTTTTCTGAAACCAGAATTACTGTATATGAAGCTTTTACAGTTGTTAAGCTTCAGCTTCTGTTTTTTTTTTGTCCAGTACAAGGGGACAGAAGCATCAAGCAACTTAGAGTGATGCAGTGCATGGCAAGACTGCTTTGCTGCTTTCCGTTCCCTGTGCCACCTTGCAGTTGTGCAGTGCCAGCCCCCCTGCCCTGCTACAGTGACCTTTATCAGACGCATGAGCTCCTCTCGTCCTGTTGTATTCTCTTCATTAACTTAAATGGTCTCAGTGGGAAACTGGGCCCAATTTATGGCCTAGACTGAAAATCTTGCCTTTAACTAATTAACTTGTAGTGGTGCCTCAGCTAAATTAAGCTTAATGGGTCATTTAATCTGTCCCATTGCACAGGAGGAATTTGACGCTTTTTTTTAAACCAGAGGTGCCCAAAAATACCTTTCTGGCAAGTAGACATAAATCATGTGGCCTTTGTGAACAATTAGATGCCTACAGAGAGAAACAAGGTTCTAAGTAAATGGCCATTATGTTAGTACTTCGGGGAGCGGATAATTTAATTTAGAATGTGTAAAGCAGATATTTCACAGAAAGTCGTGGAGTGAATTAACTCTGTCATAACCTGAGCTGACAGTCTTCATTTTGCTGCTTGAGATGAAGCTCATCCTTTTTGTTAGTTGAAAAATGGTCCTTCTCCCAAACTATAGTGATAAATCTGAGTATTAAAGCTTACAAGAAAAATCTATTAGTGAATCCATTATATAAAACCACATTCAATGATCTCATAATAGCGAATTGGTAATATACAGTAAGATTTCTCAAGAAAATTCAGTACAAGAAGATGGGAGGGGTGTAAAAAAAATCAGAATTTAAGATTTAGCTGCTTCATTTGTTTTTTGAATAGTACGGATTATTGCAAATGAATTCCTGAGTTAGAGTGTAAAAGAGAAACGCTTTCTGATCTTTTCCATCTCAAGTGGTCATGTGTGGTTTTGAGACTGTATGGACAGTTAAGCTTTATATGAACTTCAACTCATCTACAGACTTTGCAGACTAAAGATGCTTTATCTTCAGGTTGCGTAATCTGTAGAATCATAGGTTCACCAAGGTTGGAAAAGACCTCTAAGATCATCCAGTCCAACCAGCCACCAATATTTTACACTAAACCATCTCTGATTTTCTGCAGTTTCTCTTCCATTTCTACTTAATGTGTCAGCCTCATGTAGTTTTATTTGGAAATGCTGATGTGTAGCACATACGCGTTTATTTCGAATCTGACCAAAGTCAGTGAAGTGAGATAGATTTTGACCTATTTAAATTCTGCATATTCGTACTCTTTAAATTGTACAATTTTAGGGTTTTTTTTTTCAGGTTTTCTCATTTTGAAGTAAAAAAATATTGAAACATTTTAAAAATTACTTTTACTTACTTTTTAAGCACAGCTGATTTCTCCAGCCTTTGCAAAGCTGTCACTCGGGGCCATCCTTGCATTTTTATTGTTTGTTTTCCTAAAATTATTACCTCTGACTTTGAAAGTTCTGTGCTTAGAGCAGGAAGGTAGGGGGGTGGTTCCTGCTGGCGCTCCTTCGGCAATCACTAATACTTCTTTTTAACAAACTGATGAATTCAGTCTTATATGTTTAGTTTGTAGTTTTGTATTTATTTGCTGGTAACTGTGAGAGCGTTAGAATTGATGAATTCTTCTGTACTTAATAAGTATTTCATATTGACAAAATAAGCTGTATGATAACATCTTCTACCGACTGTACATGGTGCATTTAACCTGATTTTCAGGAAAGGGAACCACAGAAGTTGAATACATCCAGTGTTTCTGGAATTGGGCCATAAAATGTGGCAGCTGCTACACTTGGCTGCCTGGATCGCCAATACAGAATAAAAATGGGTAAAACTTAGACAAAGGTTATTATAATAAGCTCTTAAGGTTTGTCCTTTTTTCCCTTAATTATTGCTGAATGTTGCTAGAATGAAAAAATGAATTACATTATTACGGGTTCAGTGTCCATAATGTTTGTTCATTTCTGCTAAACCTATTAGATAATTTCCAGGGATGATTGTCAAATTAACAAGTTTTTTACTTGGAAGACCTCTGAGACTTCATGGCACTGTGCCAAATTACTTTTTCTTTCCATAGGAGGCTGAAAACTGAAGGTCAGTGAAGAGATTTCTCATCTAAGCAACCAAGACATCTGAGCTATCATTCAGATACTTAAATGTTAAAATATATATCCCTATTTTTCTAAATTATCTTGATATAATAAACCCTTCCTTACACAATACATAACTTCTACCCAATGTCCACATAATGTGAATCTAGAAGAAAATGAAATTCCCACAGGTCAAATTCAGGTTAATTTAAGAATAATAATAATAAGAAAAAAAATCTGCATACTTGGAGTAGAGCTTAATTTTACAGTAAAAGCATACGTTTAACTAACTTTAGCTGTAGTAGTTTAAAATTTGACTCAAGTTCAGTAGTGTTCATCATCACACAACTTTCGTGATGTGAAGCTTCCAATTCCTTTTATAATGTTGCATATATTACAAGGATTTAAAATCTGCACTTCTTGTAAAAAGGGGATGATATATCAGCAAAAATGCATTGCAAACTTTCTTCCTTGTCTTTAATTTCTCCTTCTTCTTTATGCCCCTGTTCTGTGCCAGACTCGCAGTCTCTTTCTGGGTGCATATGCCCTTGGTTGGGTGCATGGCAAGTGAGAGCCTGAAGAAGAGACTGGGTGCATGAGGGAGGCTGTGCTTTAGAGAAGGCAGCAATAAAAGAGCCCATGGGGCTTAAGCAGCCAGTAGGGCTAGGACCCAGTGGCATATGATATTGTGTGGTATTTGTGTGTGGGTATGCTAGGGATTTTGTTTTCCTGTCTTGAAATGAATTGTTGCTTAGAAGCTTTTCAAATGTTCTCAAGTGTTTACTGAATATTTTACTTTTTTTCCTTAATTAAATGTGTGCCTCCTTTCCTTTTGCCATCTGGTGTATCTTAATTTATCCACATGGTCTGTAATAAATACTGGTTTTTTCAGACAGCCTTTCTTGTCTGTCCTCCCTACTCCATTCCCCAGCTTCTTACCTCCTGTGTGTATGGTCATGAGGAATTTCAATGCTCTGAGACTGCTGATGTCTAAGAGGCAACGTGGACCTGAGTGTCTGTGTTTCCATCTTTAATCTAATAGTGATTGGGATAACTTGGAGAGTAGCTAACAAAATATAGTTCTTCAAGATCAGTAAAATGATAGCTCAGTTAGTCAGGTCCTGATTTGTGTTCTTTTTTACTTCTAGAATGTGTGAATTATTTCATATTATGTTAGTTACCAGCCTTTTTTTTTTTTTTTTTTTTCCTGCAGAGGAAAGGAGTAGACTACTTTTAGTATCAGGAAGCTCTTTATTTTTTACTTCTATAAAGTTTATCAACCCAAATCATGTCTGAATTGGTATGGTAAAGTCAGTCCTGTATGTAACCGATTTGTGGACACACTTATTTTACATGGGTGTAACTACTGAATCTACTAGCAGTGAAAAAAAATTTGTGTCTATTAACATCAGATGAGTCACAGCAGTGACCTCTCTGTGAGTTAATGTGATTCGTTACATTAAATTTTAAAAATTGTCAGAAAAATAACAAGTATGTTGTATTTATTTAATGTGTATTTAGTTTCCTGGAATACTGCAAATTTGGGTCTATATCATGTGGTTTGCTGCTGAGTACAAGGATTAGATACAAGGATTTATATGCTTGTTCTAAAACGTTGGAGCTTTCATCAGATATGATTAGAATAAAAACCCCATCTTGAAAAGGTATACCTGAATTGTTTATGTTTGAGGATTGTGTAGCAGTAAATTACTGTACGAAGCATTGTGTTTTGTAAATATGCTGTATTGGCACACATGATTTATTTGAACTTCTTCTTTCAGGCTCCTTTATAGTTTAGCCTTTAATGCCAGATTCCTGAGGCATCTTTGGTATTTGATATCTTCAATGACTACACGAATGATTACAGGGTATGTATTATACTATCTCTGAAACTGAGTTTCTTTTAGAATAGAGTGTATCTAGTTAAAAAGAGAACAAGGCAGATTGTGGCATGACAGTGCTTGTGGAAGATGATTGAAAACAAAACTATAAGGTTTGCTTTGTTCCTACTTCATTGACATTAGTGGTACTATGAGTTCATAAAACATGGGAATTAAACAGTTGTAAGAAAAAGAAAGCTGGTAAATCTTTATTAAAATAAGGCAGGTGTCTAGATTTTAGAGTGCTTACTAGCACTAATATAATAAATACTGAAGTTCCCAGAACTTCCTCCCAGGTATGTCAGTTTTATCTCATATACTCTGACTAGTCCAGAAACTGACAGTGCCAGAAGTATGTTCCTAGGAACTGAGGCATTGAACCTGCAGGTTTTCTGTGTGCAAAGATGCATATTACTTAATCTCTTTGCTTTGTTTCTATTCTAAACCAGAGAGTACCTACAGTCTGTGCTGACAACAGAGTTGACGTGTTTTGAGACGCTGAGAGAGTACAGTGACAAGAATTTAGAACAACTTTAGTTTGCAAGAGTGGTACATAGTTATTAAACTGAGACAGCAGCCCCTATTTTGTTACAGGAAATGCTATTTAATATTTTTACTGGAATACTAAAGTTAATATTTTTTTTCAAGTATTTAATAAACAATGTCTTAACTTTGAATATTGTATTTTCAGGTCTATGGTACCACTTCTTCAAGTGATTTCAAGAGGTTCTCCAATGTCTTTAGATGACTCTAGTCGAATTATCCCTCTCTTCTACCTATTTAGTTCTTTGTTTAGTCATTCACTTATTTCTATTCATGATAATGAATTCTTCGGGGATCCTATAGAAGGTGAGAGTTTGTAGCATACTTGATAACAGTGCTTTACAAATTGGCTTTGTGTAAGGCTACTTAAAATGTTGAACTGTCAGACTTTGAGGACTAAATCCATGCAATTCAGTTGCTTCTGGGTGATCCTTTGATTAAAAAGCAGGAATATTAACCAGCTTCTATTTTTCATAAAAGAATGGAGATTCACCACATGCTTCTAATATGGCACTTCCAGAACAAATGTCCTGCTGCCATATCAATTTGTTGGGAACTGCTCAGCGTCTGGAATTTACAGCTTTAGGATTCCCTGGGCAATGATTTGCCGACATCTGTGGGGAAGGTTTTGCTGGGCTGACTTGCTGATGGTCCCCTGAGCAATTAGCTGTCATCTGGTTCTTTCACGATGATTGCATTTAGGGGAAAGAAAAAAAAAAAAAAAAAACAACCCCAAAAGATGGTCTGCACCATGGGAGCCATAGTTTTACAATGTCTATTATGCAGGTTTTTAATCATGGTAATTTGCAATGAACTGGTGAAGAGAATGAAGATCTGGACTGAATCTGTAGACTAATTCAAGCTTTTAATGCAGTTGCAGAAGAAAATAAGAGAATATTGTAATTGTGTCTGTAAACAATTATGAGGTCGTTGCTTTTATAAATATATATACTCATTCTCTTTTTGTGTGATGTTTTTGATTGATATCAGATTGTATGTGAATATTAGAGTTCCAATGAAATCAGTGTTTTTTTAATAGCGAAAAAGAAAACGTTGAAGAAACTTCAGCTTGTGGTTTGTTTAGTTGTAGGTCAAAGACAATCATCAATGATGCCTTTTACACTAGAAGAGCTTGTAATATTGTCACGCTGCCTTCGTGATGCATGCTTAGGAATCATAAAGTTGGCTTATCCAGAAACAAAACCAGAGGTTCGTGAGGAATACATTGCAGCATTTAGAAGTGTTGGAGTAACGAAAAATACAGAGATGCAGCAGTGTATACAGACTGAACAAAAAAGGTGGATTCAGTTATTCAAGGTAAGTTGTGTCAGTTTTCTGAATAGCTTAAAATAACATTTTCAGACTTAGGCTTAATAAATGAGAATGAGACTGGATAAATTTTATTTTTGCTAGTTTTATTTTTTATTTACAGTTTTCAGGAATATGGATTCAGGATGGTTGATTTTTGGACTATATGCTGAACTTTGAGTAATTAATTTCTGATAATTGTATTTTCACAAGTCTTAGTTTAATTTTCCTTCTTACCATGTTTATAAAACAAACAAACAAAAAATAGTTACTGTATAGAATAGACATTTTGTCTTGAAATCCTGCTCAGCAGGGTACTTAATATGTGATTATAATATTACATGAGTGTGCATATCTAATGCAGTCGTGTCATGACTCAGGTACTTCGGTATTGGAGGCTTCACCACTGGTTTGATGGTTTTTTACCAGATTGTGATGGTGATACTCCTTTTGGGCTTGCTGGAATACTAATGAGATGGTGAATTTGGCTTAGCAAATCTAAACTTAATGTACATCATTTCTGGCTATCTACCAATATATTTCTGTTAGTTTTATTCGTGGCATTCTAAGACATAAAAGAAGCTGAAAATGTTGGCAGGGAAAAAACCTAATATAACTGTTGCTGAAAAAATGGAGTGCTTGACTTGTCACGAAAATTCTGCAGCAAACATATCTAGTCAGCTAAAATTGCTCATTAAAGAAGTGGGAGCAGAAGAAATGCATTTTCCAAATTGAGTGGTAGATTTACAGTCCGTTTAATACTGGTGACCTCTCGCACACTAATGTTCAGTTCGAGTCATCAGCTGTCCCTTCAGGTCTTTTATCACTGCTTTTGTCAAGCTATCTATTTAATTGAAAGAAGTTAATTGAATGAAAATGATCAACTAAGCTTGTATTAATATTGCTAATGGAACTTTCTTCTTGGCCATGTTTGGAGGAAGATGTCATGCTAGACTTTAGGAAAGGCCCATTAAGGCTTGCACTTAACCTGATGGGCTAATTAAGGAATGCTTATTCATTCTACAAGTCTAAGATAGCCTCTATCCAGCCTATTCTGTCTGATTTTACAACACATTTCACTTATGAGCATAAGCATTAATAGCAGTGAGAGTAACTGATAATGTTTTGATTGCATTGAATACAGTCCTAATGCACCACTGAATCTGTAATTTGCACTGATTGATCTAATATATGTTTGCACGATTTAATTTAATTACTTGTCTTAAATTGCTAAATAAACTTTCAATTTAAAGGTCACAAGTGAAAACCCCAGTATGTCTATTTCTCTAACGAGAACAGCGTATTAGGAGCGTTTCTCTGTTAGCAGTTTATTACCTGCCATCTTCTGTTTGTTCTCCTTACTTTGTCTTATTTACTCTTCTGTTAGCTTCTTAAGTTTCCCATGGATTTGATCGTATTGCACTTTTATGCAGCAAGTTGTAAAATTCCAAGTTAGTCTGTCTCGCTTTGGCAGGCGGGTATCTACTTGGTGTGCTGTTTATATTTTCAGGAGCCAGAATTGTCTTCCATTAATTGATTTACCCCTGCAAATCTTGAGGGCATCTTCAAGACTGGTTTTTACCCAGAAACATAGCTAGTAACAAAGCTTCGCTTGCTTATTCCTCCAGAAATGTACTACAAATAAATGCTTAATACAACTGAAGTTCACTTCATTAAGAAGCATGAAATCTTTCCTGAGGGCAGCTTTCAAGTAGGTTCTTGCCAGTGAGCAGGCTGCAATATCTTCTTCCAAAAAAACCCACCTTAAAACAAAGCTGAAGTAGTTTATAGACTTAAGGTGTTGAAGTAGAAATTACTTTTCTTTTATTTATACTGTGTCAAATATGAGAGACTTATCCTTTCTGAAGCTTTTGCAAGGTGCCTACGGACAAAGGCATATTGCTTCCCTATCATCTATTGCTTTGCTAGCATTCCTTTTTATTTCTCACACTTATTTTACAAGTTTTCCATGCTGCTGATGTCTGATATGAAATGCATTCCAGCAGCAAGGCAATGGTAAACCTGAAAACAGTGACTACTGACACTAAAACATACTTATTGGCTGGCGAATTGGAAGTTTTTGGAGGGGTAGGATTTACATGTGAAAATGTCTTTATTAAGCAGTATCACCCTTTTTTGGCTTGGCGTAATATGACTTGTAGTCAACTGCTACAAATTCTATAGGAGAACATAATTTCACAGGATTAATTCAAAGCAGTCCATTATTCCCTAATAAAACTTGTTTTCATGCACTCAGAACGTAAGTTGCTCTTTCTCATGAATTAGAATTTTGAGGGTTACTCACACCTGTGGCTTTATGAGAAATAAAGTTTAATTATTGTTAATTGAAGCAAGTCTTTTCTTTCACTAAAATACATTTAAAGTTTTACAGATAACTCTCAAGTATAGACTGCTAGCATTCTCAGTAACCTATTCATTCTGTAGAAGGAACTCCAGTCTCAGCTAATTTGATTCATCAGCTTCCTTTAGGTCTTCTTTAACTGCTTGTAAAAACACTTTATTAGCATGGTCTTCACGTGGGGAAAAAAAAATTTCTGCCTTTTTTTTTCCTTAAGTAATGGGACCACAGAGCTTCAGTGACTTATCTCACCTGCATTGAATTTTATAAGGGCAAGGTGATGAAAATTCCTGTGTAATCAGACAGTTCCCTTAATAGCATTCTTTTGTTCTTTTATTCAACAGGAGCTGGATCTTTAAAAGGTCTTTTGTATAGTATCTAGACACAGATTCCTTTAGAAGGCCCATTAAACTCTGTGTCACTCTTTGACACCTGCCTATTAACGCTGTCTTTTAGGAAGATTACTTCAGAAAAGCTGTGTGTTTTTCTTCCTTTCCCAAGTGCTGTAGTTCTAAGTTTCAAAACAGGTGTGTGTTTATCACAGCAGCAGTAACTTCTTTGAGGCTACCAAGTTACAACTGTATTGATTCCACTTACTTTTATGTAATGTTGGTTGAAGTCGATTCTGTCTTGCACATATATTGAACCTACGTCAGGGAGAAGGCATACAAGAAAATATGGCAGTGCTTGTGATGGAGTAGATGTTACCGTGATACTTTTCCTTCTGTTATGGATTGGAGGAAACTGCCAAGAAAAATAGTAAAATTGCAGGGGTGCTCCAGTAACCATGATGAACATTTTTCCCAGCCCCACAGTTCTTTATGCAGCTGTGCATAAACAAATTTTCTGTTGTTTTCTCATGTTTTGACTTTGTGGTTGTAATGGCAAATTTACCTTTCATCATTTGAGCTCCTCGTGAATTAAAAAGTGAATTAAACATAGTGGTTTGAACTAATGTGCTGTGCCTTGTGGTTGAGTGGCACAGGGGTGTAACATCATCATGCACCGTAGTTCAGCTGATAAGCAAAAATCTGTTAACCACTTGACCAGATGGCTTCCAGGAAAATGCTTATACGTTTTGCTGGACTTACTGATGAACATGCTGAAGGGCTTTTACTTAACACATTTTAGTTTGTAGATAACATTATGGTAATATACTACATACGTATATATGAAATGAAAATTGTAACCCACCACTATGTACGTGTATTTCCAAGACCGTAGGTGCTCCTTAGGCTTCTTATCCTGACCACTAGAATAATATTGGCTATGACTTTCTTTTCCAAAGTTGTCCATTTGTAGTCTGCTCTCAGGCATGTTTGGGCTGGGCCCCTCTCAGGAACATGTTTACTTTATGAATCTGTTACATCGGATGTCTTAAGAATCTTAGAGTTTAGCTAAAAATAGATAGAAATAACTGAGCTAGTCACACTAGGAGCAGTTTATTTAATGGAGACAGGGATTTGAGGGTATAGGTTTATTTGATAAGTGATAGATACTTTAAGATAACTTTTTTTTCTAGCTAGCTCTGATGACAATAAAAGGAACCCACAGTCTCCTTCAGATGTAGAGCTTTTGAAAATACCAGCATTTGTTTTTCCATATGGATAATCACTTCAATGAGGTGATATAATTGGCAGATGCTTATGACTTCTCGGAGGCACCTTTAGCTGAAAATGCTTTAGTGCAGCAGCTAGAACTAGCCACATCTTTCATGTACTTCAGAAATGTAGCTTTTGGTGCCTGGTTAATGCTTTTGCCCTCTCCTTCTGTACTTTTCAAAACTGATGTTGACTTCTCTAGAGTTTGACCATTAAGGAGCACATCACATGATCTTCTGCTGGCTAGTTAAGTTCGTTAACTGTAGGCAGACATAGCCACTGTAATTGATTGATACCTAAGATCTGTCTAGTGTGGTGTGGTATGTGACCTTTGCTATCTTGAGATGGAAAGCAAAAGTTCCGTTCTGCTGTGGATCGTTTTCATTGAACAGTGATGCATGGAAGTTTGGGAGACTTCTTTCCTCTGGACAGAGAAAATTTAGCCATCCTGCCATATTATTCAGGATCTTGGATTTGGACTGCGATGTAATAAAGAGTTGGCATATCTCTGTCTCTTCTTAAACATGCATCTATTCGTATGCTTAAGTTTTTAAAAGCCTGTATAAGTAAGCGGGGAAAAAAATGTAGTTATATAAAGCAGATGTTTATATATAAATAACTAACATATATAACTAATATAACTATATATAACATATAACTAATATATAAATTAATAACAACTATATAAATGACCCAGTTAAGTGTTATTTCTGTAAAGAAGTAATTCAGTGCTGGTAATGATTTGATTACGCTTTGCTGAACTGGCATTTATCTTTATAGGTGTGAAATCCTCGGGATGACTAAGTCCTAGCTCTTAAAATTTGAAATGAGACTTTAATAAGCTGGGTTTTTTGGATTACGTACTAGTGAACCACAGTTACTTATGTTCTAAGGTATTTAAGTATAAAAGCAGGCTTCAGTAAGTTAGATTAAGTACTGATTTCATGCATTAGTAATTTTTTTCATCAAGTTTTTGTAATTTCTAGAATTTCACTTGCAGTACTAAGTGTATATTGAATGTATGTGTTTCTGACACCTAGGTCATCACAAACTTGGTGAAAATGTTGAAAGCAAGAGATACAAGGAGAAATTTCTGTCCACCAAATCACTGGCTCTCAGAGCAAGAAAACATTAAAGCAGATAAGGCAAGTGTAATTATATTCCTTTTCACAGAGCGTTTCTGGTGATGAAGTTTAATTTTTGATTCCTAACAATATCAGCAGTGTTGATATTTTGCAGTTTTAATGTTGGTTAAAATGTGTAGTAACACTGCTCATCTCTGTAGTATAGAAGTCTTGCATCTGTTAAGAAGCCTCTATGTTAAGTTCCTTTATCAGGCCATAAAGAAGGATGCACACTACAATGCAGTATTGTAATTAAGCTCTATTTACAACAACAGAGAGTTGGACATTGTGTAGCATTTTTTTTGCAGTTAATTTTCATATTATTTTAAGCTTTTCTCAAAATAAAGACACGGTAGTTGTTCTCTAGTGGAATCATACCTCAAAATTTACTTCCAAAATACAGTAAAATTCAGTTGCATTTTCTGTGCTTATCTCACTCAGATCAACTTTTTTCCAAAAAGCTTTTGAACAAAATGGCATTGCTTGAACTTAAGTGTATGGATGCATGCAAACGAAAACGCTGTTCTGAATGTGCATGTACCTCCTTTGAATCATTGAAAAGTCTTAAGCCAGTCATATCTGAGGCAAACTCCCATGCAGTGTTAGATGTTCTAACAGTTGGAGGTGTTGCATGGCAATGAAAAGCAATAAACTCTTCCATTTATTTTTGATTATTGCTTGTTTGCTTACCTTGTGTTCAAGATTTCCATTTCTCTGTGTGACAGCTCTTCAGAGTTGGTAGGAAATAATGTCCACACACCTTAAAGAAAGTAGTAGTCTTAAACAGTAGTGTTATCTTGATTCTCAATTCAAAGTAAGAGAATTTATTTTACATCTCAGAATTCAAACTCTACTTCTACAGGATCTTAAATATCAAAATTTAACATGTTAATCTACTAGGTTACACAGCTCTATGTGCCGTCTGCTAGACATGTATGGAGAGTCAGAAGAATGGGAAGAATAGGACCATTGCAGTCCACTTTGGATGGTAAGATTACAGTCTATGCAACTTTTGCTTTACTAATGCAAAATAAGCTTGCCTAATGCAAAGAAAACCTACCTTTTACAGAGTTGAGCTGAACATCTTGTAAAGTTTTAATTATAAATGACTGCTTTGCCTTCCATTATTATCTTGAGTGTGTTTGTATGTCTTTGATATATTCATTGTGTAACAGCTTCTCCAAGCTTCTGCTGGTTTTGCTGGCACTGATGAGGTGTACAAGTAACAAGTGATAAGTGTTAAAAAGTGTGAATATGTATAAAAGGCAGTTGCAGAAGACAGAAAATGCATCCATTTGTGTAATATACAAAATAATAAGGTTTTATTTTTACTGTATACATATTATAACAAATTTTTGGTATCATGATAAGTATTAATTACAATTAGTAAATATTGTCTCTGATTGGACTTCTTTCTTTGAATCACTCAAAATAAATAAACTTTATGGAACTTCTGAAGAGGCATGTGAGAATTAGGCTAATTTGCTATCAAGGAAAACTTAAACTAGTTTAATTGCACTAATGCACTTTTTTATGTTAACAGTCTTTCTGCTTTTCAGACTTTTGTATCTTCCTTATTTTAGAATTTTACCTTGCTATGTTCTAGTTAAGTCACAAATACTTGGGAAGATTTTAATAATGAATTTAAAATGGGACCTTTAAGTAGCAAAGTGATTTGTCTATGAGATTCCTTACTCTGTTTGAAGATGATGTCACTTGCCAGTGTCTTAGTCAGGTACGGCAGATCATTTACAGAAGACAGTAGCGTTTGAGTGCTACCATAGAGCTCTGCAGAAGTAAGAGATTTGTCCAAGTTTGAAACCTAAGGACTTATTTTTGAGGACAAATTTTGTTTGAATAGTTACAATGTGTTTGGGAACTGTTGAGTCACAGCCTGAACGGCCTGAATCAATCACCAATCAGGTGATTGATCACCTGAGGTGAGTGCTGAGTCAGCCATGGGAGCACAGGTGAAGGCAATTCAGCTGTGTGACCGGAAGGGGGGGAGCCTGGCTGCACCTCTCCTAGACCCCATTTAAGGGCTGCCTGCCACTGGGGAAGGATCTCTTTCTGGAGATCGCTCCCTTTGGAGTTTTGTACTGCGAGCCTGCAACACGGGTGAGCATTTCATTTATCTTTAATTATCTCCTTCCACTGTGATAATCTTTCTAATTAGACAACCTGTTAAATACCCTCCTAACCATGCCACTCTACTAATTGTACATTTGTTGATTGTACACAATGATATTAGTTTACTTTGATTACTATATTAGTCTAGTTATTGGGTAGCAACTAGTTGGTCCACTGTAAGTACTCTTCAGAATTCTGAATCAAAATTTTTCGTTCAGTTCAGTTTCTCCTTTTGGAAATGATTAGTTGTCAGCAGTGGATAGTAGGTAGTCTTAAAAATAAGTACTTAGCAAAAATTGCTGAAACTCGGTGTGCTTTTTAGGTATTGCCATGCTGTACTGTCTCAGCACCTTTCAAATGCAGCTTCCTCCTGTCAGACCTGTTCCGTATTTGTTACTTCTAGGTTCTCATTCACCTCCTAGCTTGCTAGCCTCCTACTATTCTCCTTCCCCTCAGACTTGCAACACTTTGAGCTTGTTCCTTTCTCTGCCTTTCCATAACTGCATCAGTGCCCTCTGTTTCATGAGTTAGCTTGACTTGGGTGACAAACACATAAGCTGATGTACTGGGTTGATAAGAGCTGAGATCTCCTTGCTTTTCTGTAGTCTGGTCACTAAGGGAATTTCTGTTCTCAAGCCAGTAGCAATTTTTTGCAAAACTTGAGTATTTTTGAATCCTCTGTTTCTCTGTTGAATTTAAAATTCATCTGTTTAGTTCAAAGATGTATCGAAGGGAACACATCAAGAGAAGATTACACTGTTGATGTAAACATCATTTTGATAAGAAATCAGGCTAAAACCAGTGCAGTCACCTGCTTGTTTTCACACATTCGTGTTGAGTGTGTCTGTGACTTGTGCAAGCCCTCTTGACTCCATATGGGATAAAGCCAATTAGCATGAAAGTATCAGTGCATCGCATATGGCCGTGTTTATTTGCTCTTTTTCATTTGCCTAAATGGCAGACTCGCGAGTTCTAAATGCCCTCTGTATTGATGACTCCGTCCCATATTTCTCTTTAAAGAAAGAAGCTGTGATGGAGAAATGCAGATAAAATTGACTAATTGACTGGAATAATTGAACCATCAAAGTCACGTAGTAGTTTACCTTTGCTGTACATGCACTTTTTATTTAAAATGGTTTTAACCCTTAGCTTAATAGACAGCACACATTGACTTTAATTAAAAAAAACTGAGCATAATCACAGATAAGTATTTTATCAGAAATTCCAAAGGCTTACAATGTTTAAGCCTTCCCCAAATGAGTATACATCAAGTATAGCGGTGTATTGGGTTATGTCCTGTTAAGTTAGAGCTTATAATATTCCTACATAAAGTACTTTTAGAAGTAAAAATAGCACCAGAATCAAACAAACACCCCCCCCCCCCCCCCCCCAAACAATAAAATCTGGAAAAACAAAAACCAGACTCCTCTACAAAACGTGTAATCAGTGAACATTGCTGTGATGCCCTGTTGTAGAAGTGCAGTATTTCTGTAGTAAGATTTCACGTAGTTACTGTAACCTTCTATTAGGAGAGAAAACCTAGAGAAACAAATGCTGTTTTTCTGTTGATTTCTTTAGATTTGGTTTAATTCTTATGTTTTAATGTGTGAAATAATTTGTTTGAAAGTGGATGTTGTAGTTGAAAGAACTTTAAACTTTTTGGTTATTGGGATGGGAATATTGTGTATTCCTGTGATTAAAATCATAATTACGTATATCTTCTTTTTTTCTTAATTAAAAAGTTAAAAATTCAGTGATATGGCAGTAACTTTTCTTCTGAAGAAACTTAAACATGAATGCATTTATATACGTTTTGTTCTCAGAGTGCTTTTTACTTCTGTTTGCCCAACATGTAAGGAAAGGTAAGGCTTCGTGTTACTGTTTCATAAACTATTTTAATACCTGTATTTTAATGCAAAGTAAATTGAGTAATTTGATTTAAAAAAAAATAATCAGAACTGTTTAAAATTGTTTCCAAAATTATTAAAAGTATTATTTCTATTTTAAGTGGGTTTGGAACCAGCACCTCTTTCTGTATCTGAAGAACGACAGCTTGCAATTCTGACAGAGCTACCTTTTGTCGTTCCTTTTGAAGAAAGAGTAAAGGTACCTAATTTCTAAATTAATGTTCAGTTTTGGTTTTTGAGATTCTTTGTTTCCTTTTGTTTTTCGGTAAGCTTGAAAGAGCATGTGGCTAACTAGAAACTGGATCGTTTCTCTGCAGAAGTATCTGACATGCCATACTTGTTCGTGTGGCAACTGAATATATGAAGTCAGACTACTTTCTTTTTTTAATGATTCTGTTGTCCTTTATAGTAAATGTATTAAAATTAGGTACACAGATTCCAATATATGAGAGCAATGATGTATTCATTCCTGATTGACCTACATGATTGCACCCTCTTGTGGTAAGCAGTGTGCTAGCTTGTGTATCTACTACAAACTGATTGCATGGGCAAGACTGGAGGCTGGTACAGTGGGTGGATTTAGTCAGAACAAGTTGATAGATGTCCGTTTTAACAAAACATTGCCTAGAGATTGACTTTTTTTTTTGCATTCAGTGTCTGAGTAGCTGAACATGAAGAATAACGTAGTTTAAAACCTGCAAGATTATAGTACTGTTTGACTCATTTTTGTGTATTTTCTAGATTTTGAATATATAATTGCTAGTTTTATCAGCTATTTCAGTTTGCATTATATACTTTTTAAAAGCTATAATTGTTATAGGGTTTTTTGAACTGCTTTTGTTGTCAAAAGTACCAATTAAAAAACAAACAAACAAAAGAAAACTCAGAACTGTCTTGGAAACATTTAATTACAAGACACCATCAAGGGAATGAAGAACAGTTCCATAGGGAAAGTAAATCAGTATTTGTCAAAAAGCAATGATAGATTTAGTGGAAGAGGACTTGTTTTTTCCAGGCTTCTATGAAACAGTTGTTCCCACAAAAATCTTAATACCATGTGGCAGGACTGAACTGGGATTACAGCGAAACAATTGGAAGCAACTTCAAGCAGGGGCCTGTATGTTAATACCCTGTCACTGTCTACAACATCTAGGCTAGTAAAGCTTTAAGTTGTACTTATCTTAAGTTTCTGAAATTCATAAAACCTGTTTTCTGTTACCACAAAAACTGAAACTTAGCTTCTTGTTTTGGAGGATAGCATCTTTTGAATCATTAAAAATTGTTTGAGAGTTTGTGAGAAGGCTAAAGCTCCAGACTGCGCACTTCTGTTATTCAAAGACAAGATCCTCTTATACTGCTTTTCAGACCAAGTATGGTCCTTTTGGTGTAGCAGCAGGAGACAATGTGCTTGTGGAGTCTCCTACCACTCCTTTTACTGCAGGTTGTTTTGTAGGAAATAGCATTATTACTATTATTTTTTTCCCCCTCCCAGTTGTCATCCATTATAACAGTCCTGGTGTTAAGGTCATGTTTGCTCCATGTATCCTTTCATTTTCTATCTTCTTTGAATTTCCAAACGTTAGATGCTCTTATTAGCAATTACTCAGTCCAGTTTCATGGTGAGCTGTTCAGCTTGCTGATCCCAGGGTCCGTTACCCATTCGGCCTTAAGGCACGTTGGTGTGCAGCTGTCAGTTAGATATTCATCACTAAGTACAAGTAAATAAAATTTGTATGAAGAACCTTGATCCCTTACAGGAAGCAGTAACTTGAATTTTACTATTACACCACTTACTGAAGTTTCCACTAGTGATTGGCCTAGTAGACTTTTGCTGCTCATAACCCTTTGGTACAGTTGTTCAGACAACTTTCAGTCTGCCTCACTGTCTATTTCCCTTAACCCATGCTACTGTCAGCTTGCCGATGATGTTACGATGTGTGCTTCAGGCATGCTTTTCCATCTGTTATTCTTAAGTCACTGAAAATACTTCAGCTATGCATTGATGTTCTTGATTTCAGGAACTGCATTTGCATGAACAGTGGATCATTTAGGAGACCAGACTGTACCAAAACAATTTTTTTCAGTGACAGCCACCCTCAAATCACTCACTGCACCCAATATTGTGTAGTAATAATTAATAAACCATATTCAGTGTATTCTTATGCCTTGTCCATAAAATGAAAGTGCCCATGGTTGTGTGTCTTGATGACGTTCAACTATAGGAAAGTTTAGATCACAAGGGACTTCTAGAGGTACTCTAGTTCCCTTCCCTCTTCAGTCAGGAGTACATTCAAAGTTAGATCATGACGCTAAGAGTCAGTTGTCCTGATTTCAGACTGTATGATCTGGTCTGATGCTTAACCACACTCTTCCTGATTTTTCTTTTTTCTTTATGCCTGTTCCATGTTTCTCTTTCTGCACCTTATGACTTTTTTTTCCTTGGCTTTTTGCTGTAGGGAAGTCTGGCTTTGTCTACAGTGATTTGCCTACCAGGAGAGTCTTCTTTGCTAACTATAGCGTCCATATGAGTAGTAGATTTTAGATTTCACACTAGTGTTGTCTGCTGTTGTCAGGTTTTTCTCTTTCATGATGTGTGTATGTGATTGTGTGTAAACATCTGTGCAAAAAAACAAATTCTTACTTATGAAAGCAATCTGATACGATTGGGAGATTTACGTCTCTTAGAAAAGTATTGAAGTATTCAATGTGGGAAGTATGCAAGAGGGGACATCAGTAAGCAGACAGTCCCTGTATTGTGGGTATTTTGAATGTTACTCATGCAAAAAGGCCATGCTCCATCTTCGTATAGAAACATAGTTACAGTTACTATTCAGAAGAAGTCTTAAGGGGTTCCTATTTTGATGACTTGCACAGGGGCAATGTGAAGTTCAATTTATGCTTCAGCTGGCATTATTTTTTTTTATTGTAGCTGGTATGACATTCAGGCAATGCTATCCACTATATGAATGTGAATTTCTTGCTCACTGCTTCCAAGAGGAGTACTGACACCTCATATCTTGCTACTGGAAATGTTCCTAAGCATTATGAAAACAAAAATAATTGTTTACTAGTACTGAGGATTGCCTCTGTGTTCACAATACTCATATGACTTTTTCCCTTTGTCTTTGAATACTTTGCGTTTCAGAACTCTGAAAGTTAGGGAGAGGAAGCTGGAATGACTGACACAAAGTCTGTAGATGTGCCTCTTTATGTAGAAAGAATTGAGGATGATATCTTAGCACGAGAAAGTTTTTGCATGTCTGTCCCCTCTTCTTCCCTCCCCTGGGACATGGCTCTGTATTTCTGGAGCTCGATGACAGAGAGGACAAATCACTTGAAAGTGAGTGCCCAAAGCAGCTCAAAGGACAGTAATAGTAGTGAATAACCATCTTTCACTGAATGTTTACATCTATACCGTAACTTGATTTCTTTTCATTCATTTTAACAGATTTTTCAAAGACTAATCTATGCTGATAAACAAGAAGTTCAAGGAGATGGGCCGTTTTTGGATGGAATTAATGTCACCATTAGGAGAAATTATATTTATGAAGATGCTTATGATAAACTTTCTCCTGAAAATGGTAGGTTTACAATGAAGTTATCACCAAATTCTAACGCATTTAATCCATCTCCACAAGTATTTACATATTTGCTTACTTGAGCAAAATAGTAATGAGCTATTAGATCCTTTGCAATGGCTGTGACTAAAAATGGCTATCCTGTTTTTCTAGACAGCAGAATTTTTGTGCAGGAGAGCATTTCACCTGAGCGAAGAAGTAGTAATTTTTAAAAACAGTTCAGTTTCTGAAAAGACTGGAAAGTTCCTAGTAGATCTAGAGCTATTCATTAAGCTAGATGCTTGGTGGATCAGGAGAGATTCTGATGCTGAGCATTCTTTCATGCATATCAACTGTCCATCCATAGTGTGTGCATTTGTAGTGCATGAAATGAAGCAGTAGAAGTTTTAATTATTACTTGTTTATTGTTGGTTGGTTTGATGGGAAGTAAGTATAGTTGATGCAAAGCTTATTATAAAAGCTGTTTTTATAGTCTGGAAGCCTTCAGCAAGTTGAGTAAAAGGGCTTACCTTCTCAGGAATGCATACACAGTTCAAAGACTAAATATTCTTTGCTCTGGGATTTGTATTAGAAAAATTCAGAGAGAATTTCCAGTGAAGGAGGAAAAAAACCATTCCAGCCACTTCTGTCTTTCTGCCACCTCTCCACCTCAAATAACTGTTCACATTTCCAACAGAGAAATGGCAGATGGCAGCTGACATTTAAGATTAGATTTTTTTGCAAGAAAACTCAGTTGAGTTAACATCTTGTTGCTCACGAGGTGCTATCAGCTCTTCAGCTTGGGTATCTGACTTGCCTGTGGTGCTGACCTTGCTCTTTTCCAGGGGTAAGCAGTTACCTATCAGAGCAAGCAGGAAAGTAATCCAGAGAAAGGGATGAGTGCTGAATCAGTGAGCTGAAATGGAGCACTTCAGGGTTGAGAAGAGTGGACCTATGGAAGGAAGGAACAATGGTGGTGGATAAAAGGAGTGTGGGAGCACTTCCTTTGGTAACAGGCTGAGAAGTGGTTTTAGTTATTTCTCATTTCTTCATCCTTTGTGTATGTGGAAGGCAGGAAAGGATTGTGGACAATGGGTATCACCCATGCTCCTTGTAGGGTTTCTCTGTGTTGCAGGCAGGTGTGTACAGTATTTGTCAGTCAACAAATAAATTAAAAATGCTGTCTCGTAAGGTGGCAACATCACAACTTGTGAATCCCTCTCAAAAGCAGTCTTCTGTGAAACACACAGAACACATCAAACTTGACTACACCTTGCTCAATGGAATTACATGCCGTAGCATGGAGTCCAAAGTAGCAGAAGTATTAAGTTTGGTTTCAAAGAATATTATTTAAGGTATTGTGTAGCAGTCAGTCCCTCTAAGGGAGTGCAGCGCTTACTGACAGTTCCTTCAAACAAGACAGAGCAGAATCTTTCATTCACAATGCTTTATATACATAGAATTTTCAAATAATTATTGGGGCTTATGAAAGTATTTGGTAGAATTTTTCTTCCCCTAACAGTGTCTTTGTAATTCATCTTTTGAGCTCTCTTACAGCAAGATGCCTTGTGCAAATTGAGTCCTACACATTGAATATCCTGAAATTCAAGCCAATAATAGATTTTTTTGCAACAGTACTCCTTACTAGTGCCTTTTTTTAATATACAAATAGCATAGGTGGAAACATACAGGTAGTTGCAAGCAAAATTCAAGTAGCTAGTTACATTTGAGTCTCTCTTTCTCCTTTCTCTGCAGAACCTGACCTAAAAAAGCGCATTCGTGTTCACTTACTTAATGCACACGGTCTTGATGAAGCTGGTATTGATGGTGGTGGAATTTTCAGAGAATTTCTGAATGAACTACTTAAATCAGGATTTAACCCTAACCAAGGGTTTTTTAAGACCACCAATGAGGGACTTCTTTATCCCAATCCTGCTGCACAGATGCTTGTTGGAGACTCTTATGCCCGACATTACTACTTTCTTGGAAGAATGCTTGGAAAGGTAAAAACAGAGCTGTATAATTTAAAGCTATTATTCAGTAAGTGTTTTTGGATGGGGTAGATGGGAGACATTTTCCTCAAGTGTAGAAAGATCTTCATAACTCTCAAATATTGGGTCTGAGCATTATTTCTGCATCTTGCTGAACTTTCTCATTCATTTCACTAAGTTACATCAAAAGTACAGAGGAGCTGACATACTCTAACTAGCAGCAGAACAAAATGTGCACGTCTATCTCTGTGTTTATCTTCTTTTTTTAATGTTAATTTGCTTGAAGCCTACAGGACTACTCTGCTTGTGATGATTTTTAACATGGGACGTTCTGGAGTTTGATTCCGGTTTAAGATTCAACTGGGAATCTCAGATTATTTACAGAACCAAACAGTTTCTAGTTGCATGAGATACAGTTCTTACAGCATTAAAATTTGCTACAAGCATTTATAATATTTATAAGGCATTGAAAAAGTTTCACAAATTCTGCTTGGGTTCTTTTTTATGTGTATTTTGTATCTTTTTTAAAGCCATAGTGCTTGCTGTTTTGCTGTTGTAGACTTTCAATGACTGATAAGCCCCTGCTGAGCTAGATTTTTTTTAAAGAAACCATTACGTTATTACATTCACTTTTCACCTGTGATCATATTTAATATTGAGAATATTTCTGAGTCCTTGAAATTATTCTTTAGATCTGATAATTGTGAAAGGAAGTTTAGAATGCAAGCTCCATTTCAGAAAAAAAAGAAAAAGGTATTGCTATTCCACTATCTCAAGTGGGATGTATTAAGAATGAAGTCTCATTTTAGCTGCATGAAGTATTTTGGAGCCTAAAGCCCTGTTGATTTGCACTGAGATTTCACATATGGTTGGATGTCCTTATTTTAATCCAGCTGTAAGCTTAAGAGGATGTTGACAAACTTGTGTTGCTGAAACAGATTGCTATTCTTTATAGTTCATAGAATCATAGAATGACTTAGATTGGAAGAAACCTATATAGTCTGGCCCTATAGACTTGTACGTGTAGTTACAAGAGGAATCTTTTCAATAAAATGATTCTAACTTTGAATCTTTAATTTTGTCTGGCAAAACAACACATTGTTTTCTGTAATTGGATTTTAAATGTTGGCGCAGAGAGAGGAGTTGTAGAAGGTATTTTATCTCCTGGAGATTGCTGCAAGTACAGTTTTTTGTCTTTTTAAAATCAGAAGGTCTATTATTTAACTTTTTGAAAGCATAAATTGTTTTTTGTATTTGCGGAATGTTTGCATAAGGTATGAACTGACAGCATCATTTAATAATTACCCACACCCAGGTGCACAGACACCTTTTTAGTCATGTATTTAGAGACCTGATGAATTCAACAGAAAGATAAGGCACGGCCATACAGTTCAAAACCTGCCAGTATTGTGGTCTCGGTTAAGTTATTGAATACCCACTCACCTGTTTTCAAAAACGTGTCCATTTTATGCTTTGCACAGGGTTATTTGAGAGCTATAGTAGGTTATTAAAAGCCTCTTTGTAAACAAAGCAGATATCTTGCAAAGGAAGCAATCAGGCATCCACATCAATTTCTTATTTGTGGAAAACGGTATGTAAAGAGCACTGCCACCAAAAACTCTCACTTAACAAGTTTCAACACCACCAGAGAACAAATGCATTAAAATATAATAATTTATCGAAATTGTCTGTCTCTTGGTAACCACCACTCAGCTTTCAGTATCGTAGGCTTGCACCTAATTCACTTTTCATTCCTGTCAGGAAATTGTTTAACAGCTTGGCATCTTCTGTGTTACTTGATAAGTTAAGAAATAGAGACATCTGAAGATTTAGAACTTGTCTTTAAAACTTGTGCATATAAAAATTGTGCATGTAAAAATTATTGCAACCCTTGAATGAATTGCTAATTGTCTAGATTGTGCTTTTGTAGTTAGGGAAGAAATTGAAATCCATACTGCACAAACTGCATGGCTGTCCAAAAGCTTTTACTGGTGGCTGAATGAGCAAAAGGTCTTGGGGGGGGGAGCGACTACACAATCACATGGTTTCAGACAACATAATACCATTCTTAAAAACAGAGAAACAACAAAAAAACCAACCAATATAGAAATGAGTTTGCTTAACCAGCAGCTACTCAAACACTTCCAAAGTTTACGTTTCTCAACTTCCACTGACTTCGCTCTGCAATGTAAATATTATTCTAACATTAGAGCTTTGTGAGCAGTTTCCTCTCCTTTTCTTGAAAGTAGAAGCTCAGCTTACCATGAGCACCTTGTGTAGTGGTATCATACCACCGGAGGGCTTTGCAGTTGGAACCTTTTCATTTCCCCTGCTGGAAGAACAGCAGTGGCTTCCTGAACCCTGAGAGCTGATGGTGTCATGTGCTGTCCTGGGACATTCAGACAGTGGTGTCATATCCCCAGATCCTTCTTTCTCTTTTCTGAAAAGTGAAGACCTGACCTGTGTAGACTTTCACAGCTAGGATAGCATATTGCAATCTTTTTGCCCTCACAGTAGGTATGCTTGGGCAGTGAGCAAGCACCCAGTTTGGTTAGCTTTCTTTCTGCATGCAGTAATATTATATCAGTGCTGAAAATCTTTCCACCTGCAGACTTTCCTGTCGCAGCTTAGCAGACTTGATTCACTAGAGCACAAAAGTGGTGTTGGCAGGCAGCCAAATCTTGGAGCGACAGAACCAGAAAAGGGGAATTTGGGAAAAACACCTGAGAATCTGAAGTGAGGGTTTTCTCTCAATTGCTTTTTGAATATCTGTTGCAAACACTGAATGTTGGAAACATTGTCAACCACTTCAACAGAAGCAGGGATCAGGAAAACAGGGTCAGTTGCAGAATTTAAATCTCAATTTCATTGTGTTCAGGCCTAAGCTGAGTCTTGTATACCAACTGTATTGTCTTTCTCCATTTCCTGCTTAGATTTTGCATTTATTCAGTGACATTAATGTGACAGAGGAAGAGGACATTTGTAGAATCAGAGAACGGTAGGGGTTGGATGGGACCTCTGGAGCTCATGTAGTCCAACCCCCTGCTAAAGCAGTTCCATACAGTAGATTCCACAGGAAAAAAAAAAAGCAAGAAAACTCAACAATTAGAACTGGACATCGTGTAATTTCAGTATTTGGTAGGATGCTGCATCATTCACAGTACTAACTACTCTTCTTCTGTTTCTCTCATGGCTGAAGATTTTTTTTTTGAGGGTTTTTTTAAGTAGTTTTTTTCTTTCAGTTTTTAGGCCAACTCTTCCCTTTGTTTGTTGTCCTTTTAATTAAGATCCTCTGTGAATTGTAAGAGAGTGAAATTGATAGTCTGTGGAAGTTATTTCCTTACTTATAATGTAGGTGTAAGCTACTCTGAGTCTGTTTTCTGATGTGGTTATTCAGCCTGATAGTCCCTTTGTGTACTGGTTCATTTAACATAACCAATTATCTTTTGATTACAAATAGCTATGTTAGTACTAACCTTGTAAATATATGTCTAGTGCTAAAAGACTACCGAAATGTGGTATTTTAACTCTAAATCTTGAGGAAGGAAAAGTGTGTATTGATTGATTGTGGTATTTATTGGGTCATAATGTATTTAAATTTTCTTTAATGCATATGTTAGTGATTGTTTACCGTGATAAAGTGCATAGAGGTCTCTGCAAGGAGTTCTGCATGGAAAGAATTACCTCATGTCACTGGTCACTCCTCAATTAAAAGTTCCATTAGCAGATGATTCCTGCTTCTGGTTTGTGTACTGATTGCATTTTATTGCCTCTAAATCAGGTTCCTAGACAGGGAATAAATAAACAGTTAGAGTGTGCGGTAATGGTATCCTGATCTTTTTTCATGGTTGGAAACACCTACATCCATTTAAATCAATTAAGTTTGGAATATTTACTGAAATTCTTTATTGGATTTGAACTCACTTTGAAAGTGACTATTTTCACTGGTATTATAATGCAGATTTATCTTAGAAGCCCATCCAGAGGTTAGTCACATAGCAGTGAGCGTTCCAATTGTTCCGAAGATTGAAACTTAAATAAGGAGATGTCTACCTTTTATTTTCTGTTCTTATTAAATTATGTTTAAATTTGGGTCAAGAATATCTATTAAGCATTTACAGGAACTTCAGTAGGGAATGATTCACTCTCAGTTATCCAGTACCTATAACCCTTCTCTATCCCAAATGATATTGATTTCAGTTTATGTTGTATATGTGGCCTAAGTTACAGAGGTAACTGTTCCTGTAAAAACAGTCTGAAAGTACCTAGTTGCTGACTGATGATTTTCTGCTTGTACCAAAATTTCTGAAACGCTCCATTTTGGCAATAAAATTTCATGTAATAAAATTGTGTTCTAAATTCTTAGAATAAAATTACTTGAATGACTTGACACTTGGAAATTGAAAATGAACTCAAGGTTGTTAAAACTGTTACGCTCCAACAGTGTCTGGAAATGCATCCCTGCTTTTAAATGGTGATGTGTTCATGAGTCAGTCGTATGTTTGCTTTATGCTCATCACATTCCTGTAACCAGTTTTGGGTCTGTATACCAAGCAGAGCAAAGCTGGCAGGCAAGCCCCACACTCACATCTGCACCTTTGTTACCCAAGATGTGCTGAGTTGCTATGGACGTGTGCTTGTTGACGTTCAAATTCCCAGTGAGTGGGAAATCAGAAGTAATATGAGTTGCACGTAGTGTGAGTTGTTTCTGAAAAAAATATATTTTAGAAGCTGAGAATACTGACACGGCTGTAGGAGGTGTGAACAAAGCTCTCTCATAGGCATCTTGCTGTAGGAATGTAAACTTTTTAAAAAAAGAGTATTTGAATAATAAGCATACTGTGTATTGTTGCAGTCATAGAGAAGTTACTGTACTGGCTTATCCATTACTAATGTGATTCAAATCATTCTGTTGTGGAGCTCAGGGAACGGAGAAAGTGACTTAAAGCTACCAAGCAGTAGACGTACTGCATTGTGGCATGCATTTAAAATAAGTAATTTTATTTTCCTGTTTTGCCATATCAGTTTGATTTTGCCAGCTTTAAAGGATAGTTCTGAGTCTATCTTTAAGATGTTATTTTCCCTTAAAATTACTAAACAGTAACCTTAAAAGTGCTTTAAAAATGTGGGCATGTGTCAATTTTAACGTATCTTATATTTTTAGTTTTATCTTCTTCATTAGGGTAGAAAAGCCTTTGCTGGCCACAAAGCATTTTTGAGCATGGTGGAATATAAATAATGCAGTAGAAGGAAGTTGTAATGGTTTTGCCAGTCTTCTACCATTTTAATTAATGGTTCTGTACAGCTTTGAAGATCTATTACACTCTGTAAGTGCTAAGTATTATTTAATAGTAACTGTTTAAAATGACTGAAATACAAGGGGTTGAGGTCTCGAGGGCTGATTAGGGAAGTAACTGAATTCAAGCCCCATCATTTACTGCTCCAGCCCATAAGCCCTGCATCTTTCTAGGGGTGTGACTGCAGTATTGTTTAGGTTTTAATATGCAGTTCTTGGCTGTGAAAGATTAACGTAGGGTAGGAGCAGTGATTGATTAGTTTTACCAAGAAAGAGTTTAGTTGAAATAATAAAAGAGAATTAATTGTAGACCTAAAAGTGTAAGTAAAAGAAGTAAGGCTGCTTCATGCTCACAAAGATTTAGCTGGTTCACCTGTGAAGTTGTTTACACAACTGGGACTTCATTCAGCACGTTGTAATGTCCTGTGCCCTCTCCTGTGTGATGCTGATGTGTCTGTATGTACGTAGGAATTGACTTGACTGCTCTAAACTTTGTCCAGTTTTGAAGCAAGGTGGTAGGTATACCTGAACAGGTACCTTGTGGGACCTGTAGTGCTTGGATAATGTTGTGGTAGATGCCACTCAGATATAGTTCTGATCATGTTGAAAGCAAGGAAAAGCCCTCCTCGCCCTAGAACAGCATGCTGCATATTTCTGCCTGCATTTCTAGGTGCTGCATACAGCTGAGATGCACTAGAGCTGCTGATATGCCTATGTTCTGAAAGTTGTTTGCCTGAGCTGTTCCCTGTTCCTGACATCACAGATAATTAACAAATGCATGCAGTGCATTTTTAAGTATCTCAATGTAATACCCTCATATTTTTCAGTTTAGACTACTAAATTGTCATCTGTGTTGCTGAAATGAGTAAAGGGTTTCGTAACCAGTCAATATTTCAATCAATTTTAATTGAAGCACACTGTATACAAATACTTTACTGTAGCTGTAACCAGCTAATCTTGTTAAAAAGAGAAACTTCAGACCGCGTGCTTTGTGTGCAAAGTCAGAACTTAATGACCACAATAGGCTTTTTTATTTTGTTGTTGGGTTTTTTTAATCATCTGATGTGTTCTACAAACATTCATGCATGCAGGAGAAGGAAAATGTCTAAAGTTCCTTTAACTGAAAGCTTCTTCCATAATCTAACCTGGGTGAGTTAGAAATAGTGCTGGAAAATCCAGGTTGTCCCTTTCATCAAAACACAGCCTTTTGGCTAAGGGGCTCATAGAATTGTTTGAGCTGAAAGGAACCTTAAAAGGCCATCTGGTCCAAATCCCTGCAGTGAGCAGAGATGCCTACAGTTCCATCAGGTGCTCAGAGCTCTGTCCATCCTGACCTTGAGTGTGTCACCTAGGAGTGCTGCGTTGCTCGTGCAGCTGCTCCTGATGCAGAGGATGGTCTGGGTTTGGGTTGGCTGGAGCCTTCATCTTGAAGCTTATCCATCTCCACAGCTGGTTACCTCTGTAAGAGGTGGTTGTGCTTCCCCATGTGTAGATGTTCCTGTTGCAGACAGCCAGTTCAGAGAGCTGGATGGGCAGGAAGCAGCTCAAAACTGGGTAACAGTAGCTCCCAAGACAATTTGTTAAGGGAATAAGAGGGAAGGAGTGGATATCTCCTCTTAAATCTATCGTGCTGACTGCACCTGGCAAGATGGAGTTCATGATTTTATTTACCAGCTTTTTAGTGACCTTTTTTTCTTCAACTTTATTAGGACAGCCTGACTTTTATACTAATTAAAACATTACTCTTTGGCTTGTTTCCAAAAATAATTTGCTTCTAACTTTGCAATTACTTAGCTAAAAGGAGTAGTAGTAATTAAAGTTACTTTCAAGTTGCAAAACTTAGTTTATTTAAAAATGCTTTATATAGTTTTTAGATGAAGTTATAAATGTTCACTTTGGAATTACCTGAAGATTAATAGTGATGCATTTCAAAAGCATTATTTTTTTATTGATTCTTAATGTAGTAAATTACTGAAGTTATTTGGCAGCAAACAGAAATAGCCAGTGATGTTGTTCACATTTATTTTCCTGATAGCGTCACGATTTGCATTAATTGCATTGCAGCTGCACTCACTTATATTAAAAAGCTTCTACTATAATTAATCCTTTTTATTTCAAATCATTTTGGCACAATTTCTAGCAATAAACACTCATAAAAGACAGACATTTGAAAAATAACGTACAAGTTTCTTCAATATACCTATTGCTGTTTTTTCCCTGACACGGAGTTATTGATAGGCTTCTAGGATCAAGTGTTGCGAGCGGCTGAGACTTGAGACCAGTTTGAAAAATGCTAAGTGGATTATTTTGCATAAAAAATAGGCAGGTTTTGAATTTGTGTAATTAACCTGTGTTTAGAAAATACCTTGATTTATGTCTACATTTGTATTTCAGTTGCATACATTATGGAAATTTAATTTATAATCCATTTAGCTGATGTGATCATAGTTTTTAGTGCTATCATTTATTAGTCCTTGTATATTAAATGCTCTAAAGGCTTAAACCTGCCTTGTGTAAAAAATTGCACCTCTGCATTTACATTTTATGAGTCATAGATGGAATCCCATTTTAAATCTGGGTAGCTTTGATATATTTAAGGAATTACAATAGCTTTATTGTTACTAATGCAGGAACAGCAAACACTGACCTTATACATTGCAAATTAATGATTTATCCCTCTAGTTTGCTTTTAAAGTCAACTATACAAATGAGGATTTCGACTTTACACCTTGAATAAATCATATAGCTCTAAATATAATGCACCCTTTGGCTTTGAACTCGTTATTATCAATTCTTTCTGCAAGGTCTAACTCACCTCATAGAACTGTTCTTTCAAAAGTTTAAGGAATTGTGTATATTTTTCTTGAAGTCTTTGGAATATCATTTAGTGATTACAGCTACGTTTATTCTTTCTTTTCCTTTATGTTCGTTGTGCTGTCCTGATTTATGTATTTATTAAGCTTGCAGCAGCATACAAAGGAATTAAGTAATGCCAGAACGTAGGTTTTGCAGAGAACAAACAGCTGTGTTGGTGATGCTTTTCCTGATCAGCCTGGCTGTGATAGTGATGATAGCATAAAACTATGAGGTGTAGTGTGGCAAATAAGTTGGACAATAGGAAAGGCTGTAAGTAGGCAACGTATCTCAGGGTTTTTTTGAAAGGGAAGGTCTTTTATGTTTGTGTTACTTATGTAAGCTTTCTCTAAATGTTGTCATGCTCGTGTTTTCTAGCTATAAAATTTCCATCTTTCCTTTTTTGAAGTTTCCCTAAATGTCTTTTTTTTTTCCAGTCAAGAAGAAGGTGTTAATGATTATGTGAAAAACGTGCAAAGTTGTTTGCTGTACATTGAACTGTAATATATTTGCGTGCATTGAATCAGCTGAGTATTTCTGTGATCCTGTCCATTTTCAGTAATCCTTGAGGAAGTTTTAACTTTACATTAAAAATACACATTTTCTCTTTCACGGATACTGCAAGTTCAGCTCAGACTCATTTCTGATTCAGTAGTCATTTGGTAGTGTAACTGTGCCAGGTGTAGGAAGAACGGGACATACAGTACAGGTGTGACAAGTTCTCCACTTGGACATAAACAGGAGTAAACAGGAGTACTGTCATTCATCCAAATACACAGCAATGAATCTGTATAAGCTTATTTTTTAGAAGCATAGCTTTTCTTGCAACAACAACAACAAAAATTCTATACAATTTATGCTCTTTCCATTTGCTATAATACTTTGGACACAAAGATTGATGGTAAATAAGTGGTGACCCTGCATTTTAAGTCATCATATCATTAATTTGTAAAATTTTGGTGCTTTCCATTTCACAAATATGTTCAAATTTCAAAACTAAGCTGAAACTTTTTAAATTAATGCAATATCTGTGCTGTTACCGTAGTAGAAGATCCTATTCGGGCACCAAATTATTGAGCTGAGAAATAGACAACAGCATTTGTAATTCTTGTATGTATCACAGTGAAACGTAATGTGCTTTTAATTGCTTTGCTTTTCAGGCTCTTTATGAAAATATGCTGGTGGAGCTGCCCTTTGCTAGTTTTTTCCTCTCAAAATTACTGGGGACGAGTGCTGATGTTGACATTCATCATTTAGCTTCACTGGATCCAGAAATGTACAAAAACTTGCTTTTTCTGAAGAGCTATGAAGGAGATGTAGAAGAACTTGGACTAAACTTCACTGTAGTAAACAATGACCTCGGGGAAGCACAGGTAAAGAGCGGCTTTGGGGCTGTTTGTTTTTTTTTCTCTGTAATGTATGGCTGATGAAATATTAATATCTCTACTAATTTATTTTTATTTTGAAAGTGATAAGGAATAACTGTTACGGATGCTGTCTGTTGTGTGGTATCTGTAGGATTCTGACTCAGTATTTGAAGTAGTAAATAACTCATTTTGTACTTTGGAACTGTACTTTTAACAATGATAGAAGGGTCTGGGAGTTTAAATGATAAATGATAGCAACAATTTTCTAACGGTCGTGGAAGGTTCTATAGTCTGACATAACTTCTTGAATGAAATAGTGCTTCTTTGATTCCGCTTCAGACAATTGCAGGAGTTAGATGATAAGCAGACTATAGAAGAACTGTTTGGTTTTGGAATTGGAGTTAGAAACTGGCGCTTTTAAATAATAGCAATCTCTTGTGAGATAAGGGTTGTTTCAGCTGTCACCGATGCTCAGAGAGGAGGGTCTGAAATGAAACCTTCATTTTTAGAGAAAAACACTTTCATTTTTCTGGGGGACTGAGCCACCTAGTGAGTTAGAGGAGTGGAATTCACTGCTTCTAAAAGTGGTTATTTAGGTCCATAAGTTTGAGTTTGTAGTGCAATTGCGCTATGCAACTTGACTATGGCTTATTTACTCTGTTGTGAAGGCTAACGATCACTTGTGCTCTGGTAGAAAACGAATGTCAGCAGTGCTTGAAAAGGATGCTGACATGTGGTGGTACAGTTAACCTCCTTTGTCACGCTCCCTCTTTGACTGTTGATAATTTAAAATAGTGTGCTTGTGGCCTGCTTTCAATGCTCTTTAATTAAAATTTGGGTCAAATAGTAGACCTGACAACATTGTGATGTGCAGCAGCATCCTGATTCAGGCCTTTCTCCTTGTGGAAGAAATAAAAACTCTCAAAGTGAGAATCCAGTTCTCTTTGGGTTTCCTGCTGGATGAGGAAGGCTTGGCCTGGTCATGCTTGCACAGAAGCAGTAGTACCACTGAGATGCAGCAGTGAATCTTTGCAATTGCGATGTCAAGTTCTTTTATTGCTGTTTGAATCATAGCCAGATTGCTGTCCAGGACTTGTCTTTAACAGCATCAGGCTTAGACTTGGTCTTTACTTTCCTGTTACTAATTTCCTGTCATTTAGGAAGCTCTTAAAACATGGATTGTGTTGCAATTTTAAAATAATAGCCTCAGATTTTGGGTTCCTGGATCATAATGGAGACTTGATTCTAAGTGACTGATTATACTGAATTCATTTCTATGTTATAGGTGCATCTGGTTATTGGGTTGCAAAGCATACAAGATGATAGTTTTTAGTGTAAAGTAGGACTTCCTTGTTGGGAGGGGAGATCTGTTACTGTGTGTATTCTGTGTGACTTCATTTACACAAATCCAATTTAGCCTTTATTAATTACAAATTTAAAGTTGCTAATATCTTCTGTAAAGGCGGTAATTTCCGTACTAAGTATGTCCACTACAAACATCCTCAAAAACTCAGCCATACCAGCAAGTTAGAACCAACCTCAACAAGTAGGGTGGAAGGACGCAGAAAAGTGAGGTAGCTCAGAAATAACATATAAGCTAGAAATAACAGATAAGGCATAATCTTAAAAGAAGGGTTAAATATAATAGGGAGCTTTTGAGTAACTAAGTGAAACATAGGTTAAATGAAGTACTCTGATGCTTTATTGCTGTTTATACTTGGAGAGAGAACACTATACTCTTGAAGTATTAACTGTCTTTTAATGAGACTGTATTTTAGTGTAGTTCAATACAACTAATTGGTTCTTTTCAATATCTTCTGTGTTTTAATGCAACAAGTTACTTCTTCTGTTTCATTTCATTATCTTAATAAACCTTGGGGATAAATACTCTGTCTGGTATTTGACTCGTAACCATTGCATACTAATTGATTGTGTCAAGGTAAGGCTAATTCACTTTGGGAAAAGAGCTTAATTTGCACTCCTTATGTTGAATGTACATTATCTCCAGTTTTCATCTAAACAACCACTTTAGTGACTAATGAATTAGTGCTCAATAAATGCATCATAAATCTATCATTGTAAATAGCCATCCTTGTGACAGTGTCCATCCAGCAATTGTGGCATAAAAGCATTATCTGCAATGAAAGACGCATTCAGAAGGGGCTCTATTGCCTGTCAGTGGTAGAAGGTAGAAATTCTATGATCAGAGTATTGATTCCAATCCTATAATGTGCTTTTAGATCCCATTAAACTATTGTCAAAGTGCATTCACCAGAAGTTGAAAAAGGTACTTAATAATTTGCACATTAGACCTGTTAATTAGGGGAGCTCTGCCATCAACCTTACCTTCCAACACTAGATAGCTTTAATTTTTTATGAAGAACCATCTAATGTAGTGATACCAGCCTAGTTTTCAGCTGCTAGATCAGCTGTATAACGTGGCAGCAAGTAAAAGAAGTCTCAAAAGAACTATGAGACAGCAGTTTCTGTGAAGTCCGAAGAGTGTAGAAGTTGATGTCAGGACGCGGTTGGCTTTTTAAAGCAGATGTGAATGCTGTTTTTGTTACTGAAAATATTTTGACAAGTGGAAATAGAGTTCTTTGCCTTTAAATTTCCATGAGAGATGATTTTGAAGCCTTAAAAATAACCGTGGAAGTTTCTTCTGTGGTGGCTTTGTTATGAGGATACAGTGGGTAGGATGGGTGATAGTGTAGGTCTTCTGAGAAGCAAAATGTTTAAATTGAGGCTTATCCTATTCAGACAGATTTATAATCCTTATAGCAATTGCAATCGTAGACGTTCAAATGCAGTCTCCTACCTGGGACTCCTGCCTGAACATCTGGAAGGCAGATGACAGGTAAAGAAAGAAGACCTTTATCTACGTGTTTCCGGAATGGGGAAAAACTTCAGTGGTGGTGTGATAGGGGGAAAAAAAATAATAAAATGATTGGAGGCCAAGAGAAAGGAATATTTTCATCTATACTAAAAACAGGCTTGTAAGATTTATTGACTTTATTTAAAACAATGAATGCTTTTTGAAGTTACACAGGTTACTTGTCTTAAGTACTCAGATACAAAGAAAAGTTCTTCATACTTCAGAATGCCTAGGTGACGTATCCCTTATTCTTTCATAAAGCATTTCACTCCCTTAAGTATTTCCTTATTCTCCATGAGCCTGGGAAGCCAGTCACTACATCTGTGCAAGAGTTACGTTTGTTTGCTATTAGAGTTGCCACTGATGGCCCCTAAAGACTTTGCAGAGCAGCTTTGCGTGGTAGATAATTATCAATGAGCCAGAAGGTAAATCTTCTGAATTCATTCTGCCTGAATGGTATTTTCTACTGTTACTCTTTGTGTGTATGTGTATGTATTTGTTTTATTCTACTGTTCAAAGTAGTAGCTATGTCAGACGCTTGTCCGAACTGTTCACTTGAAATGCAACCATACAGAATGTAGATATTTACTGTTTTTACAGACTGTAGTGGTCTCTATATAGGAATACAATAGGAACTCTATATAGGAATACAAATGTAAGCTGAGTGCAGTTTCTAGAAGCACGTATTTGCAGTAGCATATAATTGAATATATATAATTCAATTATAAATAATAACGTATGGTTGAATGTATAGCCTTCAAAGTTTAAGTACTAATAAGCATGTGCAACAGTAACTGGAGGTGTCTGTAACCTTGAGTCAGAGGCCAAATGAAGGACTTCTTTCCACATTGCTAAAAAGATAAAGTAAAATTAGATAAGTAAGCCATCTTTTCTAGCAGACTTTAAAAAATATGATACTTTTCTATCCCATGTTAATATTTTCTTTATTTTGAAGACATATTCTATGAGTTTGGAATAAAATTCAGTGTTGTATGGTATTGTCTGAAGTATCTGAACACTTACCTCGATAATATGTATAATTCAATTGCTTTTTAATATGCATTGTTTTGATAATGAACAAAATAGAAGTGGAATACACATTTTAACTTAAATCCACACAATAGAAAATAAGGTGATGGCACAAGGATTGCATTTTGGTGAGCCTCTCTTCCATCCTGTACCTGTGTGTTACTGCTTTGCACCATCTAGTGGCAGAAATTGGATGGATAAAAATAAAATGCAAGCTGATATAAAACTAAGGCACAGTAGCTTGTTGTGGCCTTTTTGAATAGGAAATCTTTAACTGGTGTTCTTGACTTTAAAATTGAATAGGAAAATAGCTTTTATTAAACACTGAATGCATTTTTCCTTTAACCCACTGTGAAGACATCACTGTTACAACGCAAGCATATGCTTGGATTTGTCTGTGTTCTTCTCTATCTGCTAAACTGCAAAGAAAGTTGGAACTTTTAGTTCTCCAACTGCTGGGATGAATCTGAAAACAATTGCCAATAGTTCCTTTTTGTTACTATAGAGAGAAAGGCAATTCAGGAATCTTTTTACATAAATGACTGTATGGAAGTGGAATGATGACTGTTTGTTATTGTTGGTTTATATAATCTTAAGTTTGAGTTAGGAGATATAAGTATGCCTTATGTGGCCCAATTCAATATGTACTTCAGAGAGTGGAATTGTAGTTGGTGAAATAATGATAAAAGAACAGGTGGCACTGTAGTTGTGAAAAACAAGTGGGTCTTACTGAAGGGAACTCACTCAAAAGGAGCAAAACAATGTGAGGGTTGGTTTCCAGGACATAAAACTGTGAGAGAAACTTACACCTTTGTATTACTACTTCATCCTGTAGGGAGCCGGACTTAAACACAGTTGGTACTACCCACACACAGAGGTGATGGGGGATGCTGGTGAGGTGTTTTACTGTGGGTTTAACAAAATCACAGTTGAAGGATTAAGGTGGAAAGGAAGATACTTTTAGCACCTGTTGCAACTCAGGTTGTTCTGGCTTATTAAGGAAAGTGGTAAATTCTCCATCAAGTCAAGTCTCTACACCAGGATTGACTCTCTCTTAAAAATGTGCTTAAACTCATCAGTGGATTTATCAAATAAAAGACAGAAATTTCTGAATAGAATTCTGTGGCCTTTGTTATCTGGGAGGTCGTATTCACAGATCTTAATGTTCTCTTTTGGCCTTTAAAGGCTGTGAATCAGTACAAGTGTGAATGCTCGGGGAGCTGTGTTTTCCTTAGTGCGAAAAGAGCTGGTGTTACTGGGTAGTGTGTTGCGAAAGACAAACTATTCCTGTGTTTAATTCTCTGTAGTCTGAAGAAAGGATTATTATCCCAGACTGAAATGCACTGTTATAAAAATAAATCCCTGTCTCTGACGGTTGGAAAAGAAAGCATATTTGTGAAGGGTTCCAAAGGTGAATGCATGGCAGCTTTTCAGTTATTTAATCCTTTCAGTACTCGTAACAGTCTGTTTAGATTGGTCTGCTATGCAGCAAAATTATCTTCCTGTAGTAAAGAGTAGAATACGTAAAAATCATTGGCATTTTGATAACAATTACTGTTTATGTCTAAATGCAATTACAGTATGTTTGTTTTCCTTTGTTTTTCTCCGTTACTTTTTTCCGTGCTAAGGCATCTGCGTGCATGCGAGATGAAAGCTGTGTTTCTCAGCAGAATAACAAGTCTTAGGGTTCATTTGTTTTTGTTGAAAGTACTGAATACATACATATAACTTGTCTTTTCAACAGGAGGAATTGTGAATGCTTAGCATTCTGTAAATTAGAATCCTAATTTTGGCTCAGCAGACACTGCTTTTGCCATGATGTGATGCTGCAGCATTCACTACCACCAACAGTTAACCAGAAAAGCACAACCCATCAAGCAGAGCTTTCCTAATTCAGAGGGAAGGAAACTGCCTTGTGTGAGTGCAGTGCTTATTCAGGGCACCTACTATTCTACTGTCAGTGAAGCTGATGGTTGGCAGTTGCATGAAGCTGCATTTGCTGCTTCATTCCTAGGTCTGGAGGCTCAAAGCCACACAACTTGCTGTCACGAGTAAACAGAAACTGTCTGCCTCTATAACTCGTTTTTTGGGGGGGGTGAATATTCTGGAATATATTCTAGTAAATTTTAAAGACACAAATCACGTACTAGAGTGCTTTGCTGTTCAGTTTTCCAGTTACATGGAATTAAAGCTTATCAAGGTGATGAAGCCTAGCTGTGTTTACAGGTGGTTGAGCTGAAGCCGGGTGGAAAAGACATTCCTGTGACCAGCGCTAACCGAATTGCATACATCCACCTGGTGGCAGACTACAGGCTAAACAAACAGATCCGACAGCACTGCCTGGCTTTCCGTCAGGGATTGGCCAATGTTGTGAATCTGGAATGGCTACGAATGTTTGATCAACAGGAAATACAGGTACTGCTGCTTTAAACTGCAGAGAACGTGCTTTAAATTGCAAATGTTGATTTTTTTTTTTTTGCCTCTAATACAATTGTCTGATTTCCTTCGCTGTTAGGTTTTGATCTCTGGTGCCCAGGTTCCTATTAGTTTGGATGACCTTAAATCTTTCACAAACTATTCAGGTGTGTATGTTTTACTTGAGCTAAAAAAAATAAATAAAATCTGTTATGTCTGATAAGGCATAAGTCAATTTGCTGCTTATGCTAGTTTTTTTTTTTTAAATAAGGTTGTAGGGTCTGATTTAATCAATGCCATGAGACAAATGTTCAGTTTATTTTTTTGTATGCTTGCATATAAATAATTATAAGTAGAGGATGTGTAATTCCTTTTCTAAATGAGTGTTAGTCAGAGATTGTGTCTGGTTGCCCTGAATGTAAGTCTGCAAATGACTTGGTCATTTATTTCTCAGACGGCCCAAAGAGAGAATTCATGCTTTTTCCTTGTGGAAAAAAATGTAAGGTGTCTTCATTCTTTTCTGAATTTACCATAAATATAACAACTCAAACTGTTAGTTTTCTTAGTAGTCAAGAAGCTGAAAGAGAGAGCAGCCATGGATAAGCAATGAATGAGACACTAGAAATGCAGTGATCAAAGATATCTTTAAATGACAGGGTTAGCATTGTAAACCTTGAGGTGTTCAGATTTTCTGCAGTTTTCAGAATTGTTGGTAGGTTTTCTGAAGAGTTTATTTCCTGCATAAAACTGTTCTATCTGTAAATCATTTAAATCTCTTTATAGGTGGCTATGCAGCAGACCATCCTGTAATAAAAACATTCTGGAGAGTTGTAGAAAGGTTCACTGATGAGGAGAAACGCAAACTACTCAAGTTTGTAACGAGCTGCTCTCGGCCACCTCTTTTGGGGTTTAAGGTATGTGTCATCCTGACTTCTTAGCCAGTTTCTCTGAGCATTACAGCTTTCAATACGAGCTTTTCTGTAGATGTGCTGGGCAGCACTGGGCAGGAGTTAGGCCAATTACTCGTGTAGTGCTTGCCGTTTGAGTTATCCTATGATTTATTCACTTGAGTTATCTAAGTCTTTTGTTGACATGGCTTTACCAACATACCAGGGAGTTACCAGGAAATGAGTGATTGCTACTGGTAAGCTGTGACAGTGTGATGTTTAGAGCTTTGCATTTTACGTATGTATACACACACACACAGGTATAACCTTCTACTTTTCTTCAAGTTAGTGCATGTTAAGGTAAAATAGAACAGTTCAGTTTGAAGGGACTTTCAGGAATGATCGAATCCAACAGCTTTCCCTCCCTCAGAAGCTGTAGAGAGCAATGAGGTCATCACCTCTCAGCTTTCTCCCCTCCAGACTAGACAAACCAGAGTAGGGGATGTCTTGACATTCATAGCTTAAACACAGCGCAGCCTAGCTTTGCATCATTTAAAAATTTGGAACTCTCACTGCTAGACTCAGAATAACATTTGCTAGCACTAATTAAAGTTTAATAAGTTTAATAAATGTAATTGTTACTGACAAAAAAAAAAATCATTAAAGCATGGTTGAAAATTGTTAAGTTCAAGCCAGGTCACATAATAAATGGATGATACTTTTCACTTCCAAACTATTGCAGTTTCCTGCTGTGCAATATTTAATTATGCAAAAAATGGTGCCCTTGGCGTGACATTTCAATTTAGAACTTCATTTTTCCATTTTTAAAGGTAAAATAGAGGAATTCAATTAGCATTTTGAAAGGAACACTAAAAACGCAGCATTCTAGCCATGAAATACTCCTTTTAAGCCTCCATTTGAACAATAATTTAGCTTAGAAGCTCATTGACCTTCTGCCTTTGGAGCTGGGCTGGTTTTTTCAGTTTCTAACATCAGAAGTGTTCTACCTTAGGCAAGCATTTGATCAAATGAATGCTTTGTTGCCAGGATATCTTTCTTGCTATAGTCTTTCTGGGAAGAAAGGAATCTTATTTATTGAAACAAAATGTTATATACAGAATTATATACAAGGGACAAAAGTCTGTTCTTCAGACCCATGGTTTAATCATATCACAAAAATAATCAGGATTTGACAAATTTGTATCATTACAGTGTCCTGTCATTGTGCACATCTGTTTCACCCCATTAACAGCTGGATGATTGTGTAATCACTGTATGAATAAACAGTATAATTTCTGTAAATAAAGTTTAGTTCTTCATTCGAAGAATATATATTACTGCTTGATTGAGAGTTGTAGTCTACACAAGCGTAAACACTTGTGTAATCTTGCACATGAACAGGACTACTCAAGTCATTAGTTCTGCTTGCCTTGAAATTAATAAATTTTAGGCTTATTGAAAGATTAGTTCAGACAGAAATCCCTTTAGAGCAAGAAAGGCCTTTAACTTGAGTCATGTGTAGTATCAGATAATTGAATTTAACAAAGAAAATGGTCATATTTTGGGGGGTAGAAGTAAAACAAAGTCCTCATCTGCTTGAAGAATTTATTTGGTATACCTGGAGTATGCCAACAGAACGATGTTTTGGAACATGGCAAGGGTATGTTTGAGCAAGGGTTGTTTATTTGATTAGGAGTTTGGTGGGTTTTGTTGGTTTGGATGTCAGAGAAAGGAGCTGGTGTGGTAATACAACTTTCTTTGTAGTCTGGTCACTCATTCATCCTCTTTCTCCTCAGTGCATCGCTCTGAAATGACAAGTAAACGCTCATGTAATATTTACTGGTAAAACTGGAATGCTTTTAAACTCAACCAGAAGAGTGTTGTAACTGGCATAGCATGTTGCTTCATTAGCTAGAGCAAAATTTCATTTATTGAGATTTTCGTGCGTCCTGGAACATGTCTCCCCTGCCTGGGAAGAAAAAAAGAGTAATCCACAGACGATATGATGTCATTGTACAATGACAACCATGACATCATTCAAACACGACAGAACATCCTTTTCCACTTAGCTCTGTTCTTGCGAGTGGTCACTAGTTCCCTACGCCCAGCAGGCATTTCAGAAAACTTCAGTGTGATGGGAACCCATCGTTTTCCTGTTCCTACAGAACAAATAGGATCTATATGCTTTTGGTAGGCGTTGTAAGAAGAGTCTGAGATTCTTGATCCTTTGTTTCTCTCAAGTACAACTAGGATTTTCTGCATGCTGCTTTATGTTTTCCACTTCATATTTCACTGTTTTGTGGTGTCACATTTGCAGAACAGTGTGTGGACAAAAACAAATTACTGTTTTTCCTTAGAACTAGATAAATGGCTTTGTGTTCTGCTAGTTATCTTATCCCCATCAAAATTCATTAGGGGGAGGCACTACCCAATTCAAGAGGGCTTTTGGGGTCATCAGGAATGAAAGAAAATGCTATTTGAATATGTCATTGTGACAGTCTTTAATCTAATGATTTATTTCCTAGAAAACTATGGCAGCTGTTACGGGTTAGCTTTGGGCATGTATTCATTTCTTATGTTTTTTTTTTATTCTTGCATTTTCCAGGAGTTATATCCTGCATTTTGCATTCACAATGGAGGATCTGATTTAGACAGGCTACCTACTGCCAGTACCTGCATGAACTTGCTGAAGCTTCCTGAGTTTTATGATGAAAATCTTATGCGGAGCAAGCTTCTATATGCCATTGAATGTGCTGCTGGATTTGAACTAAGCTGAGTTGAGCTGATGCTTGTTTGGATAATCTGCAGAGGAACGAACCAGTGCCTACTCTATAAGCAGCACCTGTATCCACACAGTTTTGAGGGAGTTCTGTGTAAATTTCTGCAGCTCTTATGTCTTATCAGATGCCCTCAAATAGGTTTCATTTTTAAACACAATCTGTTAGTTAGCTTTCATTAATTAATATTACATTGACAGTGCTTGATGATTCAAAATACCGAATGCTGTTTGCAGTGCGGTTGTTCTCTGTGTTCATGGGAAGAAAGAGCACATGTAAAAACCAGTGGCGTCTCAGTGAAACTAACCAAAGACGAAGCTTTGGCTTTGTGCTGTTCAAACATGAGAAAAAAATCACAAACTGGCATTAAGGCTGTGTACCATACAGCACGTTGGGATGAGATGAGGCTGACATCCTGTGAGTAGTCTTTTAGATGAAAGTGAAGCAGATGTTTGCAGATATCCCACAACTGAGAGGACAAAAACGTTCATTACTGATAACCTAACATCTTCACTTATGCTGTAGAATTGTTTACAAAACATAGTTGTCACAATTAAGACATAACTGATTTTGTTTGATACTATCTTCCCTTAAGATGGTAGGCACTGAGATAAAATGTTTATAATATTTTATTTGTGCTTTCTGAAATACCTTGAAGAAATCAGATTCGCATGCTTATTTTGAGTTCAACCTTTGGCGGCGTCATTATCACTTGAACACTGTCATAAACTGATATGACTATCCACGTTTTCTCTGTTCTGTTTTTTGTCTTTTGTGCCTGTACAGTTTTTTAATGTATCAGCCTCCTGTTGCATACACAGTACATGCAAAAGTCATCACTTCAGAAAAATACACATGTAACAACTATTAAAATTATTTAAACCAAAGTTATCAGGCTTTCTTTTATATTCGAAGCCTGTGGTGTTCACATTCCTTTCGCCTATCATTTTTTTTTTCCATCCTAAATACCCTATCTGTGCTGTATTTGCTAGTCAAATTCATTACTTTGTGTGATTAGACAGCTTTCGCATCCGTTTGCCTGCAGTACTTCTGCTAAGAGAAGGAGGTGGGAATATGCTGCTTCGTGTAACTTAATTTCTGTGACTAACTGGGTTTCACGTGGAAGGAACTGATCCTCTGACCTACTTGTAACCTACTGTAGGGAACCTGCTTTAGTGGTGGGGTTGGACTTGGGTGATCTCCAGAGGTCCCTTCCATCCCTATGGTTCTGTGATTCTGGTAGTAGGCACTGGGTGTTTGTATGGGAACTGCAGTCAGTTTGAAAAAGGAATTATAGTTGAAACTGTAAGATTAATAAGTGCATCCACCTGAACTTTAGTTTTATATTTTAAATCATCAAAATTTACAATCAGTTTTATATTCATCTCTTATGCAAAAAAAAAAAAATTGCTGTTACTGAAAACTGTTGGATTTCGTATTTAAAAAGCAGTAACCAGCAATATCCTTTTAAATGTGGTTTTAAGATGTTTACTGGTAACCATATAAAAATGTATAATTTCTTAAGTTGGGTAAAAAAAATGGAGTGTTAAAATGCTGTTTGTAGTCTTGATGTACAGAAATAAAGTAATTGTTTTTCTTTTTGGTTTTGCTTTAGGCTTTTTATTTATATTAAATAATACATAACCAACCTATACTTTACCCCAGAATTCTTTTCATGTATATTTTTTCTACGTAAATTATGAAACTTGTAAAGAAGTTGAAAAAGAAATGGGTAGTAGTGGGGCTGCCTCCTCTTAATTGCAAAACATGAACGCTTCTTGAAAGCATTATTTATTTTATAACCTAATGCTTTAAATATTTTGAAATTATTTTTCAATTTCATTCTTTTGGTAGTGTTGTATCTTTATTTTGTAAAAAAAAAATAACAATAAAAAGATAGTCCTATTCAAATACCGTTTTGAAGTCACGCCGTGCAATCATGACTGGTGTTGAATGCTTTCAGCTTCTGTGAGAGGAGGCAGTGCGTGCTGCTCTGTTACTGCGAGCTCCACACATGGGGTAGGCTGGAGGAAGAAGTACTCAGACTGCTGTAAGAAGAGGGTAGGGCTTTCTGTTGGCAACAAGTTTTTCAGTTCTGTCAACTGTTTATGATATGGACAAGATGAAGTGTGAGATCCTGCTTTTCCATGCTTTATTGCTGAATATTTTAAGGGATAGGAGAGGAAAGGATGAGAACTAATGTGAGTGTAGTTAGGCACGTCCTGATGAGCTAAGTGGTTTAAATGATCTCCTGTAGCTCTCCCATGGCAACAATTGTTTATATACGAAAATGGATTTTCTGTTTTTTTAAAACAAGTGCAAACTTCTTCCCAGTTGGGATGCTTATGGAGTTTAGGTAGGCAGAGACAGAAAGCACTTTGCCTGCAGCTCACCTGGAACATTACTGTAGTTTTTGATCATCAGATCGGCTGTCCCAATTGCAGTCTTGGAGTTGCTATCTGTGCAGGACAGCCCTTCCGTACAGCCAGTTTCAGTAGTTCTGTGTGTTTTCCTCCTGGTTCAGTTCTTGCTTTTTGGAAAATGGCAGCATTTTCTTTTAGCCTTTTCAAATAAACTTTACAAACAGGCTTAAAAAAAAGAAATTAAATCCATCTTTATGATGGGAAGAGTACAAATTCTTTGTCTCTCCACAGTTAAAAGGAATAAAAGAGAAACGAAAGAATTAATTTAGCACTTGATCTTTGTCTCTTGGTGAGAATTTTTCTGGATGTAAGTTTAGTCCTGCTTGCTGGATATTAAAGCCCTACAGAAACTGCCTGCCTTGTTAGTTATCACAGTTAATTTCCATTGTCCCAAGAAGCCATGCTTACATACGTTTTGCAGCTTGCAACTCTTTTATTTCTAGGGAAAATTTCTATCTACAAGGAGAGATTTGTCTCCGGCTTCACAAGTGAACACTGAGCTGATAAGAGTTTGAACAAGGACGTCTTTGGTTAGTTTTCTGTGGGGTGCTCCATATTGGAAGTAAAATGAGCTGCTTGATGCTATCAGTAGCAGTGTGGATGGGGGGTTTTGGGCATCGGTTGAATAATGTAATAGGAACATCCTAACTGATCTACAGGGGGGCTTGGAAATCAAAGAAAAGACTTCAAGCCGTGCAGTGAGCTCATGTTTAAATTGCAGTTTAAGCCAGAAGCAATTTGTTAAATGCCAATAATGCAGCACATACTCTTTCCACCACTTAAAAAACGATGCAGCACAGAAACAAGAAAAAATGAGCTGTTTTTCTTGGAGTGTTTTGTTGGAACTGTATTTTTTTTTTTTTGTATTTATATGCAAAAACTTGAAAACCTATTTGCTCATATACATGAGTCTGTGTTAATAATGGTTTGTGATGTAAATGCTTGTTACTATTTTTTTTTCCATGTTGCTTTGCCTGTCAGTAAAGGAGAAACGAACATGGTCTGTAAAACTGATCAGGATATCTATATTTTTATTGACTTCTGCTTTTGTGAATAAAATAATTTGAGTTTTCTTGAAACTTTGCAGAAACACTCTTCTTTCATTTTGTGATACATTTGGAGTTCTGTGGCTCAAGTTTGATAGTGTTCCACAGCTTACAACAGGGGTGCTGATACAGACTCTTAGTTGGTCTCAAAGTTACCGCAGCTTCGTGATGATGTGCAACTTCAGTTGTCAGACTCTGGAGTTCCCACTGTGAGCCCAGCCTCAACCATAAGGCTTAGCTTTGACCCAGTACATCCTTCCAGCAGTGCACTTGAGAGCACTGATACTCTTTGAAGAACTGTCCGCTGTTCTGTACAAACGTGTATTCTATTTGCAGTATTCAGTGTATTCATAGGAATGGTTTGCTCAAATGACCCATGTATTCAGGATTATTCTTTTCTGCCTCCCCAGAGCAGCCATTCTAGGTAATGTAACATAGTTCATTCTATGCTACATTTGGACATTACAAAAGATAGTTTTGCTTTATTTCTCTTTTGTTCTGTGTTTACAGTTGCACATAGTTCTTGGTTGCCGAAAAAGGAAACGTGCATTCGCCAGATGGTGTTATTGCGGATCATCTTGCTAATTCTGCTCCTCCAAATGTTAGATCCAGGAAAAGCATTTCTCATCAGCTGCTGTGCAGTTTTGCTGAGTGCTGTCAAACACACCTTCTGAAGAAATGGCTTCCTTCTATTCTTTGTATCTTTAATGAAGAATGATTTATTTCCATTACTGCTCTGCATAGTATTTTTCACCTCTGTACTTCCAGACAAACAGTGGCAGAGCTCTGAGTTCAGTGCAGTTGTTTGAGATGTACTTACTGTTAGACCTATTCGGCTATGGATGAAAAATGACATAGAATTAACACGTCTTTGTCACTGGAGTACAGATAAGGAAGCATATCTCAGATCAAATATTAATAGAAATGCTGATCAGGCCATCCTTGCGAGGAATAAGCACTTGTCACAGGCTGTGAGATCTTGTGGCTGCCAGCAGCTGTTCTTCAAATGTTGTCTGCACACCCCAAGTAATCAGTAGAATATATCTGCTGTTGTATGAGGAGTTGGGGAAAGCACCAGCTATCCTGAAGCATTTCAGCCACTCCTCGAAAACATCCTTTCTGCTCGAGCTTTTGGTTACCAAGAGGCATCCGGATAAACTTGCATCCTATTGATTACCTAAGAAGCTCCATACAAATGAAAACCGAGGTTGTGCTCAGCAGAAAAACTCAGGAGAGTTCTAATGATAATTGATTACGTTGTGCTTTTAAAGCTTCTGTGCTTAACGTTTTAAACGTTAGGTGTATTGCCCGTATTTCAAGTCTAATTGTTTCTGATAAGCTATCAGCAAAAAAGTTAGTGCTTATATTTAATTAAGTGGCACTTTCCAGAATTACTTTGCCTGTATTACTATAATTAAATGATGTGAGAACAGCCTTTGATACATACGTTCTTTGCTAACACCAAAAATAGAAGCTGTAAATAGAAAAACTGGATTCATTAAGCAGCAGAGCAGAGCAGCAGGCCAAGAAGGCTACAGCCATTACCACATCAAAGAAACTAATATTAATCTCTCTCTAATGCAGCGTCTTCAAGCCTTTCTTACGTTCTGATGGGCTTTTCATAATTGACCTCTGTAAGTAATAAAAAAATGATAGGAAAAAAAGCCCCAACAAGTGAATCTGGGAACAATGTGAATTGCTAATACCTCCTGGACTGGTGCCACGTGATTCCATCATGTATAGCTACGAGTTAGGCCTGGGTTCACCTCGCTTAGCTTCTGCCATCTGGGAGGTGGCTGTCTGGGCACTACCAATGGTAAAGGCAACGCAGAGATTCAGAGGGCGGTTCTTTCCTTACTGATATGCATTGCCAAAGTGGGTAGAACAAATCGTGCCCTGGATATGCCCCTCCTTCTCTCATTCTTCATAGTCAGAGGGTTTGAACTATGATGCTCAACTTCTGGGCAGCTGAAGTTATCTGAAAGTGAAGACTGATCTTTGCCTCGTGTTCCAGGGTGAGAGCTGCAAATTCCCGAGCACTGAAGATCCTCTGATAACAGGATTTATTCTTATGACTCAGCACTTGGATGCCAGCCCATGTCTGCCCAAATCTTCCATACCAGCACCCATAGAGTCACCATATCTCATCAGCTGCTGCTATTGGAATGCTGATCCCAGCCCCTCTGTCTGTCAGGAGCATCAGGTTTGGTGCTCCTTAACACAATTAACAATATTCCAGGCTTTTTTTGCAAGCAGCCAGCCATACAAATACAAATCACTTTCACTTCATGCTTTGCAAATACCTTTGTAGAGGTGCCGAAGGTTTGTGAATCAAAAAGTTTTTCTGTTTAATTAGTCTTATCAGCAGATCTAATTAAACATTTCCTCTTCCTACAACTCCTACCTCTAAAGTCTTTCTCAGGATATTACTTCAGGTGAGAAAGTGGTTTGAGCTCTTTACCTAAAGTTGTTCCTCCTTCTTTTATCTGTGTTAACTGTTTAATATAGAGACTGCAAGATCCTACTGTATGGAAAACGCTCGGTCGGCCACTTCTTTTCTGGGGACTTCTGTCCTACTGTAAGACACCTAAATGTGACTAATGCTAAAGCTTAAATAATAGTTCTGAGAAACCTTAACTGAATTGAGTGGGGCTGAATATAGAGAGCAAATCTATACGGGTGAGAAGAATTTGAATGAGTTCTTGTGAACTAGTCAGCCCTGCTCTGTGGTGCCTGAACTATGCAGCTTGAATGAGAGAAAGTGTGGGTGAGAAGGTGGCTCAGCAGTAGTGAGCTGTCAATATGAATACTTTATCAGAGTGCTCCTCTTAAAAGTAAAGCAGTCATTGCCACAGTATTTCTTTTGAGCTGCGGATGGACACAGATCCCATTAGCCTGGAAAATCCTGGAGGCTGAGCTGACGTCTTGGAAAGGCAGTTTGGTCATCTACCAACAGGGGGAGCTTGACACCACAAGGTACCCCAAGGAATGATACTCCTAATTGATGGCTGTACCAACTATTCTTTCTGCAAATTCTTGCGAAATGTATCCGTATCCCCCTTCTAAGTCGAAGATAAGCGTTATCCAATTAAAATACAATCATGTAATTTCTCTAATTATTTAACCTCTCGTTTCTCCCTCTTTATTGGGAAATATCTCTGTGTTTTCTATATTTTGCAGCAAAAATGTCAAACTGAATCACATACAGCCAGCCCTTAAGCTGTGAGCAAAGTGCTCCACCTCCTCCTGCCTGCCTTTCTCCAGCTGCAAGATTGTTCTCTAAGACTTGCCAAGCATTATTCCTATCCATGAGCAGTGCTACTGGTGGGCCACACAGTCTACAGTTAGGGCAGTGGTGCTGCAAAAGCTGTGTATAGACTCATGCGGTGCTATAAAGCAGCATAGATCCTTCCAGAGCCATGCTCCTTTGCCATCAGTTGTTCAACTTGTGTGGATAAATAGAGTTGTATGGTCTGGACCCATCATGACACAATACAAATATAATATAAATACAAGTATAATCTAAAGTTCATGAGGGAGAAGACTGCGTGAGGAACGTGTGTCTAAACCAAAGTTATTAATGTCTTCCACCTCCCAGCAGCACGCTTATTTTTTCCCCTCACACAAACAGAGGCACCTTCCCGCGCTGCTGTGTGAGGGGAGCTGACGGTTGTGGCGGGTGGAAGCGGCCACCCCACCCCCAGGCGGCCCTCAGGAGCGCCCCGCGCCGCAGCGCCGCTCACGGCCAGCAGGGGGCGCAACGCGCTCGCGTGCGCGCGGGCGGGCAGGAGCAGGTGGCCCGTGCGTCGTTCGAGAAACTTCCGGAAACAGCTTGGCGGAAGTGACGGCGCTCGTGACGCCACTTCCTGTTTGCGGCTGAGGAAGCCGCCGCCGTTGCCGTTGTCCTGGGCTGCCGGCGGGGAGGTCGCGGCCGTGCTGCGCAGGCACTGCAGCGGGTGAGCGCGGGGTCGGGCCGCGGGCAGGTGTCGCTTGGTCCCACCGGGGAAGGGGAGAACGAGCGGAAGGGGGCGCCGATGCCTGGGCCGGGCCGCGGCTCTTAGCGGCAGCGCTCCTGGGACCGGGCCCCGAGCGCGGCTGTCGGAGGCGCGCTGCCGCCATGCTGGGCGCTGCGCTGAGCCGCCGCCGGCATCGGGGGTTTCTGCCGAGCCACCGGGAGCTGCGTGGCGGCGGCGGCTCCGCTAGGCCGGAGTGGGCGGCGGGGAGCTGGGGGCGGGCGGGCGGGAGGGAGGGAAGGAAGAAGGGAGGGAGTCTGCGTAGGGGCTGCCCTGGGCTCAGCCCGCGGCGCGCAGGGGAGGCGGTGAGCTGTGGGATCCCCGGGCCGCGCTGTCCCAGATCGGCTCTGCCTCGTGCTTACCGAGAGCAGAGAAGGCTTAGGCGGGGAAAATCCGCGCTTCTATTTCTGCTTGGGCTGGTTTCGGCTACAGAAAGCGAGGAGTCTGTGTTCGGACAGGGCTGTGGAGCCTATTGAACAGGCCTTTTACTTCGGCTTCGTTTGTTCATCGAGTAATTTTGGCATGCTTGTAAACTAAACGTGCCATTTTCTATCTTTGTTTTTTCTTCTTTCTATTTTTTTTTAATACATATTTTTTTTTCCTGATAGGAATTGAGTTCCATTTTCCTTTTAGTAACTCAGAGCAGGGTCAGAACTAAGTGTTGTGGGTGAAGGCAGCAGTGTTTTGAAGCCGGGTGTTGCCAGGTTCCAAGCTGAGCTGGAAACTCAGTGTAAGGCTGTTTGTTGTCATGGTCAGTGACTGCTCCCCTTCTGTCTGGGTGCTGGGTTGGGAAGTGAAGTTATTTACAGTCAGTATTTGTGTTTATTGCAAGGGTTTATGTTGTATTACAGTTTGTCAGCACTCTGGGTGGCTACTGAAAACCTGTGCAGCGTACTTCAGCCCACAGAAGATAGTAGAAAAGGTTCATCAAAACGTTGAGGCAGATTCAAATTCTGATAACAGTAAATTGGTTGGCTGGTTCCAACCTGGACAAGGTAATGTCACTAAAGTTAACTTCAGAAGCGTTCCCGTTACTTTAATGTTGCATAGCCGGTGGTCTGGTCTTAATGTTCTTATGCCGTGAAGTGTCAGCATGTGAAGAACAAGGTGTTGGCGTGCTGTCAGCCCAGCTGCTCGCAGCAGGCCCTGTCCCTTGGTCCTCCAAGGCTGCACTTCCCACTGTGTGCCGACCTTGATTTTTGTTTACCCTTTGGAGGTGGTTGTACTTTCGTTAGGAATTAAGTTCAGCTGATGATCAAGAGCTTGGTTGTTAAAGTACCATTTGGTTTGCTGGACTGTGTTGTCAGAGAAGATTTGTTTGACTGGACTGAGCAAGTAAATGCATATGCCAGTCTTGCCTCCGATTGCCTTTTTCACGTGTTTCTTTTCAGTTGTTTAAAACTAGAAGTAAATGCTGGAATAGAGCACAGTGCTTGTGTAACTGTTTCTCCCTCTTGTCTCTCATGCTGCTGTTCAGTGGAGAGCAGGAGCCTCTTGGAGATGCAAGTCAAATTAGGATTAAATTTTCTTTAATAACCGCAAGCACTGGAGGAGAAACGTGTGTTGCTACTTTGACTAGCAAAGGGATTTAAATGGTGCTGTTAGTAATAATTTTTCTACCTGGAAGCTGCCCTGTCAGATTTGTCTCTTTCAGTACTTGTGCTTTCTGCCTGTACTGCATTCTTACCCAAACGGCTTTTTCTCTGCTATTTTCTTCTTACTTTCCTGGATTGAGGTGGTTTGCTAACATGGTTTGGCTGGATGCTGGGAGAAACCATGTGAGGCTTCACTTCTGGAGATGTCTTTTTGGTGAGATATTAGGGAGTAACTTAATGTTAAAGGCTCATTTCAGTATGAAGGACGTATCAGTTCCTAGTAGTATTTGGACTGAGCTATGGAGATAACTATATATTTTTAACTGTAAAATTTTTCAGAACTCCAGCATCTGTTTGACTCGTTTGAGGTGAGGTTGTGCCGGATCACAGTGATGTTTGTGTGTTCATGTGAGGCCGGAGGCACTGCGTTTGGTCTGGCATTGACTGAGATGTCCCACGAGGTTGGGCAGAGTGATGCAGCCATGCGTGTTAACGTTCTGCTCTTGTGCTGCTGGCACATCTCACCCATGTCAATACATAGGGCTCCCAGCGTGGAGTAGACAGACCTTCTGGTCCATGCCTCAGAAATTGTGGTGCTTTGAACGGAACATTTTCTATCAACAGCTTTACCTTTGACCATAATGTTAATCAATTTATTAATGGAATGGAAAGATCAGTGAGAAACTACTTAATGTTGTCAAGACTTGTTAGTTCTTAGATACGGTGATGGTTTATTTCAGCGTAGATTTAAATTGAAACTACTGTGGAGTCCTCAGTACAGGAGAGACGTGGACCTTTTGGAGCATATCCAGAGGAAGACCCAATGGGTAGAACACCTCTCCTGCAAGGACAGGCTGAGAGCTGGGGCTGCGCAGCCTGGAGAAGAGAAGGCTGTGGGGAGACCTGAGAGTGGCCTGTCAGTATCTAAAGGGGCTGTAAGAAAGTAGACAGACTCTGTAGCAGGGTCTGTGGTGACAGGACAAGGGGAAATGGTTTCAAATCAGAAGATGGTAAGTTTAGGTTGGATATAAGGAAAAACTCTTTTACAGCGAGAATGCTGAGGCCCCGGGACGTGTTGCCCAGAGAGGTGGTGGATGCCCCATCCCTGCAGACACCCAGGGTCAGGCTGGATGGGGTTCTGAGCACCTGATGGAGCTGTAGTTGTCCCCGCTCATTGCAGGGGGTTGGATGTTGGGTTTCTCTCAAGTTCGGACTGTTTGTTTATTTAACTACGTTCATGCATGTGAATGTCTTTTTCCTGTATATCCAGTTTCTTTTGTACCGACCTACATCCCCTGCCTGCCCTTCTCACTTCTGTTGTGGGTAGTCCTGTACTGAAGGAGTTTGTGGCTCAAATAATAAGGCTGAGGCCATTTGTAGCTACATTACAGTAGAGCTGCTATTAAAACTTATGTGCCATAAATTTTGTTTGATTAGGAGAAATTGTTTTCTCTCTTAAAATGTAGTTTGAATCTGTGGAAGTCCGTCTTAGTTGTTCTGAAAAAGAACATTATTTCTTTGGTTGCCTTAAATAAAATTGGACTCAGAATACCACTTCAGGACAAGTGTTTTCTAACATGGAGCCAGGATGTTTGCTGTAAGCATAGGATTAAACTAAGCATTTTGGAATGTTGATTTGGTTAGATTCATCTCTCGGGGATGCTTGGTAGTATAATGTGATGAGGATAAACATTGTTATTTAAGTACATTTTGCTGACTTTAATTATACTGTGTATTTACATTTCTCATGAAAGAAGCCAGTTTCTGGAGCCTGTGAAATGAAACTCTTAGGTAGCTTTTCTGAGTTGGGGTCAGTGGAAGTTAAAAGCGCAGAGAGGTTTTGCGTATAGCTTAGTGTGTTGTGCTGGGTGAAATGTCCTTGGTTGTATGAGTGGGGTTCTGTGCTGTTTCCTGTGGCAGTTAATGCTTTATGATTGACCTTTTTTTACCCTTCTAGAAGATTTGCTTGGAAAGATAGAGTAGGCAAGTCATTACAATTCAGGGATTGTATTCAAAATCTGTAGGCAGCGAGCAATTGACGTGACTGAATTTCATCCAAAGGTTGTTATTTTCAGCCTGGAAATATTAGGGTATGCCTCTTAAGTTTACTGGACTGTAAATAATAAGACTTAGCAAAAGTATTCTAGCTATATAAAAGTCAGTTAAGGAGATATTAGAACACTTGAGCGTGTGTTGCGTGCCGTCCTATCCGCGGCCCTGGATCCATCAGTACTGATGCTGCTTGGAGTGTTTGTTGTTCTTTGAAGGAGCATAAAAACTCATCAGGTCTGACACACTGCTTTCTAATAAAAACTCTTGGAATGTGAGAAATCATATTTTCTTAATCACAGGTTGTAGTTCTCAAAGGTCCTAGAGCATGTGTGTCATCTACTGCGTGTTCATCATCTGTTGACATAGCGGAGACATCTCTGAATTGCTCAGTTGCTGCTGAGTAGGTCAGACCCAAGCTGAAGCTGAGCTGGGGTTTGAAAGAGGGTGTTCTCCTGTGTTACTTGCTGGATGTAATGACTCAGATGCAGAAAGCAGACAGGTAGGAGGGGTTGGATGGCTGGGCAGCTCATAGGGTGTCGATACCAGCTTCTTGGGTAAATTGTGTGAATCGGGGAATTTGGAACCTGATCTCCCTCTGCCCAGGTGATGAACTAGTCACTATGCTTGAGCTGTTCTGGAATCTTTCAGGACTATCCTTTGTACACCATTGCTTCATGGCCAGAAATAGATAACTTTCTGATTGCAAAGGTCACCTGGCCCTTGTTGTCTAAATTCACTCCTGGCGGATTTAATAACTTCTCATTTAGGTGCCTTCTTCTACTCTATTTAGTTTGGGCGGCTGCTTTGTCATTCTGGAAGGCTGTGCGTCTGATAAAGTACTTCTTCCTTGTCATCTGATCTTACAGAAGTTTATGGCTGTACATATCTTTGTAAATATACTCATACCTTTTTTGTAGCTGAGGACTTCACTGCATAGAGAGACTCCTAGACGCGTTTCAAGATCGTTGTGAACTGATACAGCTTCAGGCTTTACTGTAAGAGGAAGGCTTTACTGTAAGAGGAAGGTCTCAAGCCCTCCAATCTCAGCATGTTGCTTGCTTTGTATCAGTGTGACTTCTGTGCTTCTTGGTAAGCCAGAACTTCTCCTGTGAGATCTGAGAAATCTATGAAAATTTACTTCGCATGAATGTGTGGCAGTTGGGTTTGTTCATGCTCACGAGGAGTTGGAGTAGCTGATAGAATCCTGTAAACATAATGCAGTTATGCATACGAGAGCAGCTGTAGATTTTTGCAAGTGAAAAACCAAGGTTATGAAAAAGTTTCGATCTGGAATATTATTGCTTGATTTTTCTTTTGAGGCTTTGAAGGTTTGCTGTGGTTGGAAGTGAGCAGTTAACTGATGTGGGCTGGAATCCTCGTGGAAGGAAAAAGACTCTTGAGTGCCTAATTAATGAGAGTTGCTTGTGCGTTTGAGGACAAATCTTTGACGTATTTGAGACTGGGAAAGGATCTTCTTTATGGCATTTTGATTAGGATGGCTGAGTAGTTCTGGGTTTTGCTTTGCAGGGGGGTAGCTGGTTTGGTTCTTGGAATCGTTGGGGCATTTTAACTATGCAGGTTACTACTGCCTTTAAACTATCAATCATTACTGTTTTCTGTTTCGTTGCAAGTTGGTGGTGGTTGTTTTCCTGAGTAAATATTTCAAATCTTTTATTTTCCTGTATTGTAGGCAGGCTTCTTTTCTAGTTCATGATTTTTTTTTTCCCCTGCTTACTGAGTGCTGTACAGAAATCCAAGTATTTTTAAGGGCCAGAATGTTAGCTGATGCTATCTGTTCTGTGGTTTAGTATGTTTTGCCTAAGCTAGATGGTAGAAAAAGCTTGAGGTGAGTTTTCTTTATGTAAATATTGTTAAAACTTTCTCAGACACAAGAAAACATTCCGTTGATGCCTGAAATTGTAGCAGTGCAGTTTATGCTTTATGGTAACCAGCAGATAAAAATGTTGATTAATTGTAGATGAATTCTTTTCTGTTGCCTGAATGGTTGAGTGAGAGAATGCGAGCAGTTTGTTTTCTTCAGAGAGCTGCTTGCGTGTCTTAATTCCGTGCGTGTATTGCAGGGGTGGCAAGTAAAAACTGAGTGATACCACATCCAGAGGAGATACAACATGCAAACACACTGGATTTCTTTTCCTTCAGATTCTTTCTATAATGTGTATGTTCTACATATACTATTGCTCATGATGATTGGCTCCAAGATTAGGTAATGTACTTAACCCCTGCTAACTGTGCTCCTCATCTGTGTGGTAGTAGGGCTGTTCTGATCATTTCATAGAATCACAGAATAGCCTGGGTTGAAAAGGACCACAGTGATCATCCAGTTCTAACCCTCCTGCTATGTGCAGGGTTGCCAACCACCAGACCAGGCTGCCCAGAGCCACATCCAGCCTGGCCTTGGATGCCTCCAGGGATGGGACATCCACAACCTCCTTGGGCAACCTGTTCCAGTGTGTCACCACCCTCTCTGTGAAAAACTTCCTCTAATATCTAATCTAAACCTCCCCTGTCTCAGTTTAAGACCATTCCCCCTTGTCCTATCACTATCCACCCTTGTAAACAGGCATTCCCCTTCCTGTTTATATGCCCCCTTCAAGTACTGGAAGGCCGCAATGAGGTCTCCCTGAAACCTTCTCTCCTCCAACCTAAACAATCCCAGTTCCCTCAACCTTTCCCCATAGGAGAGATGCTCCAGCCCTCTGATCATCTTAGTTGGCCCTCCTCTGGACCTGCTCCAGGAGTTTCACATCTTTCCCATTTGTTTGTAAAACAACAAATCTTGCTAGGCCAGTTGATAGTTGAGTATTCTGGGTTATTTTTTTGTAACCTGTTTACATATTGAAGCTTGCTCTTATTATATGCATATTGGCATTCTTGATGTTCATTTTACTGTGTGTCTTCCAGCATCCCTTCCCAGTTTTGGTTGCACTACTAACTATACCCATACTGTTTGTTCAGTGCGGAGGTTTCATCAAAGGGCAGAGTCAATTAGAGGCCTCCTTACCTGCTGCACTTTAATGTTTTCAGCGTCTGTGGGACTCTGTAGTTAAATAGATTGCAAAAAGCACGTAGCTATTCCAGTACGTTTGTTTCTGTTGGTAGTGGGATGGGAAGTGCATGGCAGTGCCTGTTTAAGCAAGAACCTGCCATTTGAGGAGGTGTGTATGCAACCACATCCCCTGCCTTTATAAATCCATATGCCTTTAACCTGTAACAGCAATGTTATTTTGAAGGTATACCAAATTATTGCAAAAGGAGGTCTCACTTCAGAGTTTGTATCTCAGGGTATTGGAGGATGCATGTAGTATCAATAGAGTAACTTTATTTCAGAGTGTTGTGCTTGATTCTTACAGCACTTCTGTGAAAGAATGTAAAAGTGAAACTACCTGGACTGAAACTGGAAACACTGAGTGACTTGAAGGGGGAAAATAGTGCTTTCAGTTCATTTTTGTTCCTGTGAAAGCTGTTCTCTCATTCTAAGGAATACAATCAGCTTCCTTATGTGAGTTGGTTGGTTAGCCTTCAGTTCAGGGGTCTTTTCTGGCTTATGTACTTGCTGTTGGGAAACAGTAAATGGCATTCAGTAGCTTTGGCAGCGTGTGATTTTTCTGTCAGGATCTGAATACAAGAAAGGCTACTAAAATACTATGGAAGAACACTGCTGTTTGTTTATGCTCATGTGCTTGATATATCACTTAGGTGCCATAAAGTAGTGTGATGTGTGGCTGCTTTTCCATTCAGAAGTTACTCGTGTATATAGAAATGATGGCATACAGTACAATTCCTTCTTACTGTAGTGATTAAAACTAGCTTTTCTGTCTAATTTATTTCAGGAACCTGCTGTTTCCCTTAATCTCTTCTCACTGTGTTTCAGTGAAATTAAAGAACATGAATCCAAATTAGAATCAAACTAATTGGCTCATGTGTCAACCTAAAATAAGTGAATCTTTTTTGTGTGAGTCTGTGTGTATGTTTGGAACGTTTGACTTTGTAAAAGCAGTCACCTACTAGATCAGGTTTGGTAGTAGCAAATACTAAGTCCTGCCTTGATCTTTTTAAAAACGATGCAGTGTTACCGTACAGACTTCATTTACAAGCTCTTGTTGTTGCAGGATTTGAAAGACCCACCTGTTGTTAACAAGACAACTGCTGAAACATGGTGGATTACTATGAAGTTCTGGGAGTGCAGAAGCATGCCTCAGCAGAAGATATTAAAAAAGCGTAAGTATCGCATTGGTATATGTGGGATATTTTAAGGAGCAAATATATCCTCTTTGTTTTCAATACTTGGATGAATAGTTATCATCTGAGGTAATATTCCATGGCTGAACTGCAGCTCATCTTCCCCTCCGTTTGCGGAGGTGCTTAGATTTCTAAGTTACTAACAAGTATTTGGCATGCTGCCTTTTGTTTTTCCCTAAAAGATACTGTTTACTTTACAGCAAACTATTGGGAGGAGACATTCCCATAGTACGTGTTCCTGGTATACCAAAAATGTTTGACATTAAGGCGCAGTTTTGAGTGACCTAGAAATGCTGTGTTTATCTTGCCTTCTCCTGGGGGCCCTGCTTTACAATTAATCAAATTGCACTATGCATGGCAGTTTAGTTTTTTTTTCTCTTGTACGTGCAGGAATTTGCACAAGAACATCTATGTCAACTTAGAATTTGAACTGTAATGCTGCGTGGCTGCGTGAAATGCTCCAAATCAACATTAGCACAGGTTTAGCTTGGTTCATCTAAGTAATTTTGAACTTTTAGCCTAAAAAAAATCCCTTTTGAGGATGGGGACTGTATACGAGGTAGCCATCAAACGTGCCACTGATGTAAGATACTACCACAGTTAGTTACTGAGATGCTCCTGGAGCTTTATCACCTCTGTTTGGATCAGAGGAGCTCTCTTGATGCTTGCAGTAGTTGGTTGCAGTATAGTGTAGTTGGAGTATGGAGTGTTTAAGAAGAAGTGTATGGCAGAAATGTTATGGAATGTTTTGCCATGCTTACCTTGTGCTCAGAAATACTCAGGAATAATAAATCTAAAAATATCTGAAGAACTCCATTTTTTTAAAATTACTTTTTTAAGGAAATCTGGATAGACAGTTATTTGTATACTTGCAAGATTTGTTGATGCTGTTCTAGATGCAAGATATAAAGTACTGGGAAATCTGTAAGTACTTTAGTCTCTGAAAACTCATTTGACATATTTTGTGTTTAGAATCATAGAATGGTTTGGTTTGGAAGGGACCCTTAAAATCACCTAGTTCCAACCCCTTGCAGGCAGGAATACCTCCCTATAGACCAGGCAGCTCACAGCTGCATCCAGCATGGCCTTGAATGTCTCCAGTTAGGGACCATTCACAGCCTCACTGGGCAACCTGTTCCAGTTCTCACCACCCTCACAGTAAAGAATTTCTTCCTGATATCTAGTCTGTGTTTATAGCATATTTCTTCATTTCAAAGTAAAATATTCTTTTATTTCTTTCTGATTAGGTACCATAAATTGGCATTAAAATGGCACCCTGATAAGAATCCAGAAAATAAAGAGGAAGCAGAGCAACAATTTAAACAAGTAGCCGAGGCCTATGAAGTTTTGTCAGATGGTAGGTATTTTAAAAGGGCATTTGCACTGCAGCTCTCTGGATAGTCAGTTTAAGACTGAAAATGCTGAGGAGAAAATTCATGATGCTTTTAAAGGGGTATTTTAACCTTATCTTTCTATGCAACTAGACTACTTCCTGTGTAAAAGGAAGGGCGGGGGGGGTGTGTGTGAAAGCTTGCAGGTAAGACAGAATGAGCAGAAATTTTGAAACTAAAAATTCAGTATCTTTCTAGATGAGTAACCCAAACAATTTCCTTCTGGAAGCTAAGATCCACTTTTGTCTAGGGAGGTCGAATCAATATTACCATAAATACAGGGCAAGTGCTAATTGAAATCAGTTGCTTAGCCTGACCCATGTGGTGGAGGAATTCACTTTCTAGTTCACCTGTGTCTTTTTTGCTTGAAAAACAGCATTAACTTTTCCAGAAGCAGAAGCAGTCTGAATCATAATGAAGTGATTTTAAGCAACTTTGATTATTTTCCTTTATAATTGACTGCAGCTGTCTGTATTCTATTTCTGAAGTGTCCTTGATTTCACCTGGAACCAGTGAGTGAGTGGGAAAGCTCTATTTAAAGTAGCAGCAGGATCTAGATTACCTTTCAGAATTTGGCCTGGTTTAGCCATCTTGTACACTCTGTGTCTTTGATTTGATTTTGATTCTTAATTGGCACGAGAAATAAAACTGAATTTATGAATCTTTAATCTTCTAAAGCTTCACTTTCTTAAGTAAACTCTTTGAGTAAGAAGAAAGTAGGATACTGGTCTGGGGGGTTTATAGTTCTTTTGGGAAGAATACACTCCTAGAATTTTAGAACATGTTCTGAAAATATTTCCTTTTCTCGGATATATGCCAAACCAAAGTTAGTGGGATCTTAACAGTCACTTGGGCATAAGGGTAACTAAATCCTGAGCCCAATGGTTGAGGGGCAGTCAAGTGGCCTGCAAACTTAATAAAGTTTCTGACACCATTACAGGCTTGAATGAAGACTGATTTTTGCAAGGAGAATAGTTGTGTAAGGGATTACATGTGCAAAGGATGTTGAAATGATCTGATTACAGGGCACGCTTGTCTTGAGGTTTCAAGTACATTAAAGTTTTTTCAGGGTGAACTTCAGGCTTGTTGAGCTCTTGGGTCTTAACTGTTTTCAGCTGCTTCTGACAGTTTGTTCTGTGTCCATTTTTAATTGATGGCGTAGGTTAACCTTTATTTGTGTTCTAAAAAGGCAATACCAAAGGCATTGAACTAGGCTTTGCTCTGTGTGTGTGTATGTGTGTACCTATTGCAAGTTTGCATCATTTCTAAATGATGACCAGTATGTAAAATTGGAATTCTGTTAGCCAGAAGGAAGTATTTAATTCTTCAGAAGCTGTTTGAGGTAACTGCGTTTTCTTTCAATTATGCTATTTAACTTTCAAAAATGTCTTCCACTGAAAATATTACTGTGGAAATTACACATTAACGTGAAAAGTCTAAAATCAGATGTCTTGAGTGATGCTTCCAATGAGGTGCAAGCAAAATACTCTCGGATTCCCCTCCAATGCCAGCAGTGCAGGCTGATCTTATGTAGTAATATGGAATTAACTTGCTTTCTCTCCCCTACTCATGGATACTGGGATGCTGGTCTGCAGTGAAATGAAGAGCATTCCATGTCTTCTGAAACAACAGAGAGCAAGCAGTTTGAGTCGAATCCTTCCATGGAATTGTTTGGTTTTTTTACAACTTTTTGGTCTCCTTATTAAAATAAAATAGCTATAATTGAGTTTATAGACACACAAAATCCTGTTTTTCCTTTCTTACTACTTTCTCACTATGAACTTGGTCTTGCACAATAAAAGGCGTAGATCTGCAACAAGGGATGTTCCAGTTGAATAAAAGGAACAAAATGTGCTGAGGGATTTTCATTGTAAACAAGAGACAGTTCGTCAGAGAGCCTGTGGAGTCTTCTTTATTGCAGAGAGGTGACCAGGGCTTTATCTAGCCAAGTTTCAACCAACTTAGAGGGTTGAATCCCAGAGCTTTACAGCCGAAAGCTTTCCATGGTAGCTATATAAAGATGGGTATCATTTTGAGGTTTGTTCATGTATGACAGTATTTTTTTTTCCTAACACAAGGGGCCCTAAGATTCTTTAACTACATGGTAGTAAGTGTAAAATGACTTGTCTGCTCTTTCTGAACCTAAACTGCTTTGGTGGCCCTCAACAAAAATTTTTACTGGTTTCTTGTCAGAACTTAAGTAAACTATCTTTGAGAAGAAGTTTAGCTGAAAAGACCAGTTAAGTGTTTTTTTATTATTATTCTGTTTTTTTTATTGTGTTTATTTACTGATACAATGTACAACTTCTCCTTGTAGCTAAAAAACGTGACATCTATGACAGATTTGGAAAAGAAGGCTTAATAAATGGAGGAGGAGGTATGTTGTCAATTGGCAGTTCTTTCTTTGTTCTGCTGGAAAGCCATTTTCTGCTGCTTTTTTAAAGGATTGCCTATGCTAACGCCTAAAGTATATTATGATTATTATGTTTTATGATTAGTCTACAGATATCTGGAAGAAGAAAATAGATTTAATTGAACTCATATCAATTAGGGATTAAGTATGAAGTGTATTTGCTTTGTGGGATACCTGAGAGGATGACAGAAATATTAGGAATTTTAGTATATACTTTTTTTTAGGTGCCTGAAAAGCTGCATTGGCTTGAACTTTATTGGTAGTGCAAGTGTGTGGCGGTGACTGAAATTCAACTTGTTTTTTGCAGGTGGAAGTCATCATGATAATCCATTTGAATTTGGATTTACATTCCGTAACCCAGATGATGTCTTTAGGGAGTTTTTTGGTGGAAGGGACCCTTTTTCATTTGACTTCTTCGGTAAGTAACCTGCTTGTTTTAGTTACATCCATCTCTCGTGTGGCTGATTCACTTCGATCCTGGAGAACATACATAGCTAAAACAGCTTTATGAGGAGTAGCTCTGGAAATGGATCGTAAACAATTGTATATTAAAATGTCTGTTACAGTCTCCTTTGTTCTCAGTTGATGTGATAGTACAGGCGCAGGATACGTTTGGATTACCGGTTCATGTTTGTCAGAAGGCATGGCTTAAAAGAAACCTAAATTTGTGGCAGCTGTCTCTGTAGGTTGCAAGGAAATAACATTGGACAGAAGAAGTATACACTGGAATTCTCTGTGGACTTTGCTGAATTTGACCTCTTTTTATTGGTAAATATTTAATGTAGTTTGGAGAGCTTCTGGACTGACTAGGTTACTTTGAACTGTTACAGCGTGTCTCCTAGTGTGAATTGGTATACCACAAATTTCTGGTATCAAGATAAAAACAGCTGCATACATCATCTAGAGAATCTTCTAGTTGCTTGGGGGATGGAGCCCCTCTGTAGGTACAGATATCTACAGGTATCTGTAGATAATTTAGGTATCTCTTGAAGTCTGTGCTCCTTTTAGGTAAAGGAAGCAATGTGTGACAAAATTGCTAAACTGATCTTACCATAGTGCTGATGCTCGTTTGTCATTGTGATTTTTACTTGGTCAAGTGTACGAGGGTCTTCTCTGAAGTGGTAGAATTCTAATGCAGCATCTCAGTGCATGTTCTGCTGCATAAGTTGTGACCTATAAAGGATATCAGATCCTATGTTCAGTATATACTCTATAATTTCTGTATGGGCTAGAAAATAAAACCCAGGCGCTGGAGCAGACCGCTACCCTTCAGTTAGCAGGAGCTAAGCAGGATGCTTCAGAGCATGTTAAACACCATTAGATGCCTGTATGTCTAGGCAAATAAGTCCAGCAAGGAACCGTGCTTTTCTCTATGTCACATGTGTTAAGCTGGTCCAGATGGGTGTCCTCTCTGGACTTTGATGGCTGAGAGAAGTCTGTCTGTCTCATTCTACGTAGATAATGAGAGCTTGGCAGCTATAGTGTGTGTAAATGCTTGTTTTATCAGTGTACCTTCTGACGTTCAAAACTCTGATTGTGCCTTTGATTTCCAACAGTAAAAATGTAACTTTGTTATATAGCTAACTAGGCAGACATTTTTTGTCAAGGAGAAACTCAGCTGGATAGCTGTATGTTATGTAGTTTGGTTCTGTCATACAACAGAGAATTACTGCAGGTTGACTTCTGTAATACTGGCTACATAAACAGTAGGTGAGTGTTCAGGAGAAGTGTGATGAATTACTTAAGGTGTACAGTCTGAAGAGTTCACCTGGAAGAGGAAAATTGTGTGCAGTAACCCTTGCAAAATGTATTTTATATGAAATGTATTTTAGGACATCGTTTCAAAAATGGCAGAGCTTCATGGAGCTTTTCATCACAAGGATAGGAAGCGACTGTTAAGTAGTGGGAGCTAAGGGAAGGTGAGATAGAAATTTCAGGATAAGTAACCTAGAAATGGCACGTTCCAATTCAAAAGCCCTTTTTTTTTTAATTTAGCTACAGTCTTGCTAGGGCGTAAGAGTAAAATCATAGTTTTAATCCATGTGTAATCCCATCTTGTGGTAATTATGATGATTAGATATTCTAAGGCAAAGTAAATTTGTTAGTCAGATTACTAAAACTGCAAACAGAGGAGGCTTTCAATTAAAGCTGTCCTGTATAATGTTGTTGTCCTCTTTGTAATTAAACTTTGTTGACACAAATCTGCAGCTTTTGGTATATATTAAGTTCAGAGCTTTATAAGTGCGTTCATTGCTTTGGTATGGAAGCATGCAATAGTTATTCACGGAGTGGTCTGGATCTTAGTATCAGTGATGTTTCAGAAGTAACTTTATAGATTCAAAGGAAGCATTTCCATTGCAGGAAACATCTCACCCTGCCAGCATTATCACACAGGAACTGATGGAAGTAATGCAGTGGCTCCATACAGCTTGTGCTGTTGAAGAGGCCACGCTCAAATTCTCCATCTCTTAAAACTTGAATCTTTCACTGCTGTCCCCCTAGATGCATTGAGGGGCTGTTTGGTAGCACACTGGCCTAAGAGGAGGTCCCAGACATGCCTTTTTTCCCCTACCTATAGTTAATTGTATTAATTGTGTGCATCTATGAGCTGGTTCAGCTTGCTGGTCTCCAGAATTGTTTTTTTCCTTGGATATCTAGCAGGTTAAATTTATCTTTAAGAGAACAAGTGCTGGGCATGGCACAAGGCAAGCAGGTCATACAGTGGTAGTGGAAGAATCCTCCATTTTTAAGGTATGCCTGAGCATTTGCACAGTGATCTGTGTCTATATAATTACGGTATAGATGGAATTAAAAGATAATGTTCTCAGTCTCTTTTATGTAGCAAATTGGTAATCCTGAATCACTGCTATATATCTTTAGAAAGACTTTTCGAATGCTGTGACAATTCTGCTGGTAAGCTTTCATAAGTAAGTGGGGCAAGCATCTGTTTGACATTTCATTTATGGAATGTGCAATTATAAAAGACTGTGGTGAAATACACTAGACAGGTGAATCAGCACTGTTTGCAACAGCATCTTTGTGGCTCTTCTGAGTAAGTGGCATCAAGAGATCAACTGCAGTGTCCTTAATAATTAAGGTTGAAAATATTTCCTTGGGAAATGCCTATAGGTTCTGCAGCTTGTGAAGTTCAGATGGTGTACTTCATTGTGTCTTGGGTACTCTCCAAAACTGTAGTGCAAGCCCTGTGTGTATTTCCTGTCAATCTGCATCTTTGAGACTTTTTTCAAATAGGAGATAAGATAGAAACATCTACTCCAATAATTTCATTTTATTGTATGTGCTATAAACCTATAGCCCTTTGCATGAGCATGCTATTCTGACCTGCATTTATTACATCGATTCTGATATGGTCTGTACAATTGCTCACAGTGTGCTTTGGTTCAAAGAGTTCATGGCAGGCTCTGTCTTTTGCTTGCTGAAACAGTGCAGCCTGTAATACTGAATACATTTCAGTTAGACTGCTTCCTTCTGTAGGAGCTGAGCAGCTTTTCAACGTCACTTTGCTCAGTGCATTGCAGTTATGGTGTCATCCTTCTGCATCTGCAATATAGGTGTTGAGCTTTTCCTCAGTGTCATACTTTGGCAGAGGCAATAGCGTGGCTTCCCTTGCAGTGAATGAAAGGAAAGAAGGTTTACTGGTTGGGCAGGTAGTTCAGGGGGTGGTGACTGAGCAGTGATCCTGTTTTCACATTGATCCTTTGCATACTTACCTGTAAGATTGTCAGAGCCTCTGGCTGCAGCAGTTTGTGCATGCGAGACCACTTGCTAGCAGTGTGACTATTCAGTTTTTTGGAGGTGAACAATGGCACTGCACTGGGATAAGCTTTACTGTGTCATGAGGGTTAGCGTGATAGTACTGCTGGCTGCATGCCCCTGTGCTCCTCTGGACCATTGGGCTCTTGTTCCAGCTGCCATCATTGTAGCTGTGTAGGTGCTTTTACAGCTGCACTGGGAGCCACCGCAGAAAACTGATGTGGAACTTCTTTCTGTCAGGCTGAGCTGTTAGTGATCTGGTTGCCCCAACTACAACACTGTCATGGTAGAAGTGACTGCAATAGGAAATGTGATACTTTCAGTTTTACTTTTGGTATGATTTGAGCTAATGTCATAGGATGATTTTAATGAAAATCATGAAGTAAAACTGGACTGTGGACAAGTGCAGGGTACTCAGTTGTTACCTCCCTTATTCCCTTCCTCCACTGTGCTGTGCTTTCCTGCCTGCTTTCTTTCAGATACTCCGGTCTTGCCAGTGCTGAGTCAGGTTAGCTCATGGATGCAGGAGAAAGCTAACAATACAAACATGCAGTGTTCTCTTTTGGATCAGTGAGTTAATGCTACTAGTCATGCAGTTCTGTGATCATAGGACAGGAGAGCAAAAAGGAGCCCATCTTTTCTCGCATTCTGCAAGTGGATCATGCTGCTGACAGTGAGAAAATGCTGCGTTACAGCTGAGAATTGAGGGTGAGGAGGGGATCATGACCCACGTTGTTTCGAGCTGCAGTGAGATTTTCAGTGGTGGTGGCTGTGTTTGGTTTGTTTTGAGGTTAAATTGTTTTCCACAAGATAAAGTAGGGTTCTGCTTTACACCAGTGAGCTGCCGTAATGATTTACCCAGGTGAACAGGATAGTTGCTTTTGAATTAGCACAGAGATTTTTCTGATAGAAGTAAATTCTTTTAGGAATACATTACTTCTAACTTCAGAATTTTCAGATGGATTTGTTAATGTTGCTGAAGGCTTTGTGTTCCTTCCTACTTATATATTAACTTGGCTTATGTAACTGCAGTCTTTCCGCCTAACAACAGCAAGAATCCTAAAGTCCTTCGTGTTTCTTTTTTTTCCTAACAGTTTCTGGTGAATTCTTTGTTTAAGCATTTACTTTTCTCCCCAGTGTCTCTGTGTCGTCCCATGCCACTGATCCAGTAGAAGGCATTCCCTGTCTTCCCAGACTTCTCACCTTTTGGTCTCTTTGCCCCTTGCCGTTTCCATGGTGCCACAAGTTTGATCTCAGAAGTGTGCTGACCACTTCTTTTGGAGCTGCATCTGATAGTCTGTCATCTCATAAGCTTCTGGTACTAACCTGATTAAAATGGACAGTATTCAGTAGTACTTTAAGGTCCAGCATTTTGGTTTTATGATGTTTGTCAATTGCAAAGTATATTGTGTCTTCCATTTTTGGAAGGGCCTTCACTTGTGGTTGTTGTGTGGTTTGCTCAGTTTTGTTGCTCTGATAAGCACGTGACATCAAAAATGAAAATCATATACATTGTAAATTGTACCAAAATTATTATTGTAAGAGGAGTCATTAAAACAAAACACCCCAATATTTTGGTGTTAGCTTAGTTTGAACCATTTTGGAAAAGCTGTCTATATGGAAAGGTTATAACACGTTGAAAGGTTCTGCTAAATCATAAAAATAGACCTACCAGGCTGAAATGTTATTATTTTGCTGAGTGGAACTATTCATCATCCTGATTTATGGTCTAAAAGCATAAACAGTGCCTGAGCAGTTGTGAGGTTGCTGTATGAATGTGTATATGGTGGTGGATACAACAAAGGATCGTGCAGAAGCCTCCTGCTGCCTTCGCTCCTCAGTGTTTTTGGCATTTTTTTTCTGTGTGCTGCACTTGAATGGCTGTCAGCACAGTCAGGAGGAGAGACTATTGCCTTGGAAAAGCTCCCCATCTCCCTGCCTCTGAGTTGTCTTGCTGAGCATTCAGCAATCGGTCGCAGTCAGGTTTGAGCATCTCATTTATTGGAGAGAATTACTGGCAGAACGTTGGAGGATTATTAGCAGAACTGCAAACTGGAATCACCTGAGGCTGGAAGTGGAGTACAGATTTCTTTCAGTGTGTAGGCTTGCCAAAGGCTGATATAGAGCATGCCCAAGTGTAGGTTAGGCAAGGAGCAGGCAGTAAGCCATTTACAGCTGTGTTGACACTGGGGATCTCTGGGGGATTCTGGGATCTCCCATAAAACTATCATTTTGGCTGCTCTGCGTGGGAGAGTCACTTGTGGAATAGGCTGATAGAGTGGGGGGATCGTATTCTCAGAGCTTACATGGCAGGTTGTTTTGTTTCTATTCAAACTCCAGGTAACAGGAAAAATTGGGCTATAAATAGGAAGCTTAACAGTAAGAGTAATATAATATAGATCATTTGTACACGTGAGTGAATGACCTTCATAACTAACTTCTGAGTCACCCTAGCAAAAATATATTAGGCTTCAAAACAATTAACTGCAGTGGTTTTACTTACTGGCTGATAAACTATCTTGAAAATAAGCAGTTTTAAAAAAGAATGGCTACAGTGCTTGTTTGGGAAATGCTGACTATAGTTGTAGGTTCCCATATTGCTATGCCTAAGAACTGGTTTTACTTCTAATGTTTTAAAGATAATAACAGATTATCTTGAGGTAAAAAATAGCACAGGAGCACAGCAACCAAAAAAAGGCCTGGAAACAAGGAAACTTTATCATAGCTTGCTGGTGTATGTAAGATAAAAGCTTGGTCCTGCTTTTTTTTATTCAGTAACTAGGGTTACTTTTATTCAGTAAACTAGGGTTATTTTTGTTGTTCCTGGCATTTTCTATCTTCCCTGGTGGGAATATGTTTTTGGACCTTAAGGGCTTTATTTGTTCAGCCTTCAATACATTGTGACGCTTCTGTAAATGAATCACGTATGCACCAGATGGTAAGTAGTAATTTTTATTACCAGATTGATTGCTTTAGAAATGTCACTAGTGAGTTAACTTGGTTATGTAGCATACATCAGCTTGGATTTTTGTGGTGGTACCAGAAGAGGGCTAATCTCTGACCTTTTGGTTGTCAGTTAGTACATCAGAACAGTAGTACAGTTACATCAGCGTGCCTTTCATGCCCCTACTGATGCTGTCACCACTTTCTCCGTTTCTCAGGAAAAGCTTGAGCTGGCTTAGCTTTCAGTATTGAATCTGCACTTGTGAAATTTGGTAAAATTGTTGGTACTGTACAGCACTCATCTTCGTAGAGTTCTGTTTGATGAGTTGAAGCTCTTGAACTTTGGAGTTTAAAATAAGAAATTACATATATTGAGTCTGTGTTGCATGATTGAAATCTCATGTTCTTTGTTTGAAGAGCGTTAGTAAAAATCCTTTTTCAACTAGCCCTAGTAATGTCTGTATTTTAGGAAAGATTGATTGCTTCTAAGTAAATCAGGATATTCTTGCAGAGATGTCTATTTATATATATAAAATTATACATAAACAAAAATGTATTAGGTAGGCTTTTTTTATATGTATGTAATATCTATCTTTAGAAAGAATCTATTGCTCTCCTAATGGGAATGGAATTGATAACTGCTGCTGACGTACTGTTGTGTGTGAATTTGACATAGTTTTTTCCATGGCACTCTCTGTTTTTCACCTTTCCCTCCTGCTTGATGGTGTCTGAATGCCTCTTCATAGGTTTATGCACAGTGTCCCATAATTTACTACTTAAATCTGCACCAGAATAAATGTTTAAAGAACCTAATATGGCAAGGGCTAAAGTAAACATACAGAGTAGTTGAAATTTGAGTCATAGTTCAGTCCTTGATTGGGCTTTTTATATTTCAATTATTGACACAAATGATCTGGAAGTTACTTTTCAGAGACCTCATAGTGGTGGACTGCAGTAAATCTGGAGCAGCAATAAGCTGTGAGCAGTAGATACATGTCTAATATTGTAAACAGTGTTAAATTCTGGGATTTTAGTTTTTCCATAGTGTTACTCCTTATTGCTGTGTAGAGATCATGATAATGCATCTCGAGAGTTCTAAATCTGACAAATGCTGAGTGGACACAGTTAAATTGGTGTTTATTTGCAGTTCTTTTATCGTGTTCCCCAGTCAATTATGCTGTGTGAGCATCTGAACTAAGTATATTTCTGTTACAACTTACCACTTACTGTGCTGAGAAATGAAAGAGCATTTACAGTAAGTTTATTGTTGTTTTAATACTAAATGGCTAAAATGATAAGGAAATAAACTACTTCTAATTGTAATTCTAAATGTGAGACAGAATTTAGTCCAAAAGGACAGTGGGAGTTGCCTTCTTAGTGAGTGCTCTATCTCAGTAGAATCAAGCATTTCAAAGGAAGAGTCTTGCAACTAGAACTTTTTTTCTTAATTCAAAGAAGCCTGAATGATGAAATACAGTGAGATTAACCTCTTTAAATGTCTTCTGTTTTGTAGAAGATCCTTTTGAGGACTTCTTCGGGGGCAGACGGGGTCCAAGGGGAAGCAGAAGCAGAGCTGGTGGATCATTTTTATCTGCTTTTGGTGGATTCCCTGCTTTTGGAAATGCTTTTCCTTCATTTGACACAGGTAAATAAGGTAGCATTTAACAAGGAATGCAGTTTTGGTTCACAAAGGGTTTCAATGTAGTAAGCAGATAAATACTTTTTAAAAGTTCCCTTTGTTCAGGAAATTTTGAGACTGATGTTTTGGGAATTTAGTCTGCTCTCTGAAAAGTCTGAATGTAAATAGACCTTCATTACAATATTTAGACTACTTGAAAGTTGATAAAAGGTAAACAGACCTCTAAGACTACGTTGCAGTTTCTTTATGGCTTGAGAATTATTTTGGTTTTTTTTTGTCCTTGAGCATTGGTGTGACTGCGTTTAGTTAAGTTTTGGAAAACACCCTGGGAAAATTGTGTTTTGAAACTCATGGTACTATTTAGAATGAGTTCTGGAATAGTTAACTCGAATGATGAGGTCTATGTCTCAGAGCTTGTTGAGTGTTTGTGGTAGTCAGCATTGTTTCAAGTGTTAAGATTCTGAGAATTAGTTGGGATGTTAGTGATACAAAACTTGTGTTGTCTGTTAGCGTAAGGCAACCCACTGTCTGTTAAAATGAAAAATCCGACTTGTTATAGCTATTAGTTTTACACTGAGGGGAAATAATGTTATAGTGGTTGAGTTCAACTGACAGGCTTTTTCTTTAAAAGAGGACAATGCTCTGCATTTGAAACTGTCCATGTGGAAGCAGTCAGTGGGGCTGGAGATCTTACGTTTACGCTGGTGTTTAATGCCATGAGTGACTGATGCTGTGTTGATGGAGCCATCAAAGGGCATCCTGAAGCTAGGAGGTAGTCTGAGTAGCTGATAAATTTGAAGACCACAGTCATGCAAAATTATGGCTTTAGTCAAATAATTTTCATGTTAACTTTTTCCCCTATAGGTTTTACTTCATTTGGTTCTCTGGGACATGGAGGCCTTACTTCGTTCTCCTCTACGTCATTTGGTGGAAGTGGGATGGGAAACTTCAAATCAGTATCAACCTCAACTAAAATAGTTAACGGCAGAAAAATTACTACAAAGAGGTAAGAGAGAGAGATTTCAATGAGACTACATAGAAATGTATAGTTATGCATACATGAATATAACTGTTTATGTACACACAATATATTTATGTGTGTATTGGTTGGTATTATTACTTTTGGTGTTGTGTTCATCAGAAAATTTGGATTTTTCTGAAAAAATAAAGGCAAAAAAGTGGTGTTGGGTTCTTTGACTCTTGGCTTTGCTGAGTTGCTTATAGTTACAGCATGTGAAAATGGAGAAGGTACTGTTTTTGTCTGAGCTCCTAACAGTCGAGAATTGTTCAGCCTTGTAGGGTCTGCTATGGGACTGCCTATGTGTAAAATGAAGGTGTTTTCAGGTATTGCACATGGCACACCCATAGGTAATGGAGAAACTGCTGCATTTGGGAAAATGTAGAGTACCCTACATAATGTTCAGTACTCTTTCAAATTAGTGATCAAGTAATTGAATATGATTACTGTACTTAAGCATTTAAGGAAAAGAAATACCCAGTGAAATCAGTTTTGCATAACATTTTGCTTTGAATGGGAAGCCATTCCTCCATTTTTAATATGGATGTGTTTTCCTCACTGAGTTTGGTTTCAGAGTTTATATCCATCAATGTGGTTTCTTCATTTTAGTCATGAGGGGAGAATGCCATGCTAGTTAAAACCTAGGTGTGGATTAACTGTAGGATTCAAACTTATAGCAGGAAAATTGCTTTCTGGAAATAATATCACTGATGGTCTGTGCTTGGCTACTGGTTACAGCTCCTGCACTATTAATTGTGAAACCTTGCCAACTACTGTTGTGTTAAGCGAGCAGTGCTCTGTTATACTTCATTATCTATAAGCCTAGGTCTGGTGTAGGCTTTCAAACTGCTGATAGTGTTTAAAATAGGTAACTGTGTGTTCTGTCCTACAGAATTGTTGAGAATGGACAAGAGAGAGTAGAAGTTGAAGAAGATGGCCAGTTAAGGTCGCTAACAATAAATGGTAAGGAGCAGCTGCTGCGCTTGGATAACAAGTAATTCAACGCACGCATTTAACAGAAATTTTAAGCTATAACAGCCACCATTTGAGGATTGACAGGAACAATTTTTGAAGATTTCAAATGAACTCAACTTTCTGTATATCCGTACTTAATCTTAAGTAGTATAAATAGCTCACCGGAGCTCGTATTTGTCATAGACTTTTGAGTTAATTGTTGGGACCACATCAATAGGACCATTTTTTGTCCTTAAAATTGTTGTAAATTTCTGTATGCACTTTTCTTTTTAACATATATGATCCAAGGTGAACCATGATCCTTCAGTAGTGCTAGGGCAAGATGTACACTAACACTAGCATGAATCTTGCTTTTTCCAATTTGTTTGAAATGTGAGCCAATAGTAGTTTAAGTCTGCTGTGAAGTTAACATTTCCAGGATAAGGTTTTTAATAATTTCAACTTTTTTTTTTAACGTTTACTAGCGAACGATGTTAATACATTTCTGGTAATGCATTTCTGGTTTAAATAAATTAAGGATGTTTTCTAGTTGTGCATGAATGCAGACAACTTAGTAAGTTTTGACAAATGTTTAAATGTGTAATGTAAGCAAAAGGTTAACAAAAGTGAAGCCAGTAAGCTGGGTCTTTTGTCATTTGCTAAAAAAAAAAATTAATTCAAAATGAATAAATGCTGATGTTTGTGGTGCATTCTTTCATGAATGGCATTTGTAACCTTCTTGTGTCTGTGTGTGATTTGGGCAACTTGGGAAAAGAGTGCTTTTTTTTTTCCCACCACCTTTTTCTTCCATCTTAAGGATGAGGGCCTTTTTTTCTTTGCGGATGTTTGCTTCAGTGTGACTGAAAGCATTTAATTTCTTTTCTAAACCTGCATTTGAAGCACTTCTTTTTTTAAGAAGCATTCGTAGGCTGACTCTCTTAACTCCATCTTTTGCCATAATGCTTTTTTTTTTCCCTCTGGGCCCAAAGTGTATCCCTGCATTGAAAGCAAATGAATTTGTTGAGGCTTCAGTTTCTGAGGCTAATACAAAAAATAATGTATTGTGTCCAAAAAAATTAGTCTTTTTTTTTTAAAAAAAAGGTTTCCTAATGCTAAAAATTTTGCACATTTTGTGAACAAACATAGTTGATTTGGAGAAGATTTACGCAAAACAGTCAGGGACAAATGAAAGGGAAACGCCTGGATGAAAGAACTCACTTTGGTTTTGACATGTTATCAACCAAAGAAATGATGGTTGAATGCCCTTCTCTCTCTCTCTCTCTCTCTCTGTTTTTTTTTCCTTTTAACTAATTGAATGAGGCAAAGTGTCAGTTTGTAGCTAAGACCAGATTTTCAAAGTTTAGTGGAAGATGATTTGATAATGTGAAGGAAGCATGCAAATAAATATTGGCATATGTTAACACCTGGCAGCCTCTGGTTAATCTCACGCTTAAATCATGGGTGTGCAGCTTCTGTCTTTGCACAAGCTTTGAACATCTGGCCTTCACCAAGTTCTGTGGTCTGGCTTCATGTTTAGGAAAATAGCATGGTGTTTTCTGCTGGTCATTTAATGCCTTCTTACTGAACACCATCTACTTTGTACTAACAAATGCATTGATTATTAAATACAACAAAGATTTGCTCATGTTTGTCACGCAAAACAGCGGGTTCAACTTTCACCTAAAACCACCAATCTAAAAAGCTGCTGTAATTTAATGCACGTTGAGAGCAGAGTTAGCCTCTCTTAAATTTCTCTTTCTCATATTAAGTTCAGAGAACCAAATTGATAGTGGACATTAATGTATACTTTGATTTTGGGACTAGAGATGTTATGTCCTTTTTCAAGTTCTTTGCAGAATTCTCATTACTTCAGTGTTGTGGCTTTTTGTGTAGAAGCACAAACTCACTCTGGAACTTATCAAACAGTGTTTTCTTATTGATGCTTTTTTTTTTTCTCCCCCTTGTATGTTTCCTCTTGACCCAGATGATAACTAAACGAGTAATTTATTTCAAAATCTGACTTGGTTGTGCTGTCTTGAGTTCTGAGAAATGTTAATTTACATTTATAGGACATGTTCCTTTAACTTATGTAAACTGTTTAAAAAAAAAAAAGCTTCAAAATTGATTGACCAACTGAAATAAAATTAGGACAATCTGGAGTTGAGTTTGAATTCCTTCCTGTCGATACCCATTAGGTTTTATGTTGAGCTGCCAAACTTTACCTTCTATTCTATTCTCTTTTTTTTTAGGTTGACACTTAAAGTAGCTCAAGTTAATGAGGCAGTTCTGGTAGCCTAGCTGCTAGTGGCAGTTCTGTACCCACGTGCTTCCATTTGTTCTTAGATTTAAAGCACTCACTCAGGGGTAAATTGCAGATTGAAAAACTGACACCTTACACATGACCAAAATGTAGTAGTCTCCACCTGTTTCAATATGTAGAATTATTTGAAATACTACACCTCCACAACGTCCAGCTTCATTTTGAATACAAAAATGAATCCGAATCCTATGCTTACTGTGGATCCAACTTCCATTCTTCCTTCCTATCACATGTTAGATATTCAGACTTTGTCATTTTGCTGCTGAAATGAGTTTCTTTTCTCTAGAAAAAATACACTTATTAGATTGCTCTGACAACCTTTGTATCATTTCTTACTAACATGAACTTAGCATGTATGTTCAAAGCTGACACACTATTAATCATCCAGGGCAGCAAATCTCCTTACACCTATATTTTGGCCCAGGTAGCACAAAATACTTAATAACAGCAAAGGTTCCTAATTTTAGCAAATGCTACATATATGCAGTGGGATGAGAGCTGACAAAAATGGGTGTTGTATGGTTAAAAGTATCATTTCATCATCCAGGAAGGATTAATTTGGATGCTTGGGGCACCACCCAGTTTAAATCAAACCTCTTCTGGCGGTTTGGAGAAACTAAGATGGAGTTCTTGAATCTTTGGAATCTTTGTCACTTACTCTTTCATGCCCTGCTTCAAAGTTCATTGGTAGAATACAATAACTTTGTAATGCTCTTTCTTGGTGCAGCCTCCTTTTGGTCCATTATGCATGGTGATAACTTCAATGCAACGCACTAAACTTTTCAGATTGCATGGCGTCTACCCTTTCACTTTGCTTTACTGAAAAAGCTGTGATTTTTTTGCCTTAGAATGCTTCACATTTTAAAATTGTTGCAGCTGTTGTAGTTCTCAGTTCTTAGAAGACCTCATCCTTGGAGAATCACAGGCATTTTTGTGGTGCAAGTGGGAGAGCTCTGCTCTGCAGAGTGAGTCAGACCAGAGTAGGTCGGACTGTATCAGCTGTGACTGAGGGACTGTGTCTTAGAATGCTGAAGGCAGGACTTGGGGCAGACGTGAAAAAAACCCCAAAACTCTAAATAAGCCCAAATATATGATGTACTTCTCTGCCACTATTTGTGTCTGACTGTCCTGTGTGCTTGCTCCCTGCTAGCTCTAGGTGCAAGTGGAGATGTGTCTGTGTTGTATTTCAGTGTACCTCTGTGTTCCTGACTATGACAAGGGATTTGTGTTTTGAAACCCAAGCTTTCTTCTTGAATCTGTTTCTGTTCTATCTGAAACGTGAGCTTACTTCCTGTTTTGCCTTAGTTTAATTAGTGATGGTAAAAAGATAGCATGTAGCTCTAAGTGTTGCACTTCGCAGTGTGTTATAGTTGTGTGATGCTTATGGCCAGAGAACATCTCAGAAGAACACTATTAATACGGTCCTTTACCTTAGTATTAGAATTCCTGTTAGCCTTCTTGGAGAAGTGTTTCAGAAGTGATTTTGGAAAACCTTTCTTGGTCCGGATGTTGTGAATGTCTTAGGCTTACTGTAAGTCATTGTGTTCTCTCAGGGTAGTTGCAATGCAGACATCAGTAACTGGATAGTCAGCTCTACCCAGACTTTGAGAGTATTGTTTGCTCCCTCTGGTCTTGTTTACTTAGGGACTGACTTGTGCCTTTAAATTTGCTTTACGTAGTGCTAAATGTAGTTTGGGTTTCATCTTGTTATTGCTTGTCTTCTGGTGGTTGTTTAAAGCAAAAAACTTCCATTCAAAATGCTGAAATGGCCCTTGTGCTGCATTAGTGTTGGAACCAAGCAAAGTTACTTTGTTTAGACACAAACTGTTACTGATGTTACTGTCAGGAAAAAAAATGCATTGTGGATTCAATTTTAAATGTGTAGAAATAGATTAATTTTGAGCTATACTTAACAACCAGGAAAACTGTATTTTTAGAGGCTGCTGATAAGAGCTCTTAGTGCTTCAGTTTGCTCTATAGTTTATCCTTCGCATCGAATCGCGGGTCAGAGCGCTGTCTGCTGTTCTTTTCAGTGCAGCCAACTTCAAATGCAGCTTCATAGAAAAAGGGGAAAAAACCTGTAGTTGCTGATTTAGCATCACTTGATGTAAATCTGAATTATTTAATGCAACCGCATGCTAATTCTGAGAGAGATTAAATATTAACAATTTGTAAAGACTGCAGTAAGGATGCTCATCTTTTACATGGTATGACAGATGCCGCGTTGTATTCAGAAAGCTTCAGTTCCTCCTCTTATTTACTGTTAAAGATGAAACATGAAACCTGCATTATTTCTTATCTGTAGATGTATTTGAATGGATTAATGGCGTGGGTTATGGACTGCACAGCCTGAGTGTCTGCGCGGGGTTCACATTTTGGAGAGCACATTCCTGATGGCCAGAAGAGAGTTATTTTGGTTCTGTGTGTAACCTGGTTGCCTGAAGCTGTTAGCAAAGCAGCTAAAGATGCAGAGCAGCAGCTCTGGAATAGAATTCTTCTGTCTTAGCTGTAGTCACAAGCTTGATTGAAATTTGCTCCCAGAGGGGAGTTTAGCTGGAGAAAAAAATCCTAAGCCTGCAGAAGCCTTAACGCATCCCATAGAGAAGCTGAGCAGATCAGTGGCCTTTCAGTTTCTCACCAGAAATACATGCAGTGTGTGTTAATCATTGTAACTGATACACGGAATAAGATTAACTTGCTTATTTACCACTGGTTTGTTTAACTGTCACTATAGCCACCTCTGGCAGATTCCATGGGCATGTCGTTGGAGATTGCCCTTTTACTCTGAACTGAACAAAAATGAAACCATAAACTTTATCAGAATTTGTCCTTTTGTTGTGATATTTGTCTTACTCAGCAACAGAGGATTGCTTCCTGTTTATGTGAAAGTGCCTATTCCATAGTACTTTCACATTTGATCTCTGTCATTCTTCCAAAGGGAGCTAGGCTGCGAATAGTTTCAAATTGTTTTGGACTTCTCTTTGAAAGCTCAGCCTTTCCTCCAGGCTGTCTTAGCTGTTCATAGGACTAAGTATTTTTTCTTCTAATAATACTGCCTCTCATCAGATTACATTTTGGTATTTTGATTTCTTTGGAAATGCCCTGTTAGGTAGTTGCTCAGGCATGTCCCTGAATTATTCTGCTGATCTCTACATACGCATTCCTCATGACTGCTTATGGAAAATACCATCAGATCCTTACCATCGTAGATACTTAGTTTCAGTAGAATCATAGAATGGCTTGAGTTGGAAGCGACCGTGAGGATCATCAAGTTCCAATCCCCCTGCTACAAAAAGGAGATTCTTAAATTCTTCTGTGCAAACTGGGAGGTGTGTGAACGTTCAGGGAAGCAGTAGAGAGCTATACATCTGTTTGTTTTGGACGCATTTGGATATTGCTGGCAAGCATGGCTAATGTTCATGTACTTCTTGGCTTGAGCCTTAAACTTAGCTACTGATCAAGGCCAAAGGGGTAGAAGGTTTTTCTCTCAGGAAGGTCTAAGAGAAAACAGAACAGTCATCAAACTCTTGCTTTCACTACATACATCCAGTTGAACTTAAATTTTTCTGGCTCGTATAGTTCAGCTCCAAAAAGAAACATCCTTGATATTCATGATGCTGCTTCACAGTGTAACTTGCAGGGCAAAAAACCAGTAAGGGAGAAGTAGGAAATCAACTCAGCCTTTTGGGACCTTAGGCGTAAATTCCAAAGACTTTTTCCTTTACTTGGCCTTTACCTTTTCTTGTCAGGAGAACCTGATCACAAGCTGATCACAAGTGAATCAAGAAGTAGGCATTTCCTACATCTGTTCACACCTCTGTGCTGGCAGACGCTGTGTGTTAATGCAGAGGCTGCTTCTCCTGCCAGGGCAGAAACAGAAGGTACTTCTGCAGCCTGAGGATGATGTGCCAAATCCAGTTTGATTCTTAAAAAAATCAATAAATGAAATTAAAAATAATATGTACACCGGTAAGGTAGAACTGCATGTTAAATTGTGCTTTGTTTGGAAGAACATAAACGTTTGTTTGAGGCTAGATAAATTCAAATAAGAACATAGATTTTTTAAACACCTGGATGATGAACTGTTGAAGAAGGTTCCATGAGAAGTGGTTTCTCTAGCTTACAGTGTCTTGAAGTCTGTCTGTCTTTAGATTATGTTTCAGTGGGAGGCAAGCGTTAAGCTTCTACCTAGTAGTAACAAAAGCTCAGGAGCCTGAGGTGCAGCTCAAGGTGTAAGGTGCAGTGGTCCTTCAGACCTTTCTTCATTGTCTCTAAGTAAGATTGTCTCTTTCCCTCCTTCCCTGATTGGTTAACGTTCATATATATAACATTTTTTTATTATCCTTTTGGGACAGTGGGTGCCTTAGTGATGAAGGAGTTGAGTGAATGGTTGGGGCTGTACGTGGTGGCGACTTGGCTGCTGGGAGGGGCAGTGGAAGCAGTGTACTTGGGAAGACAGGAGGCAATACGTGCATCTAAGACACAGGTATTGTGTGATGAATATTGCTCTAGAGCATCCAGGTTGGGATGTGTGCATGCCAAGAGTGGAATTTATGTGGGGAAGATGTTCTGAACTGTTAAGGTAAGTTGTTGCTTTGTTGTAGTGGACAGATTGGGCGTTTAGTGACAAAGGAAATTTGGCCAAGGACCGCAATGACTGTCCCAGAGAACTTGATTTGTAATTACAGTGAGCCCTTGTATGTCTCCTGTTTCCAACAAAACCTTGAGAGATCCTCGTTTCAGGTCCTGAGATAAAAAGCTGAGGCGTCTCTTGTTAACGTAAGGTTATGACAGAGATTAATTTGGCATAACGGACTGTTCATTCAAAAAATGTACTCAAAGCTTTAATGATTTCAAGTTTTTATTCTTAGTGTGTGTTAAATCTTAGGTGGGCAGCAACACGCGTGTTCGGAATGTGGAGTTACTGCAGTGAAAAGGGATGGCTTTTTGTTGGAGCCGTTTTGGTAGTGGCCTGAATACTTAAGAGTACATCATGTCAGAAAAAAATACTTCTACAGGGAACTGCCAGAGAAAGAAGCATCTCCTACAGGCTTACATGCATGAAAGAAACCTGTCTGTAGATGCTTATTTGGGTTTTGGATATACCCAGAGCTGTATTTGTTAATATTCATCCTTAATCAAATTTATTTCGAAGAGAAGCTTGTGGACAGGCAAGTTCCTGGAATTCTAACTCAGCGGCGTTTGGGTCATAAAACCATAAAACACATCTTGGAACAAAATCATAAGACTGAATGTTTTATCGTGTAACTTAATGGCACAGTCCTGTTATTTCAAGGTCCTTCCTAACTTTCTTGGGAAGGTGCCCTGCATGGAGAGCACTGAAGCTCCAGAACTAAATCGTAGTTCTTCTGAGGTCAAATGAACCATATTTTTGAGATCTAAATACTCAGCACTTAAAATAGCTTTTGTGAAGTTTTCTTTCTATACAAATTACAAAAGCTGTGTTCCCCCTTACTGACTAAATAGCAGACTCAAAGCAGGGAAGCTTCACCAGTATAGCCATAGCTGTGGTAACCTGGAAATTCATTAATAGAAAGGCAAACAAGTGTACGTGCTGGACTACTCGGCCCTTCCCTGGCTTAGAAGTGCTGCACAGAAAGCATTCTACACTTGAAGTACATAGCCAGAGTACACCTTGTATTTGCAGACTCTTTGTTAGCAGAAAACCACTTCAAGACTATTATTTTCATAAATGTCAGGCTGTAATTTGTTAAAGCAAAATAGTTACATCCAACTTACCTATCTTTTCCAAGGAATTGCAACGTTTTTGAGTTATATTCCATGGGGAGCCTGTTTTGAAGTTAGGGAATGCAACCCTTTGTGTGACACAAGTCCCCTTGAGTTGTGTGTTCAGGTGTTCTTAGGCAGAACACAACAATTCAGCTAGGGAATTGGGTTGGAAATGACAAAGTAGGTTATAGCCTTTTCCAAAGTATACTTCATGATACGTATTCTTAGATTTTTTGTGATGTTATGTCAATACCAGCTAATAATGGAGGGTATATCACTTCCATTATCTTTTGTAGGGAGGGATATATAATCATAAATTGGCTTGGATTGGACAGGACCTCAGTGGTCATGGAGCTCCAACCCCCCTGCCATGAGCAGGGTTGCCAACACTAGATGAGACTTTCCAAATAGTTCCAAAGCATTGGTATGGACTTATTTTTTGATCCATCTTGAGATTATTAGCCCAGAAGAACTGGAAGAGAATCCTGTTTTAAAGGGTTAAAAGGCAGCTGAGTAATCTGTCCCAAACCCTCCCCCAAGCATCATTTGCCTTCCATTATTTTAACTACACAAATAATGGTTGCAATACAGAGCTGTGTGCCGTACACCAGGAGATGAATTTAAGTTCTTCCTCATGCAGTGACGCTAGAAGATAATTCTTATAATCATTCCTTAAAAAGCTAACCTTGAGGAAATAAACCATTTCTCAGAGAAAACACGGGTGTTTGAGCCCTCCTGTTCTTGATGAGCAAACTCAAGAGCGAAAGATTCTTTGAGCACTCTACCATAATTTCCACTCTTCCCTCTCCTCTACTCTGAGATCACGTGTGTGCTTCGCTCCTTGAAATGTTTATGTAAGATGACTCGATCCCTGGTAACTGTTTTTGTAGAATAAGTCACAGAGCTGAGTGTAGGGGAGGTGCTCGTTGCCCTGGGCAGAATAGTTTCCAATAGCAAAAGCCTTTTTTTAAGCAGGAGGTGTGTGTGTGTGTGTTTCACCTCACAGCCTCTTCTCTAACAAAAAGTAGCCTTTCATTCATATCTGGCTGGCCCCAGATAGAGCTGACTCTTGTGTTTTCTGGGTGTGGTGCTCAAATCCTCCGAATTATTGGTGTCTCAGGTGTTGAGTATGGGCCTGTAAGTGGCACGTAGCCAAGTCAGCAACGTAGAATGCAGCTTTCATGTCGGTTAGACAATATGTTCCTAACAGAGGTTAAAGCCTCTCCTGTATCTTGACTTTTGAGAAACGTTCCCTTAAAACAGAAGCATTTTCACTTGATGTGGCAATGCAGATGGACACGAAGGTCTTTGCAGGGTTTTCTCTGTAATCAGACACATCCCGGTGTCTTTGTGTTACGAGTGTGGGTTTATTTATCCACTTCTCACTGGAGATTCAGTGTTTGAAGGCTCCCCTTAATAAAGCTGTTTCTCAGCAGGTGCTGGGACTTTTTATGTCAACTGCTGATTTGCGTGCATGTAAATGTGTGCAAATCTGTTTCATCTGTTGTGCATCTGTTTGGGGTTTTCTTTTGGTACCACGGGGTCACTGCAGTACGCTTTGAACTCTGCAGAGGGAACAGTAATGATTTTTCAGAGTTGGGGAGAAATGCTGCAGTGTAAATGAGGTTTGGCATCTTAAAGCTTAGCAAAGCTTGGCAAGTGTTTCTGGGAAGATTTTGAGTTTAGCGGTGTTGAAGAGGGAAGGGAATTAGGTTAGTTGGATCCTGCACTTCGGTCTGCTCATTGCGCAGAAATGCCTGTAGTGAAACAATCCTGATGAAGCAATTTTTTTTTCCTCAAATATTTATTCCACTGGTAGAGTGAATCTGCTGACGAAGTCACCTAAGTATTTGGAAAGGCTTTTCGTTGCCATTGCAGAGCCACAGGAGATGCGGGGTAAGCTGGGTGATGCTGAGCAGAGCCAGTTCCATCAGCCAAAGGTGGTGAGTTGTTCTCTTGGCATGCAGCTCCAGTGTGGGTACATCACTCCCATGGGTGCGTCTGACTCTGCTCCGAGTGCCTGTGGGCATTAGGACACCCCGTGCTCCCCTCTGGAACTTGGCCTTCTCCAATTTCTCAGCCTTTACGGCAGCTCTTCAGTTCGGCTTTGCCCTTTTTGCCATTTGGTCCCGGAGATTGTGCTCCAAAAGTGTTCTCGCTGTGCTTTGTGCTTCACCCCCTGCATCCCAAAGGTGTAATAAAAACAGAAGGCAGAGAAATGGCATTTGGGATGGTGTCAGTGGACAGCTACCACTTTGTGCCAGGGTTGTTCCAGTGCCCGTTGCATCTCAGGTGGCCTTCCCAGTGTCTGCGTTGAGCGTACCAAGCAGATGCTGACATCAGTCTGAGCTCCTTCTGCTTCACAAAGCCCTCTTGGTAGAACACCCTCCCTTCCAACTGGATCTCTTGAGAAGGAGCATGTAAATGACTGATGTTACTGCTTCCAGACACAAAGGATAATTGTAAGTATTGCTGTTGCTGCATCATTGTAGTGTTTCTGGTTTGGTGTTTTTTAAGCTGTGAAAATGTTAATTTCTCTGCTTTCCACTGGTGGGTCAGTTTGGTCAGGGCTGCAGTTCAAGCAGTGTGCACAGAAGTTTCCCTAGTTTTGTATACATGTGTTTATGTGTAAGGGTGTGTAAGTTGTATCAGTATTTATTGTGGATAGGCCTTAGGTTTGGAAAATACCTTGTAGTATTCCTAAGCTATGGTGGGTTTGAAGGCATAGGCTGAAGAGCTCAGTTTAGTTGGTTTAGAACTGGAGATGCTGAACAGCAAGAAGTGGCATAGCTTGGGAGTGGTGGCACCTGTGAGGTCTGGATGCTGACTTCTAGGTAAGCATTTAATCAAAATTAGCTTTGAAAGTCAATTTACAAGATTGTTTTCCTTTAAATCAAGTCTTTATTCGTCAATATTGAACAAGAATGCCTGCTAATTGAAAAGTGTTCTTTGTTGTCAGGAAGGTGTCAAAAAATGGCATTGGGTTTTGCTGTGAAGGTTCCTAAAACACTGCCAGGCCTCTGTCCCAGGGAGCACGTGGTGCTTTCAGGGTCATTTAAAAGGTTCTGGGATTCTTTGTGTGCTCCGTAAATGAGGGAGTTGCGCAGACACCGGGATGCGGCGCTGGGAGCTGCGTGTCCTGTGTGCTATAATGGGTGAGAAATGGCTTACATCTTGTGGGGTGTAACCAAACAGGGTGAATAGCTCTTCTTTTTTATGATTGTATGTGAAACCCTCGGTGTCAGATTTAAGGCTCTGGGTTTAAGAGAATATTTTTCAAGTGATTAACCTGAAGAGACGAGAGCTTACAAACTGAGCGAGGGCAGTGCACCATCAACCAGGGAGCCTGCCTTGTGTCTGTAAGACCTCAGCAGCCCTAACAGCCATTGGATCAGCACCCAAACTTGGCAGTCTTGTGCTTTGGCCAAATTACTATGGAAGCGTTGACAAAACAGCTGTGGAAGTCGTTCATCACATTTTTGTGAAGTCGCTCATAGGATTCTTTTTTAACTGCATGGCTTTGCTTTTTGTATCGTTTCACAGCAGTGTGGATTTGCTGTACGTTCAGCCTTTGAGAACTGATTTAAATGATCAGCAGGAAGAAAAAAAGTCGTGTAACGAAGCGGTCTGATTTGCAATCTGTGGCTTGACCTGAACTGCTCTGGGGATGCTCCTTGGGGTGAAGATCACTAAGAGGATACAGACCGCAGTGCCTCGAGAATTTATTTCAGTTAAATGGGTTAAAGATTGGTTTGTTGCGAGAACGGAAGAATTGGAAACCGAGGAGCTTTAAGCTGCATCATTAGGGCCAGTTGGTTTTTCTTTCAGGAGGCTTTTGGTTTGTGCTTCAATGTCCAATTTCAAAGTGAAATGTGAGTTCCGAGTCCCTCGTGGTAGAAAAGAAACCTGCTGGCACGTTTGGCTCAGGCTGAGATGGAAATCTCTAGTATATCTGCACCCTGTCAGGTATTGTGGTTCTGTACCTTAGCACAGTGTGAAGTGATTCAAAGGAAAAACTATGGCAGGGATCTGGGATGACCTGGCAGCAGGTGGAAATACACTGAGAGTCCTCAGAGTCACCTACTTTGTCTCAGGTCTTATTTGGCGTGAGAAATATAGAAAGCGGTCTTTTTAAGTGGTCTCTGTGAGTAAGACCTCTGTGTGATGGAGCCTTTTGCGTGTAATGAAATTCACATTGAGCAGCAGCAATTGAGACACGTGCAAATGGAGACGTCTGCCCGATGGGAGCGTGAGGGTTCGTGTTACCTGCTGGTTACAGTGGGCTTTAAAGGATCGTCTGGTGAGTATGTTCTGGCAGTGAGGAGATGAATGCATGTGCCCCCCTGTCTGTACACAGGGCTGCAGCACTCGGTGCACTCAAACAGGAGTGGCTGTGGGCATTGATAGCTCAGGTTGGATTCGCATAGGATTCATGTTGGTTCAGGCAGGGCTGAAGGATGGGACCAAGGGGGTGTAGGACATTGCTCCCTGTTGGAAGGCTCAGGGGTACAAAGAGCCCTTCCTATTGCACATATCCCAGGTTAGCAGTGTCAGAAGGAAAGGGGTGGTGGGGATTCCCCTGGCTTTCCCTATAGCGAGAGCGTGGGTGGTGCAGGAACGGGCTGAGCATGGGTGGAGCAGGAACAGAAGGAGCAAATCTGTTGCCAGCTCTAAAAGCCAGAAGGGCAGAGGATTTCTGTGTGCATTAGGCAGAAAGCATGGAGGGAGCCCTGCCCTTCCCCACATAGGAGGCATGCTGCAGCCGCAGCTCTGCCCGACAGAAATAGAAGTGCAGTGTTGACTTCAACACTCTGTCCTTTTTCCCTGTCCCTGTTCTTTCCATCACTTCCCGGTGACTTCACCGCCACCTCCCATGCTTTCTCCAGCCGCTGTGGGCTTGTTTTCCTCTCTCAGGAAATGGGCCTGAGCCCAGCTCCCACAGCAGAGGGAACAACAACGGCCTGGGAAACTTTGCACAAAATCCCTGAAGTTACAGACTTAGCAGGGGAGGCTGTAGCAGCAGGTGGGTAATACATGTCTGATGCCACACAGCTGTGAGATGAGGGAGGGCCGAGGTGGGACATCCCCACCACTGCCTGGAGAGGGCATTGATTGATGGAGAGCCCACAGCGCGCAGTTGTTAAGCAGCTCAGCGCTCAGGCACTATTCCAGCTCAGTGTTTCCAAGCGTCTTGCATGGAGGGCATCGGTCACCGCAGCAAAGCCCTTCATCTCCTTCTCTCTTTGAATCTAATAGTGGCGCTGAGGAGGGCTGGGCAGTCGCTCCAGGGGAAAAACTATCGTTGGCAACTGTGGAAAGACGGCTCAAAGTGTGTGGTGCTTCACTGTTACTCCCTTACGGCTTATAAAAGCTCTGCCCAGCGGTGATGGTGCAGATTCTGCAGCTGCTCCAGCATTCCCCGGATAGTTTGGGAATGATTTCAGGCTCTTTGGGCTTCAGAGGCATTATTATTATTATCATCAGTGGATTTCAAAATGGCTGCTTTTCCTCTAAGCATGGCAGGAAATCCCCACTTCCTCGTGGTGAGCTCCTGGCAGAGAAGGCATCTCTGTGTCAGGCCCCCGCTCAGCTTTGCTCTGGGTTTTGCTGTAGCTGCTTGTAGCCCTGGCGTTGTGTCTGTGCTACGTGACATCAGGTATGGAGCTCTAAGAGAAGGAGCAACAGAGGCAGGTGATGTCTGGGAGTTGCTCAGGTTCCTCCAAAGCACCGCATTTCCCAGCAGTGTCTGCTCTGAGTCACAGAAGAACCCCGCTCTCACCCACTGAGGTAAATACGATCACCACAGCTGTTGTAACAGCGGAAAGCCGTGTCGCTGTGACAGCTATTAGTGGGTTGTGGCACTTGTGACTGGCAGATAAACGTCCTCCAGTGGGGATTTTGTTCTCAGCATGGCACGGATCTGCCCATAGCGCCGGGAGCAGTCAGTGAGCACACAGCCTCACCGCGGCGGCCCCGGAGCATTCAGTGCGTGTGAATCACCTCGAAGCTGAAGGTGTTAGAAAGGCACTTGGCCGCGCTCAAGGCCATAACTGAGAAAGATAGGAGCAGAGCAAAGTTCTCACAGGTCACAAACCGGCCTTCATGTGTCACCCAGTTCCTGTGCTGTGTTTCTTAACGCAGGAGATAATCCCGTGTTGGTTTTCTTTTTCATTAAGCATGCAGAGAAATGCCATGCAAATAGTAGGGCTGCAGTGCAGGAGCCACCAGGGCTCAGCTTCCTTTTGCACGGGAAGTGGTGGTGAACTGAAATATGTGGTTCAGTATCCTCAGGATGTTTACCTCCGTTTGCTCTGCTTCTTTTAATTACTGTCTTGCCATTAATTACCACTGATTCCTGGTAGGAATTCAGTTCAATTCCAGATAGCCAGGATATACACTAATTAACACCAAATAACGATGCTATCCCTGTAAAAAGTATTTTTAGTACCAACACGTACATATTTGGTGGGCAGGGCTCCTCCATTTCAAAATGAGAACCTTTTACACGGGTGATGGCATCAGCAGACTCGTGGTGTAGGAGTGCTCATTAGCCACGCTGGACAGGTGATGCAGCCATCAGTACAGAGCTATTTCTTCCCACAGCACCTGACTGCTGAGGCACCAGCTGCTCCAGCACCACTGCCTCCTACTTCACTGATGTGAACGTGAGGTGCTTCACGTGCCTTGGAGGAGACACGAATGCTGGGGCTGAGCCCCCGGAAAGCATTAGTTATCCCATATCTTAAACAGTCAGAAATCAGCCCTCGCCATGGCTCAGGTGTGCAGCAGGGTCTGCCTGTCCCACCTCATCGTCCTCATTGTTCTCCTTGCCGTGTCATTCCTGGTGGGTGTCATCTCTCCTGTGAGGAAAGGTTGAGGGAACTGGGCTTGTTTAGCTTGGAGAAGAGAAGGCTCCAGGGAGACCTCATTGCGGCCTTCCAGTACTTGAAGGGAGTGTATAAACAGGAGGGGGAACGGCTGCTTATGAGGGTGGATAGTGACAGGACAAGGGGGAATGGTTGTAAACTGAGACAGGGGAGGTTTAGGTTGGATATTAGGAAGAAGTTTTTCCCCCAGAGGGTGGTGACGCACTGAACAGGTTGCCCAAGGAGGCTGTGGATGCCCCATCCCTGGAGGCATTCAAGGCCAGGCTGAATGTGGCTCTGGGCAGCCTGGTCTGCTGGTTGGCGACCCTGCACATAGCAGGGGGGTTGAAACTGGATGATTCTATGATTCCATGATTTCCATTTCCCAGGGGTGGACGTGGGCTCTTTGGCTCCCCGGAGCACCCACCCCAGCCAAGCATCACTCTCACAGTTTGCATTCAACACGTGAAATCCATATGTTGCCCAATAAGTCAGAGTTGGCAGCGACTTTTCTGATAACATTCCCCCACGTGATAGGCAATATTGCCCTCTGCTGGTTAATGACAGCTTAAAGGCTCTGCTCCTTCCCCCCACACCGCAGCTCTGCTACCACAAGCTGGTTTTCAGTCCCGGGGTTTTATTTGGTGCCATGAGACATCACACCCTTCAGATTCTTTATCACCAGAAGCAGCTTTTCATTGGGAGCACCTGAAAATCAAACGCTAATGACTGTTTTTAAAGGTTAGAGCCATCATTCCGAAGCCCTCATTTTCAGAATTAACCCTTAGAAGCATAACTGCTCTGAGCTGGTTTTGCAAGTGAAATAGCTGCGAGGCTTTTAATTAATATTTGCATTGGTTAATGAGATCTTCTGCATGTGGCAGCTGTAAGCTGGACCCCGGGAGCTGCCCCGTCCCCTGGTTTTGTGGCACGTAGGGGCTGGGCTGAGTTAAAAATAAGCTGATGGAAAGAGCATTATTTTTAACCCAGGTCGGTCCCCGCTGTGGGACTGCACACGTGGGCAGGGATGAGCTGAGGGACGGTGACCCAAAGGTGCTTTGGAGCAGTGCTGTCCCCCAAATGTGTTCCTTGATGCCTTTCCCAGTGCAGACGTCAGTGCAGGCAAAGCTCCAGCAGTGCTGCAGCACTTCTTGGGGGTGATGTGCTGCATGGCTGTGCTTTCTCATGGTAAAAGCTTCTCAGCTAACTCTCATCACTGCAGGTGGTACAGCTGGTTTTATTCCTGGTCTGCCCTGGGTTCTTTACACCTTAAATGTGCCCCAGGAGCACCCGATGGAGGGGGCAGGAGAGCAGCAGTGCTGTGAGCATGGCACTGGGAGGGGTGAGGTTATTTTGAATTCTTCCATTTCAGTCTGTTCCTTTCGTGCCGTCTGGATTAGAGGAGAGCTGTTGGGATTGATCTCTTACACAGCTGGGTGTAATTTACTGGGGTGTGTGCAGAGCACCTGGTCTCATAGCCAATTGTGTTAGGTGTTTGTGAGTTTAATTGGAGTGTGATGCACAGAGGGCTTTAAGGCCTGCAGTGCAGTTCTCCTTCCTGCACTTGCTTGTCAATACAAATGCTGCACATTCATCAAGCAAGACTTACATACTGGAAGGAAAACAACGTGGTTTGTGTTTCCATGGGAGGGATGTCTGAGTTCTGGTGCACTGTTAGGACGTGAGCAATCTTGACTGGTTTTTGCATGTAAAATTGCTGTTACGTGGCCTTCCTACTCCTTCTCATTCCTGGTGTCTCACTGACTTCACCTTGATTGAAGCCTGTGTCAGTCTGGTGATACTGGCTCTGTGCTGTTTGTATAGCATGCGAGTGGGAAACCCTGTAGGATCTTGTGGGAAATTGGGAATTGCTGGGGGAGGTTCTGGTTGGGTATTAGGAAAAAAATCTTCTCAGAAGGAGTGTTGGGCAGTGGCACAGCTGCACAGGGGGATGGTGGAGTCACCGTCCATGGAGGTGTTCAAGAAACGTGGTGATGTGGCCTTGAGGGATGTGGTCAGTGGGCATGGTGGGATGGGTTGGAGTTGGACTGGATGATCTTAGAGGTCTTTTCCAGCCTTTATGATCTTATCATTCTATCCCTTGAGCTTTTCCTTGCCTGCTGCCTTGCTGTCCCCATGCGATGGCAGCCAGCTGTCCACTGCTGCAGAGACCAGCGTGCCCGCAGCCTCATGCTGGTGTGGTGTTTGGACGTGGGGACATGAGCCACGTGCTGGATCCCTCCTCTCCCCGAGGCCTTGTGTTGTGCTGTGAAATGACTTCTTAAAAAATACCTTGCCTCCTCTTCCTCATGCCCTCAGAAGCATCTCCCAGGGTACGCTTACAAGGTAAAGACGATGCCGCCTGCTTGGTTTGGGAGCGTCGGTTTGGTGCCCACTGTGGGTATTACTGCAAACGCGGTCCTTTTTCCATCTTCAAAGCATTTTCCAGCTGTGAACTAAGAGCACATGCACTTGCTGAGAACACACGAAGCAGCTGATGCCCGGGAGAAACCTCCCCAGTGTGACACATGGCTTTTGATGCAAACAAAATGACGCCGTATTTCATCAGCGCTATTACAAGCATTTAAGTAATTGAGTTAATGAAACTTCCAATAGCCTTTAGGAGACAAATCTGGTCCACGCCCTTCTTTTCAGTTTTTCTTTGTTTTCTTTTTGTTTTCTTGTTTTTCCCCATGGAATGCTTTTATTTGTGATCTTACCATTCGCTTCTCGATGCGTGGGTTTTGTGTTAAGTAGCCGATTTCCGTACTTCACAGCATTGGTACTGTTGTGTATTCTGCAGCAAGAGTGTCTTCATTTGCAAAATACCATGAGAATGACTGGAGTGCCTCATCTTTCATAGTGCTTTTTCCAGACATCGGGTTTCAGTTTGCTTTGCGTCCATTCTTTGGAGAGTGCATCTGTTTTAGTCCTTGAACTGTGCTTATCTTTGGCATCTTCAGCCTGGTTTCCCACCTTCATTTGATCTCCAGTGCTTCTTCACCACCCTTCCAGCTATAGATATCCAATGTCCATCCCCTGTGAGCCCACGTTTGCTTTATTTTTCCCACATGGTCCCATAGCTAGCCTAGCGTGGGTATTTCTCCCTATCCCTTGCCCTCAAACAGGGCTAACCCTTCCTATGCAGATAGTCAAGACAAGGTGTGACAAGCTGCTGTGCTGCATAGCAGTGCAGTACTGCCCTGGACAAGGTGCTCGGATTGCTCGCCCTTCCTTCCTATGTCAGGATGACCCCAGTATGGTGAGAGGCAGCTGATGGAGCCTTCAGCTCTGGGCACTCCCCTAAGCTACAGGCAGACCTAGAGACAGTTCTGAAGCCCTCTGCATGAGTGGGCAGACAGCCAAGGCAGGAGTTCAGTGGGGCCCTGTTTTCAGGCCAAATTTCCATCGTTTCACATGAGCCTTCAGCATTCCGGATGCAGCTCACTTTTCTCTCTCTTTGCTTTTCCAGGTGAGGCAAACGAAGAAGCCTTTGCTGAGGAGTGCCGACGGAGAGGACAGCACGCCCTGCCCTTCCAGCCCACCAACACTCGCCTGCTGAAGCCACACAAGCCTGCCAGTTCCCCCAGATATGCCTATCATTACAATAGCGATGAGGTGGAAGAGCAAGAAAAAAGCCGGGTTGCAAGCAGCTTGGAGACCCCCTTTTATTTATCAGGTGTGCAAAATCATGTTGATGAGAAATGCGCAAAAAAGGATTCATCAGCTAGCCCAAAGGGGAAAAACAAAAGCCAAGCCAGGGGGTGTTGCTGTGTGACTTAATGCTGGCGCCCAGTAGATAATAAATGGCTGCTTGAGTGCCTTCATCTGCATTAGCTATGCTCATCCATGTAGCCTAGATTCACAAATGCTCTGGGATACCCAGGGCCTGACCCAAGGATCCAGGGCAAACTTTGTTTTGTTATGCTGCTGAAGTGCCCGTGCTCTTTGTTCTTAAAAGTGAAGGCTTGTTAGAGAATAACTAATTGCAGTATTTTGCACATTCATTTATTTAAATAGTGCTTGGCTTCCTTGCTGAAGGAAAAGTTCAGCAGCTTCATATTAATTCTGGAAGCTGCAATTTTGGGCATCTAAATCCTAATTGAGGGGGCTGAGACTGTTCAGGCAAACAGGGAAGTGTAGCAATTGGCCTGGTTATTTTTGGAAGTGCTTAGTCCTGTGATGTATTTCCCATCTGCCATGTTTTGGCAATATAGTCCAGAAGCTATCACGGGCAACAGAACCCTCAGAGCAACTTGATTTAATCAGAACATGTGGTCAAACCTCGCTCAGGACTGCCAGGATAGATTAATGTGTTACTGACTGAGCACTGGCATGGGCTGACCAAAGAGGCTGTGAGGTGTCCACGGAGATCTCCAAAAGCTGCCTGGACGTGGTGCTGGGCAGGGGTTGAACCAGATGGACCCAGAGGTCCTTTCAACCTCAGCCATTCTGTGCCTCTGAAACATGAAGATGCCTTGATGTGTGGATGCCCACGCTCAGGGCCCTTCTCAGCAGTGCTGGATTCGGTGAACTGCTGGGAAGTACGAGTGCCTGGGCTCCTCGGGGCAAACACAGTGCATGGGAAAGGTGTGCTGCAAAAAGATGAAGGAAAAATACCCTGTTCCCCAAAGCACGCACACATGCACACACGCTCCCAACACTATACCAAATTCTGCATTTGAGCCTTTAAATCTAACACCCTGTACTGTACAAAAGACCTACAAATACCATATACGATGCCAGCTTGCAAAAATAATCAGAGAGATTCAAATAAATGTTTTCCTGATCAGTTACTTGAAGTTCAGTTGCATGAGGGACAGCTAATTTGATTTGATCTTTAAGGAAATAAAACACAAAATATCTCCAGAGTCCTCCATCTACTCCCTGGGCTGATGTACTGAAGGCTCCTGTGTGAGGGTTATGGGGTCACTTTTCTGTATTTGTAGCTGGCAAAAAAACCCAATAACTTGGCTCGCTATTCAGGGGCTTCAGGTTCCCTGTGATCCTAACAATGTTTTGTACTTGTTCCCAAAGAGCAATTTTTGGAGCTGTTATAACATTGCTCGGGGCTTCTAGCTGTGAGTTTATTTATGCTCCAAGGCACACAGGTTTGCAATTAAAATGAATTTCCTGGATTATTTGCACAGTCCCCAAATCCTCTGTCCTACGGGTAGATTGCCATAAAACAGATACAAAAGATTCAGGGTTGAAAATAGGATTGCAGTCAAGACTACGATTTTACTGTTGCTTTAAATGTTTTGCCTGCTGTTCCTCTGATAGACAGACAGTGGCTGCTGAAGGACTGGTCGAGTTAGTCATAAAAACCTACGTGAGTGTCTTAATCTCTGCCTGGGAAGTTCATGCGCGAGCCCTGGCCAGCAATGCCGTTCTCCTCCGTGGGTGCTCACCTCTGTCAGCTCAGCAGGCCGGCTCCACAGCTCCCTCATTGCACAGACCACTTGCTTGCTCCCGCTTGGCTTCTCATTTATCACCGTGACAGCTGCTGTGCGCGGGGGAAAGAGCCGCATCATTCTCTGCCTTGATCCACAGCCTGCTCTGTGGTGGAAAATAGCAGAGCTCAATGGGCTCGGCCTGGCGCAGCTCCACTCGGATGGGATCGTTTTTGCCACTGTTGGCACGCGGCCCTTGGCAGCGATCGCTGCACGGCAGTTTTAGATGTTGTCCCGGCTCTAGCACCTAAAGCAAATTCTCAGTGGTTAATGAGTCACCTGCAGTGAAATGGTCCTCTTTTCCCAGCTTGAGGAGTGGGAATGCTTGAGTTTTAATTTGTAAGTCCTTAGCAGATTGAATCGGAAGGGCGGGGGGTAGGTTTCATCTTGGCTGTGTGGTGAGCCCACGTCTGCCCAGTGCTGACTTTCAGACCAGTGAACGATGTTCAGACGTGCAGTGAATCCTCTCCGCAGTGAAGGCTTCCAGTCGTTGCAGTGAGGTTTTAATACGAAACTAATTCAGTTGGATCTGATTCTCCACCTTAGTTGGATGCTTTGCGTTTTAGTAGGAATTGCTTCAGGTTTCATGTTGTTACTGCTTTCATAATGGTCTTTTAGAATAAAACTTCACCTTGTGTGAGAACAGTTCTCTAGCTCCAAACAAACTTTTTTGGCAAGAACTCAGGTGCTGCTAGTAATGCACTCCCAGGCTGCGTGGTGTTCATCGGAGTAGGGGTATCCAAGTTGTACCACAGTGGTACAGCATAGACCTGGAGGTTGCAACTGCTAATGGAGCTGTAACTTGGGAGTTTTGATCTGTATCTAACAGGAATGACTTAAATACTTAACTGTAAAAATACTGGAAAATACTTGATACAAAAGATTGTTGTTTGCAAGATGATATTGCAAGGTTTGCTCTTCCTTTTGAAAGAAATAGCTTGCGTTAACCTAAAACTTACAACATTAATAATTCCTTTTTGATTCATTTTCATCTGCTGGCGTCACCAAAGAAACCTCTTCAAAAGAATGAGCTTAACTAATCCTGATCCTTTCTGGCATGGGTTCCTCTGCTGGAAACTTGAGCTATTCAAGCTTCATTACGTCTTTAACTCAGTGTCCGTTCTTCTTACCAACGTGTGATTTCCTGAATTACGCATTACTAACTAGTAAATTCGAAGTGCTGGTTGTCCAGACTAATTACCTTGTAATTCCCTCACATACTTCTATTTGGGTATGTAATGGAAAGTAAAGCCGCTTTGTTTTCTGTAGAAACCTAATACATGAGGAATGCTGGATGTGCGGGTGTGATGGGAATGAACTCTCCCGTTGCTCTGTGTCCTGCAGTGTGGCTCCGTTCCCCACTCCTCTGTGGGCAGAGGGTGGGAAGAATGCCTACTGGCCTGGGCTCGTTGCCTCCTTGGCGCTGCTCTACTGGGGCTGCCCTTGTGCACGTTTTTTTTGGCTGCTGGTAGTAGAGCATCCCATTACCCTTTTGCTTCCCATAGAAAGTGGCTGGATTGCACATGGAATGGCTTCCAAGGCTGCAGAGCCTTGCAAGCTTTTGCTTGCCATGTGGGAGTGAAACCTTGGGCTCTATTCAACAATGTGTTACCTTAATTAAGAGCAGGTAAGCAGGTTGTATCTGGCTTGGTATGATCTTCTAACAATTCTTCGCAGAATTGGTAATGAAAATAGTATGGTGAGCAAGCATGAAGGAAGGCCCCAGTAAGTTGCTACAGTTTTTTCAGTCCCCTAAAAGATCAAAGTGCAAATTACATCACAGGGTTGGACAGCGAAACTGGAGAACTCATCCCTTGGATTTAACAGCCAAGGTAATTAAACAGTGGAGTAGCATACCTAGACAGGGTGGGATGTTTTGTCACTGCAGCCCTTTACAGAAAGGCAGGTTCTTTTTCCACGATGCTCTATGGCATGGGCAGCGGCCGTGGTTGTGGTGAGAGGGTCAGTAGGTCAAACTGTGGTCTCTGTTGGGCTGTGGCTTGGGCTGAAAGCAGGGAATGTGAAAGTAGAGCTATAATTGTAAACTGAGTCACATGCATGCAATTATACTGAAGATGTGACGGGGGGTGAATTTCTGTAATGGCGTTTCTGAGAATGGCCAGGCTGCAGTAACAGCTGGTGGCTCCAGCTCAGATAAGGTAGCAAACTTTGAAATCGCTCTGAAATTGATGGTTTTGATTAGAGAAGTACCTCTAGGAGCGGAAAATTAAGAAGCGTGCTCGGCAAAACCCAACCTGCCCAATGATCTGTTGGCCCGTTAAAGGTCCATGTGCATGTTGGGGCCTCCTGGGTTGTCCCTTTAGACCCATTGCTGAAGGTGATTTACCTCTCATGCCATTGCCTCCCAAGAACGTAATGAATTCAGACTGAAAATAGCTGTGCCTCTGCAAGGTACAGATGGCTGTAGTGACAAACCAGGAGAAAAGTCAATCTGGGACTCAGCAGAGAGGCTGCCCAGTTTGTTTTGGTCCTTGTTTGAGGGTTCTGCTACAACGTGTTGGAAGTTGGCTTCAGCTTTCAGCAGCTTTCTGAAGACTGGAATAATTTCTGTGCTGTTTATGGTTCTTCTGGAAGTACGAGAGAGGGAGATGAAATGGAGAGTGGTACAGCAGATGCTGCTCATTGTAGACAAGAATTATCCAGGTTGTAAAGCAGGTGTAATTCCAAATGGTGCAGATTCTTACTTTATCCATTCCTGGCAGCTGACAGCAGCAAGAAAGTACCAAGTTAGTCTGATATCTATCTTCATTTGAGTGAATTTGAGCTTTGGGAAGCTCTCAGAAACTATTCTTCTCCACCCTCCCCTGAGGCTCTTTATCTTAATATCATGCAATTCTAGAGTTTAGATGGATAACGATTACTTCCAAGCGTGGAAATTTGCCAAGCCACTCTCCAAGACCAGGACTGCTTGGCTGAAGCCCGTTCAGCTGGGCACCAACTATGGCAAGTTTCCATGAGCACTCTGTGATGCTGGCGACTCACCAGGACACGTTTACTACAAATTAATCAAATAGCAATGGGGCTGCTGCCTTCTAATTCAGATTTTGTTCTCTCACGACGTTGGGGCCTAGGCTGCTAAACCAAGGCAGCTGAATATGCTTTTAATTAGTGCTGGTTGAAGCACTTTCAGTTCAAACACAGTGAAAGGTTGCATCTTTTGTGTACAATTCTTATTTTTGTTAGGAGCTGCTCCACTTGTTTGGATCAGGTTTCTGGCTGTTATCACCCAGCATAGCATCACCAGAGCTAACGGACAGACAAAGTTCGACCTATCCTTTCTTCTTTGGTGAGAAAGGAAAATGGTTGGGAGTGAAATTATTTATCACAGCAGGCTAGAAGCAGAAAGGACCTGGCAGTTTTCTCCCTAGGAATACTCTGTATTTGTCTGTTATCTCCTACTTTGGCCAATCTGTTTCTGTGTGTCAGCGATAACACTTGAAAGATTTCCACTTTTTACCCTTATCATTCCTGAGCTGGTAGGAGACCGCATTGTCAAATACGTAGATATCTTCATACTGCATTACTTTAACATTTGAATTGTTTCATTTGTAAGACAATGAGTTATGTGGTATTCACTTCGAGCCATAATTTACATTTGACTCACAGTATTCTTAAGGAAAAGTTGCTGGGATTGCTTTCACAACCTCAGACATTTGAAGAAAGTAGATGAATGTGCAAAGAAAGAAATTGATATAAAATAGCCGCATCAAAAGCAATCATGGCTGTACGTGGAAGCCTTTTGGAAATGCTGACAGTGTTGTGAAAATGAAAAATGACAAAATTATGATGCTAACAACCTGTTGGGGTTTAATGATGCTTTCCCAAATACGTGTTAATGTTTCATTGTTATTACGTGAAGTAGTTCTGATCAGCCGATATGATGCTGTTTTTCCCTCCCGTGAAGAGAAGAATCCTTTGAATAACACTCATTGAATGATCAACCCTCAGGAGTCAGCACGTCTCCTCTGCCTCCATTGGCCTCTGTGGGAAAGCTAAGAGAGGTGTGAGCCCTTCTGGGCCGCGTCCCTTACAGCATCTTTTAATGCCAAGGATCCCAGTTTTGACAATGTACGGCAGACTGAGGGGCTGACATGGGAGTAAACTTTGTGGATGGAGCTCTTAATGAGGAGATGTTGAGGCAGTGTTGCCTGGAATGGGGCTGTGTCAGGAGGGTGAGAGGGCACTGGGAAAACAGATCATCAGCTGCAGTTCCACAAAGCGCTGGCAGTTTTTTCTTCCTTAAACAATAGTGATGTTTTCCACTCTAACTTTGCACAGGTTAATCACTCATGGCAGAATTTCTAAATAAATATCCTGGCTCTTGACTCAGATGATTGCAAAGGATGAAGTAATGCTGTTGATACAGCGTAGGAGCTAGAGTGATAACCTTGGAGCAGTTTCCCTTTGCTGCAAGGGAGTGTATTTCCTCTCATACATGAACTTTGCTGGCATCTGAAGTGGCTTTAGCCCAAACACTATTGTGTGGTTCTGCTGAACCTTTAACTGAGGAACTACAGCACAACTAAAGTAATTGTGCTTGGGAGGAGCTCCTTTAGCGTGACCTCAAGGCATCCTGGTGATCGTGGCTCTCTGACCTCACGCTGCTTCCTTTTTCCATCTTCATTTTGCTGTCGGTGCTAACTGGAGGGATCAGCTGTGGTGAGGTGGCATTCTGAGGGTCCCATCTGACTGCTTGTAGACCAACTGGAGAGCAGAAGCCAAATTCCAGACAGGCAGAGATGTGCCCCTGCTGGCCATTCTCCAACTCAGCCTGGATCCCATGTGTCTTGTAGGGGCCCCATTCCCTCTGTGGAGTGCACAGATTCCTAGGGGCAGAACACTGCTGAACGAGAAGATCCCTCTCAACACCACATGGCATGATTTGCTTTTGGTTATTTGAGGGAAATGCGTTCTACCTCTGGGTTGAGATTTCAAAGTGTACTTGGTAGATACGGTGCTGGTTCTGCACAGTACTGGCAAGGCTGCGCTTTGCTGCAAATGTGGAGGAGAGGACGTGATGCAGAGCAGGAACTGTTCTCCGTGCATTTCTCTGGGTTGAAAACCAGTGTTGGGATGATGATCACGTGGCTGGAAGCTTGTGCCTATTGAATCAGTAGCAAGTAATCGTTGCTTGAACATAATGCTTCCGTGAGCTGCAGTAGAGCATAGCCTATGGTGCATTGTTAAGCATGAGCAGGCTGATGACCTGCATGTAAAATGAGTATTGGTAAACACCGAGCACCTTATTTGCTCAGAATTCTCAGCATTCCCTGTTCTTTAAATGGAAATGCAAATATTGTGGTAACTCTTTAACTCCTGTGGGCAGGAAACACCAGTGCTGAAATGGCTCCTGTTGTGTAAGTCTTACTTATTGCTTCCGTTCGGAAAATCATTCTGGGTTTGCATGTGCTCTGATTTTGAAGCTTTTCCTGAATGGCTTTGAAGTCTTCTGAAAGTTCTTAGATATTTTCAGACTTCAAAGATAGATGTGGTTTTCTTTCTATCCTATTAGTACAGATGATTTAAAAACAAGCCAACAAAAATTGGAAAGCCAGATCTTTTCTTTAAGACTCCTTAAACCATTCAGAGAATGTGTGCTTTTGATAGATAGAAAAGGCCATGGATACTGTGAATGGTGTTTTACAAGCCCTGTTTCCTCAGGATACAAAGAAGGCAGCAAGAGGAGGAAGCAGAAGCAGAGAGAGGAACAGAAGAAGAAGAAGTCAACCAAAGGGAGTTACTAAAATGGACATCTCTGCTATGCCAATCCCTTTATTAAAACGGCAACTTACGTTACATTTGAGCACACCTCTTCTGTGTATATTTTTCGATTGTTCACACTGCTAGTAAGGAAGTGACTCATGTTTAAGACTGTACTAAAATTGCACTATATTATTCTTTTTAGTTTTCACGGAGTGGCTTTCTTGCCAGTCAGGTTAAGGAGTTTGGACGGGGCTGATCGTGGTTAGAAGTGTGTTATGTTTGAAGATCGGAGACTATTACAGAATCTCTTACCTCTTCCTTCCCTGGGACTGAAGTTCCCCTCGTCCAGCATTAATTTGTTTTGTGGGATGCAGAGGGTTGTGCAAACGCCTGTTTATTCAGTCACCCCAGCATCACCAGCAGGCTTGCTGAAAGAAGAGTTAAGCACCAACCCTGTTCCCTCTGTCACTGGGGGTAGGACTAAGACGTGAGCTCTCTCATATGGTAATTTATGCAAACTTAATAAATGACTTCAATGTTTTTTAATTTTTACCACCCAAGCTGGGCAGCAAAGGTTTGTCCCTGCTGTCAGAATGATCCTTCATTTTAAAGCGTGTGATGAAGTTACATCCTTTGGTTTTAACCAACTTGGCGTAATGATGGTCTGTAAGCACTCCTGCTGATTTCTGCAACTGTGGTTGACTCCCAATGAATCATTTAGTGAAATCATTCCTTATTTTAAAATTTTGCTTTCAGAAACTAGAGACAAATGACCTAAGTGCCACTTTACAACTGCTCTTCCTGCTGAGTAGATTTTAGATAATGAACGTATTTCAGAATCCATGTAAGATTTTATCAGGTTGTTTCTGCACAGAACTCACATCTTTATGTATGAAAGCGTTCTGTGCCACTTTTATTGCAGGATTTTTTTTTTTTTTTTTTAATTTGAAAACGTGTCTTCAGTTTAAAGGAAATCTGTATTTTCTGCCTAGGTTACTTCCTTGCTTCCCATAATTCTCTCATGTGCATGATACATTGCTTCCCTTAACCTTCTCGTTTGTACAGAGCCCTTCTGTTGCCTTAAGCATTTACCTGCATGTTTCCTGTCGATACGTTGCCTCTCTTCTTAACCTCCAGGCAGGAGTTACCAGCCCATGGTTTTGTGTTGTTCCTTGTGTCTTCCTCTCGCCAATGCGCTGTTGATGTAACAGACTTAAACCTGGCAATATTGAAAGTCTGCAGTTCCTGGAGAAACTCACTCATCCTAATAGAGCAATGCATATAATGGTGTAAGGAAGGAGCTAAACGGAAAAATCAAGTCTGCATTATAGCGTGGTTTGATATAACAAATTCTGTGTCTGGTATCTGAGCAGTTTAGCTTCAAATACATGACGTAATGTAACGCAAACATATAACCATACTGAACTGTTAGGGTATTTAAATTAAGCTCAATATGAAATAAGCCTGAGTACCAGTTTTCTGTCACTTAAGTATCACTCTTTCATTTTGTGCAGTGTTACTAATATTTAAAAATAAAGAAAATTCTCCTTTATACTTTGTCCTCTTGCACTGTACTGTAGACTAGAGCTGGCACCAGACGTTCATGTTTAATTTCAATTATAGTTTAAGCTGTAGGCACAAAAGAGAGAGCCCACCTGCATAAAACACCCACAGCCTCACCCCCCCATGATGCCTTTTGCTGAATCCATGAGCGATTTGATACAGACCCCACGTCAAATGGCTGATACTGGAGAGCTAGGGTCTGTCCTTGATACACTGCCATAGACCCATATACAACAAATGGAGCTTGTATGTTAGCTGTACAAGTGTCATACTGAGTAGTACACAGCACTTTGAATTGCATCCCATTTAGATCCCCTTCTGCATTTCGAGAGGAGCGCCCACCAATAGGTATGTCAATTTTAAGCTGTTAGACTGCCTTTTTTTTCCGGGGAAAATGGTGCATGCTGTGGAAAAGCAGGAGAGGTGAGGAAGGGCGAGGTGACACCAGCCTAGGGCTGTCTCCTTGGGCTGTCCCCATGCTGTGAGCAGCTTCGTGTCACAGAACAGCATGGCTCCGGATCAAGAATGTGTCTGGAAGAGTTGGAGCAGACTGGGATTTAGGTACGTAAATATATGCCTGACTCCGATCCCTGCATTAGCCTTGAGGGAGGGAGGACAGAGCTTTACTTAGCTATGAGACCTACAGGTTGTTGGTAGGAAGTTGGTTGGGAAGCCTGAGTCCTTAGTGAAGTGTAGGTCTCCCCATTAATGGCTGCCCCACCTTGGGATGCCATTGCTTTGAGAGCATCTTTATCACAGAAGGTGTGCTTGCAGCTGTACCTCTGCACCTCCTTTGAGAGAAACTCCTGAGAAAAACAGTGTCCCCACAGGAGGGAATCACAGGCATCATCTTCCTTATAACTACCTAGAATCTGCCCAAGCTTGCCCAGAAATTAAGAAATGTGGGCCCAGGGCCATAATTCCTTCATTCAGCCTGGTTATTTCTGGATATTAGCTGAAAGGCAATGGAGTGCCATGGAGCAGAGTTACCAGCCTGGGTGTTCCGACATGCTGGGTTGCAGGGCAGCCCAGGCACAGGTCTGGGTCTGAGCAGGCACGTACCTGAGGGCTTTGCATCCCTCTGCCAAAGGTGAAGGCCGCGTGGTGGTACTTCAGGTATGTGTCAGGGCCAGAAAATGCAGGTGGGCATGAGATAACACCACTGATAGCATTGGCCTACGAGTGATGTGTGAATAAATGGATTATGAAAGGTAGGAAGAGATTTCCTGACCATCCAACAATGCTCGCAATGGAAGAGCTGAGGATAGAAACAGACCTGGTGCGATGTATAAAATGTGTTGCAAAAGGATTTGTTACAGAGCAGATGCTGGGGCTCAGAGACACAGGGTGTTTTCAATCCCTTTTAGTATCCCATGAGAAAGTTAAATGATACGGGTGAAGAACACACAGTGAGCTGAGGAACAGCATAATTAAAATGATACACTGAAAACAAAACAGTCTTATCTTCAGGTAGGAGGACACGATCGCAAACAAGCGAAGCAGTGAGAGATAAGAGTTCCTGTTCCTGCCGCTATGAAAATGGTTTAAATTCAGGTTTTTTTCACACCTTTTAGAGATGTGCACAGCCTGCTCTTTGAACTGTGGTTTGGCAAGACTTTGATCTTAAATGATCTCGGGGAGAATAGGTGTCAAACTGATAAAAATGTGCTTTCAAGTTGTTTGCCCAGACCATGATTGCACCGGGGCGGCCTTCAGACCTGGAAGCACCACTCCTAAAGGTAAGACCAACCGCAGCTTTCTGTGTCGGCTTGCTTTTTCCCTACATTTCAGAACCATCCCGTGGTCCTTTGTATGTGGTCACCGATATAACGCACCTCAAAGGTGGTCACCGATATAACACACCTCAAAGATGGTCACCGATATAACACACCTCAAAGATGGTCATCGATATAACACACCTCAAAGATGGTCATCGATATAACACACCTCTAAGATGCTCCTTTTGGAAAGAACTGAGGTACCCAGAAGAAATGCATTCCCTCGGGCCCAGTCACTGTTGCAGAGAGAGCAGCTCAGTGCTGCCCTCCACTCCCTGTCAGGAGCTGTATGGCCATGAGCCCTCCCCTCAGCCCCTCTGCTTTGTGCCCAGCAAACCCAGGGGCTCAGCGCCCCTCATCCATCTTGTCCTCCAGACCCTTCACCATCTCCGTATGTTCAAACTTAGCTCATATTTTAGTGTTCTTCTCACTCTATCTTTCCTATCAAGCATTTTTCTCCCTTCCCCGTAACTCTTATGTTGACAGGGGGAGTGGTAGCACCACACACGATTAAATATATTGAATTCTTCTCTTCCCAGTGTGTGAGTTGGAATCAGATCTTCAGAGACTTTTTAGCACTATTTGCAGAACTCTGCCCATTTCTACCTGTAGCATTGAGAACTCCAAGCAAGGCAAGGAAAATTTCCTCTCTGCTGGTTGAAATTGGGGCTCTTAGAGTGGTCTACAGATGCTCAGGCTTAAGAAAATGCTTATATTTGAAACAGTAGCAGATCCAGCTGCTTTGTGTCCGTGCACTTTGGCTTCCCACAAGTTTTTCTAGCAGAAAAAGCTTGGGTGGGTTACTGGGAAGTGTCAGGCTTGCTAAATACCTTGCTGGAGCCCTCTGACAGCAGCTGTTAGCTACTGACAGCAAGAGAAGCATTGCCAAAGTGCTGAGCTGCTCTGAGGGGATGTGCAGGGTTAGATTACCTTATTGCTGCGTCACAAGGAATGGACTGCTCACTTTATTTTGCATATCCTGAACTGCAGCACCCCAGAACTTCCTTCTTCCAGGACGCCTCATGCTGTCACTGCAAAACCGGCCCAAAAAGTGAGTGTCATGGGGGAAATAAAAACCGTTCTCACGATGAGTCTGAATACTTTGATTTCAGGAAAACACCTCTGTGTCTGTCTGGAAGTGATCACAGATTTTCTAAAACGTCTCCAAAGAGGGAACAATACCTCACTGCACTGCTTGATTGCATCTCCTCAGAGCTGTTTCCATTGGCATGCACATGCACCTTTCTACTTACAGAGCACACATCATTTTTTCCATCCCTTGTTTGGGAAGTGCTCATCCTTTGGTCAGTGCAGAGTGGCTCGCTTCTCCTGTAGGCTGCCAATGGTTGCAGTGTGTTGTGATATGGAAAGTGTTGTTTTTACGTTATCCCGACACTAAAGAGTTAGGCTGGGGAGAATTTCCTTAATTTAAAAAACAGCATTTGCTTCCAAGTGTTTAAGATGAAAGCTTACAGCACAGAGTGGTTGATCACCCAGTAGGTGAACACAGCTCATAGAACTATAGAATATCCTGCGTTGGAAGTGACCCATAGGGGTCATCAGGCCCAACTTCCGTCTCCTACCTCAGTAACGTATAAAGTTACAATTTATGAAATACATATTTCTGCCTGGATTTTGGACAGCCTTAGATGTTTTAATATGCTAAGCGGAGCAGTGCTGGTTGCATACTGCTATGTGAGACCAAGAGAGAGGTTGAAGCTCCTGTAATTAACCGAGCACTCAGAGCACTAATGAGCTTCAAGCAGCCACGGAGGAGCACTAAGTAGACACTTTCCACAGCACCCAGAGGGGACGCACCAAAGGTGCATGACTTGATCCTGCAGCAGATGCAAGCCACAACCTGCTGTACCAGTAGTGTTGTGACAACCTGGGCTACACTGCTTTTGGATCCAAGTGAGTGGGTAACCAGCACCAGGTCCTGCCCAGCGCTGTGAGTCATGTTTTACACCCACAAAAATGATTTGTTCCCTCCCTGGCCCACTGGCCTTCCTTTGTTAGTGACTAATGGTGGATGCCTAGAGGAGAGCACAAGAACAGGCTGAGCACGTAACAACACTTCACTGCAATATTTTCCCAGCCTGGCACTCAAAGTCAGAGGCTCCTAGATCTAGAAATGTCGTTTTTTGGTTGCTTAATTCTTGTTTGCACTGATTTCCATTTTCCTAGGAAATTGCTTAATGCACACAATGTCCCAAGGCAAGGAATCTGCTGGGAGAAGAGAGATTGCATTTGTTTTAAACCTCTCCCTTTGGCTTTCTCCCTTCCTCCGTCCTTTCATTAGAAGAGACCTGGAACTCCACATTCTCATTCACCTTTTCCACACTACACCTGATTTTCCCATGAAGCTCAATGTGAGCTCATTGCCATGGTGGTGTCTCCAGAGTGTGGTCATAGAACCATAGAATGGCTTGGGTTGGAAGGGACCTTAAAGATCATGTAGTTCCAACCCCCTGCCATAGGCTGGTTGCCACCCACCAGCTCAGGCTGCCCAGGGCCCCCTCCAACCTGGCCTTGAGCACCTCCAGGGATGGGGCATCCACAGCTCTCTGGGCAGCAGTGCCAAGGCCTCAACTCTCTCTGAGGAAAGGGTTTTCTCATTCCCACACCTTCCCCTTCCTTCCCACCCATGTCATCTAGCAGTCCCTAGTGGCTGATGGGGTGCATGTCCCTGATTTCTGCAGCACTGCATGTGGCACCGCTTTTCCCCTTCCAACCTCATTTTGTCCCCTATCCAGATGGTAATTCCCAGATGTGGAAATCAGGGCTGTGATCATCCCTATTCTCCTCAGCACATTTCATTCAGGGAAGGCTGCATTCAAGCATTTGCTTACTGGGTTTTAGGGTCACCAGCTTCATCTGGGAAATCTGACACAGCTGGGCAGTTAGTCATGAGGAAATATCAGTGATGGTAGGGGAGGATTTGCAGAGATGGGAGGGTGCAGGAGATCAAACGATTCTTAAAGTGCAAAGTCAGTGCTGGCCCATTGCCTAGCTGGATCCAACCCCCAAAAGCTTGTGTCAGAATCTCTCATGTTTCAGAGCTCCGCAGCTCTGGTTTAGATCCCTCTCCACTTTGATTACGATTTTCATAGAATGATGAAGGTTGGAAAAGACCCATAAAAGCAGCACGTTCAGCCATCATGTTTTGCCCAACCAGGCTTCCTTCCTAGCACAGAAACAAGTTTGAGCAACAGGATCTCTGCTTGCAGTGCCTCTGCTCCTGTAACAGCCCTGCTGTGGTCAGCAGGAGCATTTTTGCGTGCACCTGAGCCCAACGTCTCTTCTTTCTCAGCAGAATTCAGGTGTGGTGGTGGTGATTTTTTAATCAACGCAATGACTTCCCTTGGAAACACAGATTTTTCTATCATGAATGCTTAGGAAAATATTATTCAGCTAATGTGTAATGCAACACTCAGGTTGCATTAGGTGATGGGATGTGATAGAACACGATGGTAATGAGTCACCTCATATCATGTTTTATTGTGATGTGTCAGCTGAGAAAGCTGAAGAGCTAAAGATGTTTTTACCAGAACAATTATGAAACAACTGCTGGTTCATGCAGAGATTACTAAGTTTTTCCTAGGCTAGTTAGCTGATAGGTTTAGGTCCGTGGTTTAGCAATGTTTTGTTAAAGTTGCTAACAATGAGTTGCTTCAGAACCTATTTTCCACCCAGAGAAGTCATCAGCCTGTTGTTGCCACGGGTCAACTTTAAAGCTGGAGTCATCAGGTCAAGAGTGGCTCTCCAAGCCGAGGAGACATGATTTTATTTTAGGGCTACTTTCTGCTGACTTCGACTAGAAAAATGTAGTGATACCATCACCTGTTGCTGTCAAAGAGCTAACAGTATGAGGGAATGATATGGAAACGTATAGATGTGGTATTCAGGGACATGGTTTAGCAGGCAATATTGGTGGTAGGTGGATGGTTGGACTAGATGATCTTAGAGGTCTTTTCCAACTATAATCATCCTAAGATTCTATTCTATGACATTCAGGAATTTAGAGACTGGCCTCATGCTTTTCAGTTCAATCCAAAGATGCCCAGAGACAAGCAGACGAGCTCATAGGGCTTCCTAGGCAGGCTTTTCCTTCCTATTACTGCTGGCTGCACTACTGGCACTGGGTTAAAGCACTGTAGTCATCAAGAAGCAGCAAACAGGATCCTTCAGGATTTCTGTTTATTTTTTAATATGTGTTTGGGTGAGTTCTGACCATCAGGATTTGTACGTTCAGCTTCTCCTGCAGCGCCATTTATTGTGCATGTGAGTGACCCTAGCAGTGGCTGTGGCGCCATCGCTCTGCGCTTTCCTCTGGTGGTGACTCCTCTGCAGCCCCACTCCCTCAGCCCTGTATCTCTCTGCAGCACAAAAAGCCAATGTAGTTGAACGCTCTGGGGCTGTTTTCATGTTGATAAGCTGCAGGTAGGGTGGGACCTTTCCGCTGCTTTTTATCCTACAGTTGGGCCTGTGGAGGGAAGCTGAATAATGGAAATGTTAACAGACCTTTCGTTACACATCTATACATCATCACTTAATTTCTTTACTTATGTCTCCTGTTTAATTTATTTATTTCCCCCCTGATCAATAGCATTCATCCTACTCAATGAACAGACTTGATACCGCTTTTATGGTGTGAAAATTACTGTTGCTTTGACTGGCTCCTATTACCAGGTGACACTGCTCGGCAGAAAACAATGAATCTTCCTATTATTTGGAAAATAAATGTGATTTATGGGACTGACAATCGATAGTGGTCTGTGTCTTGCAGTCAGAGTGCTTGCTTTCCTGATATAATGCTTTTACCTCTGGAGTGTGAAGGGTGTTTATCCAGTGCTGCTGAGCTATTTATGATATATATGTATTAATCTCTGCTTTTATCGAGATTTTTTTCTAAAGGTGACGATCAAGAAAACATCTGTTTTTAAAGGTTTGAGGGCTGTTTGGAACATGGTCGAGCAGGTGTGAAGCTGTGCTGGCAGGGAAGGATGCAGCATGGGGAATGGAGGAGCTGGAGGGAGGAGGAAGGGGGAAACAGCACTGAGCACCTGCTCTCACCTCCCTGCACTCACTGGGAGATGACGGTCAGCACTGAGGATTTATTGTTAAGTTCCACAATACTGGCAGAAAAAAACCCCACCGATTTAACTGCAGGGAAGCAGAGCTGCTTTGCCCAATAGCTGTACAAGACATTACCTAGAGCTGTCTTTCTATGAAGCTGTTTCCACTTTTTTTCTTTTTCTGAGTAAATAAACAGCTTAACTGCGGGGTGAGTCCTCTGCTCTTTTTGTGCCTCTCATGGGCAGAGGGATTAAGGAGGCTCTGATGTGTAGTGCAGTCACCACTCCTGAGAGATGGGATGCCATGCAGAGAGACCTGGACAGGCTGAGCAGTGAGCCCAGGTGAACCTCGTGGAGTTCAATAAATCCAAATGCCAGGTCTGGCACCTGGGTTGGCAACCACGGCTATCAGTACCAGCTGGTAGGTGTAAGGAGGGAGAACAGCCCTGCTGAAAAGGACTTGGGGGTACTGGTGGATGGTGGCTGGACGTGAGCCAACAGTGTGCCCTCGCAGTGCAGAAAGCCAACCATATCCTGGGCTGCATCAGAAGAAACGTGGTCAGCAGGCTGAGGGAGGTGATCCTGTCCCTCTGCTCTGCCTGGTGAAGCCACATCTGGAATATTGCATCCAGTTCTGGGCTCCCCAGTTCAAAAAAGACAGGGATTTCCTAGAAAGAGTCCAGCAGATGGCAACAAGGATGATAAAGGGCCTGGAGCATCTCCCATATGAGGGAAGACTGAGAGAGCTGGGGCTGTTCAGTCTAGAGAAGAGAAAACTGAGAGGGAATCTGATCAATGTTTATAAATATCTGAAGTGCAGGAGGCAGCTGGATGAGGCTGGACTCTTCAGTGGAGCGTAGCGATATGACAGAGGAGTAATGGCCAAAAATCAGAACACGGGAAGTTCCACACAAACATGAGGAAGACCTTCTTTACAGCGAGGGTGACAAAGCACAGAGCGGGCCGCCCAGAGAGGTTGTGGAGTCTCCTTCTTTGGAGAAGACCCATCTGGACACCAGCCTGTGTGACCTACAGCAAGGAACCCCCTGTAGCAGAGGGGTTGGATTCAATGATCTCTGGAGGTCCCTTCCAACGCCTGCGATTCTGTGAACACAGGCAGTCCGAGGTAAAACTCCGGACTCATTTATTGCTTCATACATGTAACATAAACAAGTTAGTATTATGTGTATCACTGAATCTCACTCTTAAATGGATATTTTATTTTGCCTGGGAAACAGAACTTGATGATACCATAAATAAACTTGATGGAACCATAATTGGATGATATTACGAGGACGTACCCTATATGAAAGATCTTGAGATGGTTTTCCTATTCAAATCACACCTTTTGGAGTTCACAATGCCCTTCTGAATGCAACTAACCAAACATTAATCTGTCCTTAGCTTTTGCTGTGCTATTTGCACTAGTATATATTGATATTCAATGAATTACATCACGATGTATCCTTCCAAGTGCAATGGTTAAAAAATCCCATCAACTCACATTACCTCTAAGCAGCCCTTGCCAACTAATTTGTACTGCTCCAAACATGGAGCACTTTACTGTGATTAGCTCAGATACTCACACAGTAAGCCTCCAAATCCTATCATTTATGTGTTTAGAAGAAGCCTTGCTCCACTGTACTTAATGTACTCCCGTCAGGTTCCTGACTTCATAAATAAAGCAATGCTCTGGTTTCCCCTAGGAAGTGGGTGGCATGTTCCTGACTGTACAGGTCAAGTTGAAGCTGTTCTTAAAATACTTCATTAGGCATCAGCCAAGATCTTCATGTATTGTAAGTTTCCTCATTTTTGATACAGCTGACTTTCCCAGCTGGTTAGCCTAATATTTATCTACTTGGTAAAAGTCTGTTACAATTTCTTCTTCAGAGCCCATTTGGTTCTCTGCAATTCCTTGCTTTGGGCATTGCAAATTGTATTACTCAGGGCGGTTTGATGCGTGATACATGGCCACATTGCAAGCCTAACTCTGCTCTTCAGAAGAAGGCTTTCATGGTTAAGTGAGTAGCCCGGGATTTGGGGGATCTGCACATACTTCTTGACTCTGTTCTTGTATTCAGTCCTAAAATGGTTACCAACCAGCTGTTCATTTGGGTCCCTGTGTATAAAATAAGGCAATTTAATCCCTTTCTTTTGCACTTCACTCAGTTCCTTTAGCTCATTAATTCTACAGAGCAGCACCTCAATCGTGCCATTTCATAAGGAGAGCACACAGAGAAATAACGTAGAGCAAGATTAAACAATCTGGTAGCTTATAAAAATTGAATTCAGCCCCACAGAGCACTCTCCCTTCCTCCCAGTACCAAGATAATACCATTCTGCTTCTCCCTGAAATCTAGAGGCACCAGAAGTGGAGATGGGGAGATCTGCTGAGCGTTGCGCTCCACCCTTCTGCTCTCATTGCTCGCCCTAATGGTATTTGCAGTGCAAGTATTTGTACAATTACAGTCATATCTGAGGGCTTTCCCAGAGATAAGGGGTTTTATTTCACTTCCTATCTGAAAAAGCAATGTAATTAGTTTATCCCATATTTGTCAAGAGAAAACAAAACCAAACGGTTTAAATGGTGTTTGGAGGAACTGCTATGGCAACACACTTCTGCCTTTGGCATTATTCAGCTCCCAAATCTTTATCCAGCTGTTCCTGTGCTGTGTCTGTGACTCCTGGATGTGACATAGAGCAGAGCTATGGGAATAAATATTCCTGATTTAGAGAAAAGAATTGCACATCCATCACAGGAATGTTATTCAACCCCTTCAATTATTTATCTTCTGCATTTGTAATCTGCCAATTGCAGGTACTCACACTTCTGGGGCGTGGTTAAACGCAGAAGCAATGTCACCCATTCTCTTCTGGCTTTCCTTCAGCTCTGCTGAACCAGAACAGACCTGTAACTGTCCTCTGCAAGGGCCTTAAATATATCTTCCCACTTGTTGGACAGGCCTAATGTAACCCTAAGTGGCCCAACCAACTAGTGCAAGGAGATGCTGCAAGATCTCAAGAATTCAGGGCAGATGGAGGAACACTTAAAAAGGCCCCCCAAACAGCTACCTTTAATGGAATTAGCAAGCTTATCTAAATAAATAAGGAGAAGCTATTTCTTGTGGAAAAAAAAAAATCTCAGTGATTTCCCCTGAGGTAAAATCAGCAGAGCAAAAAAAAAAAAAAAAAAAAAAAAAAAAAGCCATCTTCTAAAAAAAATCCCTCACCATAAACCCAAGGGGACTTGTCAGCTCCACGGCAGAAATTGGAGAGACCACTCAAGCAAGAAGAGGATTAGGCTGCCTCCTATCAAAGCATGCACAGACTGGATTTTTCCAGCAACTTCAACAGAATGAGGGTTGGTTTTTTTTTTTTTTTTTTTTTTCTTTTTTATTTTCATTTCCAATTGTGGAAAAGATTGGAAGCAAAAAAAAAATTCAATACAGACCCTGAGGTAATGTCTTTCCAATGGGACCAATGCCTATGTCCTCCTTCTAGGTCCATCAGTTTTCACAATTATAAAACTGGCCCCGAAGGCAGTGTGAAGGATTTAAATATGTAAAGACCAACGCATCACACTGCCGGATTTGGAGGTGAGTTGGCCTGGCTGGAGAACGGGAAGGATGTGGGTGGTGACAAAATGGCTGCTGTGAAGGACCTCTGGAGGACCACTCATAGGAAAATGAGTAGCTGGAATGGCCAGGCCTCCCATAGAAACTCAAGGCTGGTTGTTTTACCCCAGAGAGCGTGTATTTTGCCTCTGGCTTAGTTTATGAGGCTACCAAGCAGACTGTACTGACAGTGGGGCACGGGTAAAATACTGACAGCAGCTCCTTGGGGCTGGTGGCTTGCTACCATGAGTCCAGCCTCCTAATCCCCATCCCAGACACATCAGCGCTCAGCTATTTTGAGTCTGCCTCAGGCTTCCAGAAATACCAGGCATGCTCTGAGCACACTCACATTAGCACAGCCTGTGCCGTGAGAGCGTGGCATAAGCTTGCTAGCAGAGCAGCTCCATGCTAAGAGTGCCATGCGTGCCCACCAAGCCGCCCGCCCACTGCTGTAGGTCAACACTGCTCTGGGTATAAGCAGCAGAGATTTGGCAAATTGAGAACGGACTACAAATGGATGATTCTTTATTAAAAATCCTTTTTCTTTCTTTTTCCTCAATGAACCTTCATCTTTTCAAACTGTGTCTTTCCTGAGGTGTATGGTTGGCTCAAAGCAGCATGAGGAGTGGATTAATTATATCACTTCTATATGATCCCCAGCACTGTCACAGGGGACCTCGTTGCTCTGAGCCTCTCCTTCTGTAAGGTCCTTTCACTTCCCATCTCTTCTCGGCTCCAGCTCTCTTCTTCATTCCTACAGCTTTTCAGATTGGGCTGGTGACAGCTTTCAGAGGCTCACCTCCATTTGGTGCATCCCTTTCTTTATCTATAAATATTTACTGTCGTGGAGTTTCAAGTTGGATATTAGGAAAAATTTCTCCAAGGGAGAGAAAAACAACTTCTCCAGAGGTCAGGCACTGGAACAGGCTGCCCAGGGAGGTAGTGGAGTCACTGTCCCTGTGAGGGACACTGGAGGTGTTCAAGAAATGCATATAGATGTGTTACTGAGGGACATGGTTTAGTGGGTAATACTGGTGGTAGGTGAATGGTTGGACTTGATGATCTTGGAGGTCTTTTCCAATCTTGGTGATTCTATGATTCTATTATGAGGCTCTGGTAATTGTTTTGTAGTGAACCATGAGAGGGCAGTGTAACTGAGTACGTGTGTCTTCACACTTGCTGGTGCAGGGTCTGTTCAGTGCCTGGTCCTTCCTTGTCACACCGTGATTCAGCCCCACTCCTACCCTCTGCTTTGTGTTTTAACCAGTTTTCCTCTGAAGACAGAAAAATATGGTTTTAATTTGGAGACTGCTTCTAGGCTTTTCATTCTTCTCAAAGCCATTCATTCTAGGACAGACAACATTTTCCTTCTGTTTCAGCCTCAGATTCTGGAACCATTGAGGTAAATTGCCTCTATTTATCCAGCTTTTAGTTATAAAGCCCTTGCCACTTCCAGAATTTTTTTCCTTGACACTCTATCAACAGTTGGGAGAAAAGCGTTATCTCCTTTCTGTGGGCATAGAATGAAGAGATAAAATAGCAATTCTGATGCCAAAGCTGAAAGCCTTCCTGCCCAGCCTACAGACACCATCACTTCATCCACCCTCTTCTATCTCCTCTTCCCAAGTGGTACAGGGGAATGGGGCTGCGGTCAGTCCCAAACACTTCATCACTGCCATTCTTCCATGATCACCTCTCTGCCTCTGTTTCACATGGGGTCCCTCCCATGGGATGCTGTCCTTCCCCAGCTGATCTTATGTTGACTTCCCACAGGCTGCAGTTCTTGAAGCACTGCTCCAACATGGGTTCATACCATGGGCCCCTCCTTCAGGAGCTACTCCAATATGGCTCTGTAACACAGGGCCCACCATGGACAGCAGCTCTCCCAGCCCTCCTCCCACACTGTGGCCCCTCTCCATGGGCTGCAGCTCTGGCTCAGGCCCTGCTCCTCTGGGGGCTCTCCCACGGCTGCAGCCGCCTCCAGGCCACATCCACTGCTGCGCCGTGGGCTCCTCCATGGCTGCACATGGAGATCTGCTCCATGTGGTTATCTTCTGCCGGTAAGGCTCTTCTCTTATTAAGAAGATAATAGCCAGACATCTTTAAAATAGCTATTTAAGGATTTCATGCAGGGTGGAAAAACTTCAGCTCTACAATATAGCCAATGCCACACCTGCTGAGCAAGGCTCCTCCAGCCTCTGGGAGCTGTGAGCACTATGCAAAGGGCTCTATATGCCTACAGAAGTACCTTTGCCTTCTAGATGTCTCATTTTGTAAAAAAATGGTAGACATGACCTCCATGCCTACCTTCAGTAAGGAGCTCTCCCCATAGGACAGCTTCCTTGAGGCAGCTAGCTGGTGACAGTGCTCTTCTTAAGCACTGGAGTGACCATGTTCTGCTTGAAAATCTAATCCTAAGTGACTTGTCCAAGTTAAAATAGATAATTTATTCTGAAGCCAAGATTTCAATACAGTTTAAATTTGCATCACATACCTCAAAACTTCTAAATAGAATTGCCTCAGTAGAGGGCTACTATATTATCAAATCGTACTCAAGGATGCTGCTGATGTATATGTGGCTGTATCAAGGCTAGCTGTAGTAAACCATTCATTGCTCAATATCATTTAAAGTGGGTTCCATATATTTATGACTTTATACACTTAGCTTCAGACATTTTATTACGATAAAGATAAGCTTTCAAAATAAACATGTGTGTATCATTTTATAGTGTAAGGAAAGTGACCCTCATTCCTACCTTGCCTAGTTTTCCTGTTTTAAAATTTCTTGTCTGGGATTTGGCTGATCTGTAAAACCTTACTTGAATTATTTCAGAATAAGTCTGAAGCCTGGGAAACATTTTCCTGCTATTCTCCTCACCCCCAGAAAATCCATTCATATTTTAAAAACTTAAAATAAAACGAGGAATTTGCCTGTTCCCAACTGTGATTTGCTCTTTACATCTTTTGGAGCATTGCCAGAAGCTCTCATCAGTCCATTAGTGATGTATAGATGGCTATTCCAAAATAACATATGGCTGGGGACGAGACATATATGTACACGAAAATAACGGCTGCTGATTTTGCTATCAAAATGCTCTTTGACCTTGACCTTTGTCTGCACTATATTATTAATTTAAGTCCTGTGTTGTCTCTTCACTTGTAATAGGTGTTATGTGTGGCCTTCATTGCTAACAAATGGATACAGATATCACAAATGGGGAATAAAATCACAGCACCCCCAAAACCCAATCTGTCCGCTGGGTTTCTTACTCTTTGCACAACCTCAGCACCCTCCTACTAACAGAGCACAGGAATAGAAATAATATTAGAAGATATTAAACTTGCTTTTAGTACAGAATAATTTTATTTGAAATCACTAGCCTAATCCCAATTGAATTTATTTGATGAAGCACAAGCCCTTGGTGTAGCACAGATACCATTTTTTTGGTGTGAAAGCATAGATTCTTGCTTAAAAAGATTTATATGATATTAATGACATAGCTGCATTTAGATTGCATGAATCAGTATGTGTCATAAACTGCTTGAACACTCGTTAAACCTGATAAATTAAATAACCCTCCTGGGCTGGAGAGAGATGTTGCTGTTAGATTTTATGATATATCATACATCACATCTGTTTGTTATTGTTCTACCCATGTTATCCTATGTGTAAAAGGGATAAAGCCAGCAGGAGCAAGTCCCACTTATTTTGGAGGAAACAGCTGCTCTGCAAATAGGAGATAGTGGAAAAAATCTGGAAATCTGCTGGAGGTCTCCCTGATAGCCTCAGGAAACACTGCAAGACTTGTCTACATGGAGAGAGAGCCTGGAGAATGTTATTATGTTATTATTAGTTATTAAACTTCTTTTTTTTTTTACTTCAGTAGAGCAGCTTGTATTCCAATTTCAATTGTTGGACTGTGGAAGTGCAGCCACAGGGGCTTGCTGATCCTTTGCTTGGGTCTCTCAGGCTGGAGCCTGGTCTCCAGCAATACTGATTTGTGTCTCCTCTTCCCAGGCAGTGCTGGACTGGGGCCCAGATCTGCATTTCAGCAGTGCTCTAAACTTGGTTAAGGCTTGGGTGAAGGTAAATCCTCTTAGAATCGAATGCCAAATATTGTTCTTTTATCTAATAAGCTCTCTTTTGTTTTTTTCTTTATTTTTATTTTTTTATTAGCTGGTAGCACAATTCCCCCACTTCTCAGGTTTATGCTTTTGGTCAGTCGTGTATGTGTTGGCGGGCTCAGGGCAGCTAATATCAGCCAGAGCCAATTCCCAATGCAGTCAATGGATTCTGAGCCAGGCCAGCTGCCCTTGGATGTGAACTGTAAAATAAACATTGCTCTTAAACACGGAGCATCTCGAGCATGTCAAGAATGTCTCAAAAGCCAATCTAGGCTATGTCACATCTTCTTCATAAGCAAAAGGGAAAAATCCTTTCAGAACTGAAGCATGGGAAGTATGTAACGCTGAGATGTGTCATTGTCTAAACTTCGGGCAGGGTGGGATGTTAGGGAGGGTTTCCAGGGAACCAGAAAACTTCCACAAACTTATTGGCTGACATCCACGGCAAATGTCATTCCCAATATGGCAGAGAATTAAGCAGCTCTATAGCAAAATAAACCACATCCATCAAATAAAGATTATGACACTTTTATTTTCACATTTAATGCTAAAAAATCAAGTGCTGTAAAAATCAGTGAGGCTGGGGAAGAGACTTATGCTCTGATTCCTGTCACCCTGGCAGAAGCCTATACTGAGCATAAGCTGAATCCTACCTTTCCTGTTCAGACTAAAAGCCTGACATGTCTTTGTAGGTACGCAGCCATCGCTTTGGGTGGAATTTTTCATCCTTCCTCCCACTGACTCTTTCTGCATCCTTCCCTAATTGTGGAAAGTGATAACTCTATTTTGGGTCATCCAGGCCCTCAACCTGACTGAGATGTAGCCAAACTGTCAGTGGTTCTTGACTGCTGACTTCTCTAACAGCCATCACGTCCCATCAACGCACACAGCTCTCCTCCAGCTATCCACGTTTCATTCCTGGATCACTGCAGGTCCTTTTCTTTCACCCTGCTATAGCTAAGGACCACCACGGCTCATTCTCAAGCCTGGATCATCACTCACGTTTCTTTTTGCAGGGCCATCACTGACCACTTCTCAATTTCACTGAACACAGGCTCTCAGGGCCCACCTTTGACGGTTCCCTACCTTTCACATCAGCTTTTGCTGTCTCTCAAGGTGGTTACTGCATGCCATGGTGCCATCACCCACTTGTTAAACTTTTCAACAACCGCCCATAATACGTTCTTCCATCGGGCCCTCAGGCTTGGGAGAGCCACCCTGTAAACAGCCGCCAAGCTCCATCATTACCTGCCTTCCAAGCTCTTATTTAAGTTCTCCTTTGCAATATGACTTAAGAAAAAGCCACCTCTGATTTTATGCAGACTACAAAAGTATATCATGCTAAATAATATACATTCTTTTTTCATCATTTCCCATATTTCCTGTCTAGTTTTTATTTCTTTGACTATAAACTCTTTGGGATAAGAAATGTATTCTCATGCGTTTGTTATTGAGACTCCGAGAATTGAGATGATGTAAATACACAGTAGGATAAATAAAGTGGATCTTCTCTTTCATTCTTCTTTTTCATTAAAGAGGAGAACATGCCTAAACTTCTTGTTGATCGGATGAACTGAACTCATCTCAGCCTAATCCTCTCACCTGATACTGACGTTGTTTCTAAGGTAATAAGGGGTTGTTAGCACTGGGAGACGTGAGAACACCTCATTTCATTTCATGATATAAAATTCTTATTCTCTAACACTGCATTTTGTCGATAAGCCACTGGAGGGACACCTCCACTACAAAACCAAACCCAGCGCAACCTGCAGGAGAGCTCCCAGCCCCGCTCGCTCCTGCTGCCTCTCAGATGGAAGACTCCAGCCAGAGGCGGTTATTTTTCTGGTTAACAATTATTTCTGGTTAAAAATGAAAACTCTAACTTCACCTCGAGTCATTCGTTCTGCAAACACAGGAGGAAAAGAAAGAAAGGCAAAACGCATTGTGTATCGCTTCAGCCTGGCGTTACAGCTCACAACTTCATTGAGGGGATTTCACAATGTTCCTGCAAAGTCCAATTTGCAGCTGCAGTATTTCCCTTTTCTGTATCAGGACTACTTCTGTTATTACAAGCCACCTCTTGCCAGATCCCAATTTCTTCCAGACTACATCACCTAATATTTACAGCCCATCCGCTGCTTTCCTGTGAGAAGAAAAATCACCCAGAAAAAGTGTCAATCCGGGGAAGAGATGCCAAATGTGTCTGAAACATATCGTGGTGCAGATAGGATTCTATTTTTGTCTGGAACAGAAGGCAGGAAGCATTTATGTTCCTCAGTATCTAAATTTATCTTCCAAAGAATATTTATTAAAGTCACCATAGAAACAGTAATTTAGAACTCTTATTCCAGTTTTTTTTTTACAATTACTATTTGCTCTACAGCTTGATCTGTTACATAGAAAATAATGAACAGCTCAAGATCTGTCACAACCTTATTCTGTACGTTTTTGCTCCTTGATGGGAAAGCATATCTTGTGGCACGTGAAACAGAACTGCTGTGGACCGTTTTCGTACCCTGACATTTAGAACCAGTGTCCCCCAGTTAGCCCAGCAGTGGGACACAGCCCGAGGCGTTCTCTCTGTGTTATGGAGGCGATTGCACACACTGCCTTCCTGCCTGATTTCCTCATGCTGATCGCTTCGGTGTGAATGCCTCTGAGATGAGAACTACTCTGGGCAGTGAGCTCCCTGTAAACAAGCATCCTACAAGTGCCAAGCTCAGAAATAACTGTTTGCATGTGCTGAAAAACAACTTTTGTCATTAGAATTGTTCCACAAAGAAGCAAACAGGCTATACACCCACCCATGTGGCACAGCATTTCATGCTATTTAGAATGGTGGCTATTGCAGGTTAACAATAAGAGCTGCATAGTTTATGATACAACCTACAGTGAACTTCCTATCTTTGAAGCTTCACCTTTCTTCTCCGATGCATTTTCTAAATGCAACAATGTAATCCTGTATGCACAGGTTATATTTATCACAGCTGGCTTAGGCTGAGACAGAATTAATTAGGAAGTGCCTCAAATGTCAGATCATTAAATGAAATTCTAAGAAGGTAAATTGTAGTCTTCGGTGAGCAGATATGGCACAAAATGAATACAGATCCCTGGAACAAATTGCAGCTGCCGTGAAATATTCATTTCTTCTTTCCAGTTGCTTCCTGGGACAACGTCCATGGTGCTACCTAAACACCAAAACTTCCTAATTTGATGCGAAGGTCGGCATGGAGGTCATGATGAAAAATTTCGTTTAGTCTCCGAGGAACGACTAAACATTGAACAAATATTTAATTTGCATTTTACATTGCTATTGAATAGACTTTCCTTCTTCAAAAAATCCCCCCGGAGTTTATCTCAGTTCTTCCTTTCTTTGTTGAAAAATTACAGGAGTAAAGGGAAAAAAACCAGGTATACATACCAAGCAGCTCACATTTTAGAACAGCTTTCCTTTTACTGTGTTCGTATCAAGAAAGGTATCGCAATAGCGAAAGAAAGGAAAACTCAGAGTGCTTTTTATGCATTCTAATTGAAAGGATCAACTTTTACCCTGAAATCAATATTCAAACTCAGTTGTAGAAATGGATTTTAATGGAAGAAATGTGTAATAAACATACTTTCCAAGCTCCCATGGTGAGGGCTGCTGTCTTGATACACTGTTTGGCAGCAGAATTCCACATCAAGATGCAGTTACTTGCATTACAAAAGGTAACAAGTTAAGACAGAAAGCAGCATGTGGGGGACAGCATGCTATCCTCCTCCCTTCTCCCTCTTTCCTCCCCAAATCAATCTGTTTTGACTAAATCACTTTCAGCAACCGCATCAAGGCACCGCCATTATGGCAATGGATGGTTTGAAGGGGGCCCCATCCATTTGCTGGGGTATTTTGCTGACCGTTTTGTGAGTATATGGGCCCTTACTGCTTGCTGACATGATGAAGAGCAGCCTGACTACATGTGCAAACACAGGTGAGTAAACAGCCTTTCTCCCTGCAAGAACTGCAGCAAGGAGAAAAATGGTACTAAGAACAAGCGCCCTCCTTTCTCCCATTGCTTCTGGTTTACATGGGACACAGGAGGTCCATAGGCAAAGGACACAGCACACGGCAGAGTCAGAGTTCAGGTCCGCGGATCGTATGCTTGCTGTGCTGACAGCAGACAGGGAAGGCTTGATGTGCTGCCTCTCTTTGTCTCTTGTAGATTTAAAGCAGGATAGTTGGGAAGCGTGGGTTTCGGTGTTACACCTGTGACTCACCTTTTGCTGTCAGCACATAGTGGGTCTGGCAGCTGTGCTATGAGGTGAATGCATTCCTAACCTGCTGTAATGGAGAAAGCGGTCCCACCTGGATCCTGGCAGCCCCACACGCCTGTCGGGCTCACAGCACATGCTGTAAAAACGTCTGTGTGCTTAAAGGAATCCAAAGGGGACTGACCATCAGCGTCCAATCTTCCGCCAATCTTGCTGAATTACTTTCATTCAATCTTCCTTTGTGTTCTTACCTCCTGATATCACACTTATCCCTTCATGCACGTTCCTCCTATTGAAAGCGTGAGGCTTAGTCATCTGTTAAGAGGGTTCAGTGAATGTTACATGAGTGTATTCTTGGAATTTTTTCTTTGTGAACTGTTAAAATTGCTTCTTGTCGATGTGAATGCCTTTTATGGCCACCTCCACTCCTCCGTCTTCCTCTTTGACTTGAGAAGTGTGGGTCATGGTGCATGGGGGCATGGAATGTATGAAGCTTAACACATGAATCACAGACGTTCTGTCTCATTCATATAGGAGAAATGGCTGGGGATTTTGTTTTCTCATAAATGGATCTTTCTGTGAACAGGCTGATGCTGGGCATCTTTTTAAAAGGAAGATTTCTTTTCTGAGGCAGCAGCAATTATAAATAAGGTCTGACTGCTTTTTATTTCATCTTATACAATGATTACCTGAAATAACTATCAATTATATTTGTGTAAGAACATTTTTCCTCACTGTTTTTAGCCCCGCGTGTTGCACTGATTAAGGGGAATTGATCTTTGCTGCCATAGGAAAAGGGGAAAACAAACATGAACTCTGATTGTACCAGATGTGCTCGAGGGCCATAATTCGAGCAAAGAGGAATGCTTTGTGGATTAGTCAGACGATGCAGACGAGTCTATCAAATGTACAACGTGTCATATACAGATTTCTGTTTAGTGGACCTTTCTGTCCCAGCCTCCACATTTATCATTGTCTCCCTGACAGGAGCTCTGCCCTGTTATCCTGACTTGTATGTCATTTATCAGTGTTAAGTACAACAAAAGAGTATCTCTTTAAACCCCCTTTACCCTTTCACATGCTTCCACCCTTGAATAATGATATCTGTCTCTGCAGCCACAAATATTCCATTTCATCCTTTCCTTTGTATTATGTTAGTTGCTCAATAAATGATTAAAATGGCATTAGTGCACTTTAAAATGAAAATTATTATATTATTGTTGAAGTTGTGTGTAAGAGAAGAGATAAAAGCATTCGGGTGCTTTTGCCCCCTTTTTCTGCCCTGTCAGGTCAAAAGCATTTTATATAAAAACAGCACATCCATAAAATCAAAACGCTGCACTGCCAACTCAGCCCAAATCACACAGACCCAAACCCAAATCCAAACTTTCAGACGTGGGTATAAATCATCATCTCCAAAGCAAAAAGAGTGAAATAAGCACTGAAATTAAAGTAGCATCAGTGGTCTTCAAACCCACTTTCACATACGACTCTTCCACTTATTTTATTCAAGAACCAAGGGGAAGGTGTGGGAAATGGGTCACAGGAAACAAAGTGCTGGAAAAGATGCTTCCAAGCAGCATTTCACATCTATGTCTGCTACCATATTTAATACGAATGGAGGGTCATTATAGAAAGTAACATGCTGGAAATCACAAGCATTGCAGAATTTATGTCTAGCTGCTGTCTTGCACAACATTTTATAGAGATGTGTTAGCAACTCTGTATAGCAGGTATGGTTCAGGCTCAGGTTTTTAACTACAGCTTGGAATTGTAATTTATAATCAATAAAAATCCCAAACCAATTATCAGTTTGAAACTTTGCCTCTCGTTCTCTCATGTGTATGTGCAAATAAATCATTCAGTTCTCACTCCCCTCCTCTTCTCTCTCCAGTTCCGTTTTCCAGACCTATTTCCTCGTTCTCTTTCAGGAAGACAGAAAACAGCCTTTGCATTCTGCCCTGACTTCTCATGCTCCTTCCCTCCTGTATGCTGAACCTCTTGGATCTGGTGCTCCTCACCTTCAAGCTGTATCATCTTAGGTATCACTTAAAAAATGCTGATGCTCAAGGGACGTCCAGGGAGAGTGATGGGATGAAAATCAGGTCATCAGCTCCTGAAGCTGGTACTACACCTGGCACAGGAGTAGAAATGGAAAGTGGGGAGCTGTTTGGAAGGCAGAGTATCGCTGGGAGCTCGAGATTCCCAGAGCTGGCAGTTGGAAAGGCTGCTGGGTGTCTGGGGGCTGGAGGTTGGTAGTCATCCCTGAGCAGATCTGCCATTTGCATTTTCTTCTTTGCCAGCATTTGCTTTCAACATTGTAACGAAGAGCCTGGACATACACCTTGCAAAATGCCTCTTCTCTTGTATTACTTGATTCCTTGTGCACACTGGTCTTAAACACATTTAGCTGGAAATTGGAAGATTTTTAACCAGTGGAGGGATTGGGTTCTGGACCAGTTTTTCAGTAGAAGGGAATAAACCCAACCATAATGTTTACAAAAAGGTCCAACTAAAGGTGTTTGCGGCATTTGTGTGCTGGCCTGCCAGACACCAGGGAGTCTGAGACATCCTTGAAGGCAGAGCCTGCTGTTGATGAGTCACTATCACTGACTAGAGGCCTAGTTTATGTTTTCTAGGAATCAGGCTCTCCCAAAGGCTGTCACATAGAAGCATATATGTTCAACTGTAAAGCAAGTCCAAACCTCTGACTTCCCTGAGAGTACCTCTGGAGGGCAGTGAGGAGGTCTGAACATGCTGAAGTCCCTTCTTTGGGTGCTCTGCAAAGATACCACCAAACGATGTCATTCCTACATGGTCACAGAGTCCATGCAGTTTTTCAGATGAGCTCATACACAAAGAAAGCCTTACTCAAAGTCCAAATGTCTCTACTTTGAAGACAGTACTGAACCATTGGATCAGTACACTAGATCATGATACTTAACTATACAGCCATAGGTCTGCTAGATATATGACTCCTTCTCTCAACTGCCTCAGGCTGGAGGCACACAGCTGCCTTGAGATCATCTCCTGACCTCTGAGTCATTTCCCTGAGATGAGCTCCTACTGTACAGAAGGTGATTTGGACATACCGGTTTTTATTTTGTAGTTTCAATGAATTTCATCTTATTTCTGTTATTATTTCCAGTCCAAAGTGTCATGCAGTTCCTTCTGTACGACACACCAGTTTGTCTCCGTTTTGGGAACACCTCCCAGCTCTGTGCCATCAACACATATCATCAGCGTACTCCTGACATTTGTGCCAATTTAGCATTTGCGTTTAGGCTATATTTCCAACAAACCACATGCTACTTCGTACACCCTGGTGGAAGATGACTTAACCCCATGTTGTCACTCTGTACAGCACTTGATGCTGAACACCCTCCTAGTAAAACTGCTGTAACTCCCACTGAATCCACTGATGGTAGTCTATTAGGCCACAGCACCGAAGAGACTGAAAAGTTTAAGAACAGTAAGGGGCAAGTTGTTAAGAAAACAGGTTTGAATATGCCAGTGTTTTTTTAGGGTAATTTTTGTAGCTTTGTATTGATCAATACAATGGGAAGAAAAAACACCCTGTGTTTAAACAAAATTACAGTGAATTGCTCAAAGGCAAAACAAAATTCTCTGCTCAGCTGTTTGGCTCACATTCATCTCCCTTTACTCCTATAGAACTGACATTTTAATTAACTGTGTCAGGTGGATGTGCAACATCTCTGCTGAAAAGCCTATATCTGCTCAGCTGTGTGTCACAGTTTCTGTACTGCAAACGTCTACAAGAGGTCACACTTCTGTGGCAAGAGGATCCAAATTCTGAACAAATGCTTGATAATACATAATCTGGCTAAACTTTTCTTCTGCTTGCACAAATCTAGAGAAAGTAGTGATTTCCCTGTATTACTGAAATACATGGGTTTGGGGCTTTTTTTTTGTGAGCAAGTCTCTATAGCTGGATCAAAAATCAGTTCTTTGTGGGTAATAAACAGTTTTATGTGGGACTGGCTGGCGAAAAGGTAGTGATTTTGTTCTTTGAGTGAGTGCTTTTAGCTCTGAATACCTAAGTGTGCAAATGTAAAACACTGCTTCTGCAAATATATGTGCAGCTCTGAGGTTCACTTTCTGTGAATGTTAATGGAAACAGAATTCAATCACATGAATATTCAAAGAAAGTGAACACAAAAGAAGCACAAGTGTGGCTGAAGCAAACAGATTTTAAAATGTAAGCCAAGAAACACGGGCCCTGCTAGGGTGAGTGCCTTAAACTCTGGGAGCTTTACAGTATTGAGGGGACTCTGAATTCTTCAGGTGAATACAGAAATGATACAAATCATAAGACTCAATAGAATCTTTTGAGGAAAGTACTGATTTTTGTCACAAATTTTGATTTGGATTGAAAGCTTTTATAGCTGCCAGCTTAGACCTGGGTCATAATGCTGAGGTGAAAGCAATGCAGGGAGGGCATGGACATGTCCAAAGAAGAGCATCACTGGGGGATGGTATGGGAGGAATGAGGGTGGGCAAGAAGGGAAAAGAAGTGTGAAATTCTGTGAAAGGTGAGGGAGGAACATGAGCAATACTTTTTAGTTTTGAATTGCTATAACAATGTAGATTGGGGTTTAAATTGCAAGTGTATGCTTTTGACATCAGTGAGCGAGTGGCAGAAACAATGAGAAGTGGAAAAGTATATGTACTTCTACATATACTTGAAAATATATTCTCAATCTGTCACCTTAAGACATGCCCACTTAGCTGCAGCTGCGAGTGGGAACCTCTGAAAGAGCCACTGAAGCAGGAGTGGGCATACAAATATAATTAAACTCCAGGAGGCTGGAGTGCTATGTTTTGTCATTCAGGAACTTTCCTGATGCACTCTGATTTTATCCATAAAGAAATCATGCACAGACACACACTGCAAGGAAAGAACGTTGGAGGTTATGAATGAATCCAGCTAAAATTAAAGTGAGGCAATTCAGACCTCTGGAGAAGTCAGTGGCATTTTCCCAAGGACATTATGTGCATATGTGGGAACTCATCGTGCAACTGTGATGTGAGTTAATGGCATCTCCCCCAGCAATAATGGGGAAACTGAGGCACATAACCAACTGGGGGACTGGGACTTTAGATTCATTTTACAATTAAATATGTATATTCTTAAATATTTTCCTAAGATAAAATTGCAAGAAGACCTGAATTCCACAACAGGAAGCACAGGGATATGGAATTGGGGCAGAAGTACTGTTGGGACACAGCTGTGACTGATGTGATGGCAGCAGGAAGTCAGGAAGAGCAAGGAGTGAGGTTGAGAGGGGATGGACGAGACATGAAGGTATGTAGGAAGCCTCAGAGAGAAGCACTGTTTCAATGGAAATTAAATATAGCACATTTACTCACCATGCAGAATACATATTAACAGGTTTGGGGCTTCCTACGTACCCTCACAGTACATCACATCAGCAGGGAATACTAGGGGAAACCGCACTTTTCCTCTTCATTCACTCTGCAAGATCTGCAAGACATGGAAGGACAGAAATAGTTCCATTTATTTTCTGTAGGTTCCTCCCCAGTCCTTAAAAATTTAAGCAAAGCTGCAATGAGCAGTGCAGCCTCTGTGGCCAGAATCTGCCATCTTCATTTCTAGCACACTTCTTCCATAGTTCCAATGGAATACAGACTGTGTTTAGTTAGTTAGTTAGTAGGAAGGATTTGGGATCTCGATGCCTGTTCTATCTGCTGATGACAAGCCCTCAACCATCAAATCTAAATGCATTTTTAAGGAAATTAAGTACTATCTATCTTCCATTATACCATCTCATTGGCACTATGACAGCTGCCATTTTACTGATACTCCTTCAGAAAAGAGATCTGATGGAAAACTGCATTTTAGTGTACATTATTTAAGAGAAATTTTATTTTAGCATTCTGTGGCTGACTGCAGAAATCTCTCACGATTGTAATAATTACAACTCTGCTTATAAACTGCTACATTAGGACCTACTGAAACTCCAGTGCACAAGGTCCATGCTCTTTATGTGATTCCAACAGAGTAAGTCTCTCCCTATCGCACTCAGCATCCACACCACCTGCCTCTTCTGGAAATGCCACTGAAAGACTTGGGAGATGGCATAAACACAATAATTTTCCTTAAATGGACCGCACCTTGATGTGTGGTGAGATTTGCTTCGATAACCTATGGAAAACTGCTGGAAAGGCTGCTGCTGCCTGCCTGTTTTTCCATTTTTCTTCAGTGAGAGGATTTGGTGAAAAAGCAGTTTCCATCTCCTGTGAGTTGAATGGTGTAGGAGTCAGGCACATAGTATACACCAGCCACGTGGGGTCCCTCTGCATTCAGTGAAAAGGACAAACACCTTCATCTCTTTTAGTGTGGGCTCTCAGAGATTACGCCAAGGGGCCACTCTGTGATTTTGAGCAGTCCTTCCTCAGGAGGGATTTTTTCTCTGCCGTGGTTGCTCAAAATTTTGTCTTCAAAAAATCCTTGCTGTCAAAAAAAGTTTACCTTTTAAATGTCTGATTCACAAAAACCCCTGTTCTTTGATAACACTCCGATCGTTCACTTTGAACAGTATTAAAATATTAAAATAGAACCTAAACAATGTCTTGTTGTTATTTTTCCTTTTCCATTCAAATGTTGCCTCTTTTCTTGCCATTTGTTACTTTATTCTCCTTCATTTTTCCAGTAGAGGAAAAACAGAATATAAAACATGGAGAGAGACAAGAACCTATTTAACCACAGTGTCAAAGGATCTCCAAACACAAAGCCAGGATCCACCCAGGACTTTCAGAGTCAGCATGACTTCACCATAGGACATTCTCTGCAGAGGTGTATGGGATTAGGTGAAAGGGTTACCTCTTCGCTTCCGCCTCAGCCATTAACCCCCAGAAAGGTGCTCTTCATACTCCTCGATTTCTCTGAGTCTAAGGGATAAGACAGAATTTATAGTCATGGCTCAGTTGTGCCAGACCTGGGCCCTGGCAGCAGACAGGCTGCACCTTTATCAACCTGGTGACTCAGAGCAGGCAGGATGCTGCAAGTCAGACACAGCAGTGTGGCTGATTGTTCGGCAAATATTTTGCTCTTTCAAATTTGCTTACATATCAAAATATGGGTTTAGCTGATAAAAGCCAACAGCTTCATCAGAGTCCATTACAATCTATCAGGCAAATAGTCATTTCCAAATTATTACATGGGCTACAATACATTCAAGCGATCTTTATAATCTCTCATTAAAAAAAAAATCCACTGTTACAAGAATTACCTAAAAATGGATTTACCAGGCAGATAGCTTGCAATGTAAATGACTTGTGTTTGTATAGGTAGAATGCATAGCAAAATGCATGCTCAAATGAGAGACCATATTGACTCTTTCCAAGCTGTTATGGTCTATTAGATAAATATTATCTTGGTTTGGGATTGTGATAGTTTTCTATACGCAGTTTCCTGACAAGCCATATGGGCTTTCAGATAAAATTGTGTCTTCAGATTTAGAAGGTGATATGGCTGAATAGCTGTAATGAGTATGAGGAAGCTCCTGTTAACCAATTAATCAGCATGTGTCACTGGATCCCCCTCCCCTTGTTTTAGTATGTGCCATAATACATACAAAAGGTGTTGCAGTTTCAGCAAACACACTTTGCTTGGTGGTACTTTGACAAAAGAAAAACACTTCCCAAAGGAAGGGCAGCCAATTCTTGTGGGGATAAAAATACAATCAAAACTACTGGTTGTAGCTGTATTACAACATACAGAGAATGGGGTTAAAATACAACCGTAAGTCTACTGTGATTCCAGCCATCTTTCGGATTGTTTTTTTTTCCATAACATTTACACACGTGCACGTACACTTACAGTCATGACTCACCACAGTTAAGAGGAAGAAGTTCACTGATTTCAAAGGCGTGGATTTCAGTCATATACTGCGTTCTTTCACTTAATAATAACAAACTACATTTGTTTTTCATTCCTCGGTGGCAAAACTTCAGTAGATTCACAGCATTTCACCTATGTGTAATGTGAGATCCAGGGAAACCCATGCAGTTTCGTGAAGAGTTCTCATGAACCGACCAGGCTAGCTCACCAACCGAAAGAACCATCAGCTGAACCCAACTCCAAGCTCTGCAGGTGACACACCAGGCTCCTTCACCATCTTTAATGAGTGTGGGCATTTGTTCTGTACATTTATACTGCATCAGTGTCATAAGTTATGTGAGGAATTTGTTTGCTTCAAGTGACTCTGCATCTTTAGGGATGACTATCTTTTTTGTGCTTTGCACATCTTGTAGCTGCTGTGTAAACAACTCCTATCTGGGAATGACAAAAAAAGTTGTTTTTCTTCTGGATAAATCCAATTTTGTCTAGCTTTCTCTGTATGGTTAGAGGAGTAGCTTTTCTTCTGAAGGACAATTCAGAACACGCTGTTTATGCCAAAGGGACCCAGTGGGATATAGTCTTGATATGCAATGCATGCATGTGTATTTTCACATACATTTTTAGATTCAAATGCACTTGCTCTGCTCTGCTTCCTACTTGCATACATTCATATACAACAGGCATTAGCTGGAAAGTAGGCTATTTTTCCCCCTAAGAATATACACATACATGGTCAAGCAAGGGAAGGCCTGTATGAACACAAGTGCTTGCTGTTCATGTATCAAGTTTCCTGTTCTGGATTTCTCAGTCATTTGCTTTGGTGTGTGGAGTCCAACAACCAGAGTGGATTAAACAAAGAACAATTCCATGTTAATTCTCCAACAGCTGATTATTTAAAGGGGAAAATGTTCTAGGTATCAGACTGAAAGGAGCTGTCAGAGCTTACAACCACTGACCCTGCCCTTATTCCTCCCAGCAGGAAGAGTCCTGCAGGGCTGCTGGCTAGGATGCTCTCAGGTAGTTGGGGAGAGTGGGTCTCACTGTGGGAAATGAATGACGCAGGTACAGGCAAGGGCCAAGAGTGCCATTATATTATTACTCACAAACAGGTTAAGCAGCATTATTTTAGACCATTGCTTATTTCACATCCTGACCCTAGAACCTAAGGCAACAGATGGCATATTAATAAAGTAATTACAGCAGGTGACAATGTATCTCCATTTGGTCCTCCATCCCATGACTTTCTTGTTTTATTATTTAAAAGTACCTCAGTCTTGAATGGCTAAATTCATTCTCTGAAGCATGCTGCTGAAATGTAAACAGCATACAACTTTGATTTCCTATGAATATAGAACACATGCTGTTACTGAAAAGAACACAAGATTGCCACGCTTTTGGAAATCGAATGTTAATTATAAGTTGGGATCGGAGGATACAGTAAGCTTCTGCCCGTTCACTGTGGACAAAGATAATTCCCAAGCCTCCACAAAATTCTTAATTTGCAGGTTTGTCTGGATTCCTGTATTTTATAGACAGAGCCGTATTTCCAGCTCCTAGTCTTTGCACAGGGAGCTGCGGCTGCAGGCAGTGTCTAATGCTGTTGCTTACCTTTGCAAAGAAGACACCTAACTCTTGCCTGTGCTCATGTTTACAGCCATCTTCCATAAATGAGTGTTAGGACACTCAGCTGTAAGCAGCTCTGCTGTGCTGTAAATGTGCTATTGACACTTTTTACAAGGCTACATTACACAATGAGTTTCTCATGAAAACATACCTCTTTCTGTGAACGGTAGTCTTTATGTCAAGCTTGGAACGTGGAAATGATGCGGTCATAAGCCTGAAGCATAAAGAGGTGTCAAAATGGAACGAAAGGCACACAAGCACCTCAGTCTAAAACATGAGGCTGTTTCCACGTGAAAATAGGAAACTAGTTTTAAGTAGTGATTGGATCCACTGAAACGTACAATTTACTGAGTTGAAGTTGCTCACCTGGTAGACATTTTGGCCTCCCCTTGTTTTTCCATACTCTACTCTTCTATGTAGGTTATTTTAACTAACTTGAAAAATAAGGCGAGAATGAGCCAAGCATTGAAAATAATGTTCTGAAGTTCTTCTAAAAAATATTGTGAGTGTAAAAATGCACGCTGATTCACCAAACCCTAGATAAAGGTACAAGGACATCCCATTTCCAACCTGTAAGTCCTGTGGGAGAAATTCAATGCTGGGCAGAGCAATAATGGGCAGTAAATACTGCATGCTTTATTCCTGCTGCCACAAGAACTCGGCTCACTTTATTCCAATAACGTTTTAAGAAATAGGCTACATTTCTGCACCTTGTGTTTCGATAAGCCTTCTGCACTGTCAGGCTCAAAACCAGCATGACACTTTGCAGATGGCTATTCCAAAGACAGATAGTCCTTCCACTCTCCAGGAAACACTGCTCTCATGAGATTTCCAGCACAGCCCGTGATCTTTTCAAAAGGCTTGGATAGGCTTGAATAAACATCTGACCTTCTTGAGGAAGAAAATGTAAACCTCCCTCCCCTCCCACCCTAGCTGTGATTCTTTTGAGGTTCTTTTCTACTATTTGTCTTTATTTATCAAGCCAAGAAAATATGTCTGACCCTATACAGGACCAGAAGTCTTTCAGACTTCAGGATTTCAGCTATATTGGAAACAAGGGAGGAAGTTCAACACTGTGAACAGGCATCGAGTTTGCAGAAAGGAACCGCGTGTCTTCATCAGCCACGATTTGGAAGTCTTTCATGTTTTTATTTTACTAAGGCATTGCTTTTTTTCAGCCAATTTCAATGCGTGCCATCAAAACCCAAAAGTAACTTTAAAAAATGTGAGTTTTTTTTTTATTAAATGAATACTTTTTCACCTGCCTGTTTTCCATGAACATTTTATGTCCTCCTTCAAGTTGTTCTAGGTCTCCAAAAGAGTAGTGAGGGAAAATCAGGCCATTTAAAAATAAAATAGATTACTTCTGCACAGCTTTCTTTAATCAAAACCATTACAACTGATAGCTCAGAGCCTTGATTACACCTCTTCAGAGGGCACCCCTTGATTTTGCGCGACATCCCTGATTATTTTATTTACTTATTTATTTATTTATTAGCTTTTACTTTCTGCCTTGATTTCTAGGTCACTGAGTTGAAGCTCATTCTTGCCTTAAATGGATGTGCTTGTTTCTCAGTGGCAGGTTATTTTTCTTACAGGGGCTACAAAATAAACATGCCCCTTTTTCAGAAGAAGACAAAAAATTCCTGTGATCGCATATTCCTGGAGTTCATTCTCTCTCTCTATTTTTCCCTTAGCCCCTGTGGAGAGTGAGATTGGACCAAGAGTCATTCCCCCCGACCTCTCCCGAGCCCCTGCAGAGCTAAGGGCCAAAAGGTCATTTTCTCAGGTTCCCTCTAGAGGGAGAATCCAAAGGTCATTCCCTCCCTCCCCGACTAACCCCAAGTGCAGCCGAGAGACATTCAAAAGTCCTTTGAAGAGGGAGGGGAGCAACAGGGTCCATGTGCTTTACCTATGGCCCCTCAACAGCAAAGAGATATTAAGTAGGCTGGCACCTGCAAGCTCCAACCTATTTAGGGCTGCCCGTGGGTGCAAGGTTTGGCACCCCATGAACTTCAGAAGGGATGTGCAAAGATGCTGGCACTGCTGAGAAGTGGGCCTAACAGCTTCTGCTTCCTTTCAATTCCCAGATTGGCTCTCTCTATCCTACAGCCTCCAAGATCCTCTTTCATCTCCTCCGTAGCCTGAGTTTGAGTAGGAACTTTTCAGATGCCATCAGGTGGTGAGCTCAAAGAGCTCTGAATCCCTCGACGAATAAAGCCTGCTCCTAATTCTTAGGAACTGAGTTGCATGGACTGTTCTATGGGTCTCCTTGGAAAACAAAGCCAGACAAACACAGTCGCACTCACAGCCAGTGCTGCTGCCCGCTAACCTGTTATCTGTGAACACTGCGGGCAGTTAGGGAACCATCCCGTGTTTCCCAAGGCAGAAACAGCAAAAAGTTAGCACCTCTACAGTTCTTGCTCATCTATTTCAAGGAAAAGGTCTTCTTTTTTCTTGCTCTAATAACAAAACAAAAGAGAGAGTATTCTCAGCATTAATTTCTCTGACCTGCCTGAGGAAGGAAGGAAGGAAGAGAAGAGCAACAGTTATTCACAAGGTCCCCCGCAGAAGCGGGGCAGTAAGGGTCACTTCCTCTCAATCCATCCCCTTCGAAGGAGAACAGTCAGGCTGTGTCAATGCCACGGTCTCTTTTGTGGCAGATAGGCAGCCGGAGGTCAGCCCCTGCCCCAGCCTTGCTCTCGCAGCGTACGCACACCCTCTCTGGCGCGCCTGCTTTCTCTGGCACATGGGGGGTAGGGAGATTATTTCTTTTTTCCCTCTCTTCTCTTTGTATGAGGGAGCTCAAAAGTCACTACCTGGGCCCCTTTTGGAAAAAGACAATAACAAAAGGACCGTTCCTAGTTTTCTTTTCTGAAGAATTTTCAGGGGGGCTGTTGAGGCATTGGTCAAGCAAAGCTTTAAAGTCCAAATAAAAGGGAAATGCTGCAGTGTAGGTTTGGAGCCACTTGGAGGCTGAGGTGGCACTGCTGCAAACTCATAGCAAGATTTCTGCTGACCTCCACGTTCACAGCAGCCCTAAGTCTGGGGTCAACTCCTGTGAATTGCTGTAAGAAAGCAAGGAACAATGAAATACACCAGAAAAGTCAAGTTCTGTGTTGTTTGAGGTTTGAACTACTACAAGATAGCCCATAACAGTCTGATCCAAATGTCTTGAAATCAGTGCAAGTGTTAGGGGTGAATTTCACGTGCTTTGGTTCATTCCAGGACCAGGCTTTCGTCTTTACATCAGTCTCTGGGAAGGTCTTTAAGGAGCTAATATGGAATTGAGATCTCTTGTGAAGAGCTTTGTTTTTGCAGATGATCTGACTCTTTCACATCCTAGGGCCAAAATACTTTAGAGACATGGCCCTGCAGTTCGCACTGAACTCCAGGAGCTTGTCTTCACCAGCTCTAAAGCAGAGCCATGGGAAATAAGCAATGTGTTTCTGCTTACATTGGAACAAGAGTTTAGCCCTAAAAACACAGCAGAAAATTCACTTCTACATTGTAAAGGCATTCAGCCTTCACTATTTTAGCTGACAGGAATGCTCACAAAAATAAGCACAGACTTTCTATGTGCTCACAAGACTGGTTGAGCAGAGAAACTAATTTGTCAGTATAAATTAATTTGTACCCAGAGCCTGCATTAAATTGCTTAGCAAGACTCAAAGCTCCCCCTGATGAAGTCCAAGACCATTTACAGGAGAACAAATTGTAGCCAAGGCTTCTTTCTTTTTTCCTCCTCCCTACTTCTGCAGAGTCAGACAGACTTCTTTTAAGGCTTGTTGACCCCCTGGTACTGTGATTACACTTTGCCCAAGTCAGTGTACTGAAATTATTCAGGGTTTTCCCATCCAGCCCCTGAGATAATGCATCATCTCCACAGAGGCAGTAGCACTGAAGTGTAAAACAAAACAGTTTTTATCCCTCAGGTGAAACGTATCTCTGTGATGACCTGAAGCTTGGTCAGTGAAGGGCTGCAAAATGCTTTGTGATCTCTGTGAAAATGTGCAGCGTTATTTCTACAGCACCTCAGCACTGTGGAGTTGAGGAGAGATGCCATTCATCACTGCATTAGATGAGGAGTTAGCCTTAGTAAGTAGAAGTGATATATTATTCTACTTGCTTTGTTGTGTGTAAGTGGGGTGCGGGTCCTCTGCACAGCAGTGAGCTTTCCTGTCCACACATGGAGTCATTCACAGATGTCAGTGGGAAGAGTATCCTCTCTCCTGAATAGACCCAATGGACTCCTTTGAGCATGAGCTCCTTTTCCCACGTGTGCCCATGGATCTGTTGCTCTGCCTTGGAGTGTTCCACACTTCAAACTGCGCATGCAAGGATTCTTTAATGGTAATGGTTTCATTGAGAAGTTATTGCCACATGGTGCTTCTTGTTAAGAATCACAAAGAATTTCAGTCTTTGCAGTACCCTTTCCTTCCCTCCCTCCTCAAATGCAAAGCACAAATCCACTTAAAAAGCTGAGATCTTTTGACTTCTACCAGAAACTTTTATCCACATAAGAGGATAAGAAATTCATTAGCTTAAGTTGTGTGATTGTAACAGCTCATTAGAGAACACTATGCCTTTCAGAGTGAGCATGCCTCCAGCCCTACACCGAATCTGTCAAAGTTGAGGAAAAAGGTATGGGACAACTTAACCATCCTGGAAGGCAATTTCTTATTTTTAACTATGCAGACCACAGGGTTCATTAAATGATTTTAATGAACAGTCATAGGCTTGATGTTCAAGTTTTCATTTGTGTCTAATTGCAAGTAAAATATGAAATTGCTAAACTGATCCTGCTCGCCAAGGAAAAAAAAAATATGAATTTTAATTTACAACCAGTAATTATGTTTTCAGACTCACTGTGACTAATTGTTGTTGTTTCCTTAAGGTAAAACAAACATTTTTATTTCAGGTTTAAGTGCCTCAAAATACTGCTACAAAAAATTGCACATGGCTTCTCTTCAAACAAGGGAAAACCAGCCCTTTTAAACAGAAAACATAGTAATTAGTCCTACTAATTCATTGAAAGAAATGAATCATAAAGAAGAGTTCCCAGCCATCTGACAGATGCAAAAAGCTGGGGATATGGTATATTTTCATCCGTAGAATCTCCAAAGGAATGGCTTTGACAAAGCAGGTTGTTTGCAACATTTTATAAAATATACGAGGATAGACTGGAATGTATTTTTCAATCTTCCTCTGGGAGCCTTCATGGCTTTAGTCAATTTATGCATCATCTGTTAAAGTTCAATACGGGGCACTGGGTCCCAAAATGTACTTTGAAGCATCAATAGCAAATCTTCTAATCTCAGCTTTCACTATCTGAGCAACATATGCATTAGAGTGGAATTTGGGATTGGCTTTTGGGTTGAGGGTGAAACGTTCACTTAGATAACCTGCAGTATCGTGGCTTCAAGTGCAATGTTCAGGTTTGGATAAATGATTGCTTTTCATTTTCCCCAAAGAGAAACGAAAACAGATACAGTTTTATACCAGGATTTATAAACCTCTGTACCTGCATATAAATGGACACGGAGTATTTTAAAATTTCAGTTAAATACGAATATTTCAAGAAAAGTATTTCCTTACGCCATTCGGAGACGAAATGAATTATTATAGAGAATACGATGGCTGCAATAAGCCGCAATTCTGTGCCTTCAGGGATCAAGCAGCTTTCCTATTTACAGTACACTTACTTAATCCAAACAAAACCCAGCACCTTTCCTCCCCCTCACTAAAGGAAATTACACATTTCTGTGCAGGTAGCAGCACTATGACTTTCCAACACTTAACAAAACTCCACAAACGAGCCGCCTGTGGGAAGGCTCGATGCTTTCTGCCCTTCCATTGCAGCTTCCATTGCACCACACCGCCTTTTCGTCTCCTCCAACTCTGCGTCCCCACTTCCTTCATTTTCGCTTTGTTCTGTGTCACTGCAGAACAATGGCAGAGTCACAGGAGGCAAGACAAGCTATTAGTGTGGAAGGGCAACTGCGCTGAGCGGTAATTATTGTTGTAGGGCGCAACTTAGGGAAAAAATACCACTTTTTCAAGGCGATCCCTTCAGAAGCAGATCTTGCAGTTGTGGAGTGCGAATTAGAGCAGGTTATTTCTGCTTTGAAGAGAGCACTAGAACACAAAATCTTGGTTTTTTTTTGTTTTTTTTGTTTTTTTGTTTTTTTTGAGTTAGAAATCTTTATTAAGAGATTTGCACAGGTTTTGTGCTAAGCATATACATAGCCTTTTCCCACAGAGAACTCATCCTCAAGGTAGAAACACTTCAGAATATGTACTCTCGCCTACAATTAAAAAAAAAATAAATCACTATTCCACCTCCCAGGGATCAAAGGTCACCCCACCTTTTACTTCGCACTCATTCCAGCCATACCGTTAAGGTTTGGTTGGACAGACTCCCCAAAAGCACCTCATTTCCACAGAACAAACGAGGCCACCCCCTCCCCACTCCCCAGCTGGGCGAACCACTAACGGCACCGCCTCGCGCAGCCTCGCGCCTGGGCGGCGCTGCCCGATGAGCGACGGCGCCTCCGTCTCTGCCGCCCCCTCGGATTGGCTGAGCGTCGTCAGAAAGCTGCCTCCCGATTGGCTGGAGCCGGCAGCTGTTGCTATGACTCTGTTGCTAGGGCCTCGGCCGTCTCCAGGCCCTGCAGGAAACATGTAATGAATTATGGATGCTTGATTTTCTCCAAGAGGCCTGATCTGTAATGCAGATGAGCTGCAAGGCCCTCCTTTTCTACTGGGTTCTTAAAAATATATATATTTAAAAAAAAAATCAGAAAAAAAAATCTGAGTTTCAAATAAGAATCTGGCATTTGCGTGGTCACCAGTCACAGCAGTGACTCCTGAACGCTGATGTTAATTCTTATGCAAAGATGGGGCCAGAGGTCACTGTCTGTTATTTGTTCAGGAAAAGCTTGTAGGATTTTCACTGAACTCTGTGACCCGTTGGGGTATTATTTTCCCCCCTTCTTTGGTTCAGAGACAAAATAGGATACAAACAGCAGAAGTGGTATTTTCCAGCAGCTGGAGAGGAAATTGTCCCCTTGGAGTGCAATGGAGTCGAGCAGCCACGCCAGCCAGCGTGCTGGGCTTTCCTGCTTGAGGAACGATACCTTTGCCCAAATACGACCTAAGGCTTTTCTCCAGCTTAGCTCATGTAGTTTGGGGCATCACCAATGTCTCCAGCCTGGGTGAGAGGAGTTCCCTGCGGCTGCCCCATCTCTGCCATGCCCGCTGCACACCACTACAAAACCCAGTGTTTCTGCCTGCAGTTGACTCTTCATCTATTAGGAATTGTGAGGCACTTTATACTACAGGAGTGTTTATATTTTACTACACTTAATGAACAGTTGTCAAAGTAGACATCTCTCTTGTGTCTATGCAAAGTTTAGTATTTTTGTCCTTTCTGGTGACAAATTACTTCTGTCCTCTCTGTGTTAAGCTTCTGTGGACAAATATGAATTGAGAAACGTGTCTGGATTAGCAAAAATAATGAGTCTGATCCTTATTTTGTGTTAGATTTAACCACGCATAATTTTGGCATTCATTAACACAAAGGTGAGGCTCAGTCAGATGTGGGTATCCACAGCTGTCCATATATTGACCACATAAGGGGCTTTTGGTACCCTAAAAGGTTCACAACCGATGTGAGGAGTATGTTGGGCCCCCTCCCCCTCAAAACCCTGCTTTTAAGGTGACTACACACTAAGCAACTTACTCAGCAAGGAAATAACTGAGCAATTAAATCAATTTCTAGAGATTTCATAATTTGGAATTCATGCTCTTTACACCTCAGACTGGTTCGTGGTTCTTCCTCAGGGAGAAGTAAGTGACATAAGTGAGAGCTCTGAGATGAAGATGAAATATATCTGATCCTCCTGTGATTCCAAGTGGAATGATACCTTATTTCTGGGATTATTAAGCAAAATGTTTTGTTGTGAAAAAACCAATGAGCACTGAAAAAATAATAAGAAAATCCGTGAAATATCATGTACAGGCATAGAAAACATGCTCGAGTCTGGCCATCACTTGGTCTAAGAGCTTCAGCTGCGATGGCTCTTACACTTTATTATTTTCTATTAGTAAGGTGTTTTATGTTGAAGAAAATGGAGCAAAACTGTATTGCCTATCCCACTTATTCCTGACAGAGCATTAATCAAATTCCATTAAAAAAAAGTTCAGGCTGTAGATGTGCCATTAGAGACACGATGGTGCTTAAACCTCAGAAATGTCTGAGAGATGAAGTTTGCTGAAAACACAGTATTAACATTTGTGTACATGTATGTATTAAATTTGATATTTTGTGTGTGTGTGTGACAGTAGGGCAGTAGTTCTGCACAACATAAATTAGAATAAAGACTACATTTCTAGCTTCTATGCACAAAAAATTTAGGCCATGTTTTTGTTAACAAAATTATTGTGTTTAAAGATTTCATTCTGAAATCTTTATTTTTTATATCATATTCTATGCCTAAACCATTGGAAGATGATTACTTCTACATTTTTATAAATGGAGCACACACCATGAGATTTGGAATAACTTAAATAGTCTGCAGATGTTTTGGACACAGATGCAATTTAAGCACATACATGTTTCCAGTGCTGTAAATGGGCCTAATGTCCCTCCATTACTTCTACTGGGGAAGTAGAATGATAGAATCATAGAATTGCTTGGGTTGCAGGGGACCTTTAAAGGTCATCTGGTCCAGCTCTCCTGCAATGAACAGAGAAAACTACGGCTAGGTAAGGTTCAACTTGAATATCTCCAGTAATCTACATCTGAATGCAGTACTCCAGGTGAGGTCTCACCAGCGAAGAGCAGAGGGACAGGATCACCTCCTCCCTGCTGATCACTCTGCTTTGGATGCAGCCCAGGATATGGTTGGCTTTCTGGGCTGGAAGGGCACTCTACTGGCTTATGTCCAGCAGTACCCCCAAGTCATTTTGGCAGGGCTTTTGTTGGTGGTTGTTGTCATACGTGAAATTTGAACAGCGTGACCTTTTGATAGCTACAGGTTGTAGCAAAGTCTTAGTAAAGTTAGGCACCCTAATGACACCTGCAGCATAGATTTTGCTTTCATGCATTGGTCCTAATATCACTAATGGAGCACCTAACCGGCAGAGCCATAAGCCCCGTGACTCCCACAGAACATTCTGAAAGCAGCTTCTCAAAGAGGAAACTTGCTGAGTTTTCCTGATGAAGATTTTATAACTCCCTGGCTGTGTTTGTGTGCTGAGGGGTGCAGGAGGGTTGGGAGGCCTTTACAGTGTGGACCTAACAACCTTACTCAAATGGATAGAGTATATATTGGACAATAGTGACAATAGTTGAAGTGCAAGAAAGGTTTGGAGCCATCAACAGGGAGAAAAGTGATATGGAAAGGTTTCACAAAAGCAGCAGTTCTTAATGAAGGAGCTGAATGAGAAAAAGGAACTTTCTGGTGTATGATGAGTGGAAGGCTGGTGTATGCTCAAACCCATGAGGCAATCTTCAGAGTGGCTATGACAAAGGAAGGCAAGGAAGTAAATTGTTTTTTTTTCCTCTATATCTGTAGCATCTGATTGAAAAAAAAAATCAAATCTGTTTCCACTAAAAGCATCAAAGTTGTACTTTTCCTTTTCCCAATTTTTGTTCTTTATTTCAGTCGAAGTTTCTTACTTTTAAAGACAAAGGGCATTTTTTTCAATTTACTTAAAAAGAATTAAAACTTTATAAGGCTTTCTTTCTATTAAGGACTGTGTAAACAACAACAACAAAAAAAAGCTTTGCATTTTTAACTATAACAATTCTAAAACAGCGCTTTGACACAAACGTAGTCTTCACAAATATGCTTCTATAATTTAAAACATCTTCTCTTGAAGTAATTTCAACTGGTTTATACCATCAATAATCTTCATTGAGTTTACATTAATCCACAAACATTGTATGGTGTGATGAAGCTGATGAGAATCAACAAAGGATAAAGTAGAGTACTGCAGCCCAGATAAAGAAACCCACTGTTTAATGCCAGCTGCTCAGGAAATGTCAAAAGCAAAGTGAGTTTCAGGTCAAGGGCACTGGGAACACTCTGTTAGCAAACCCTAAGACAGGCAGCTCTCGTTATTAGTATGAACAAGGATATGGTGAGCCCTTTTTAATCTGTCCCTAGGCCTCTGTCTAGCTTCACAGACACAAACCTGAATCATTTGGGCTCACCTCTTTGAGACTGCTGGGTGTTTTCTAAAAAATAACCTCGTATGACTTGTCATAATATACAAATCTGTTGTAACAGTTCTGTAGTTTGGATCGAGGATATTGGGAGTTACAGGCTGGGAAGGTTCGGACCCAGCTGGTACCACAGAGGATTTTGCTTCTTAGAGTAAGGCAATGTTTCAGATTTGGTTTTGTCTGCAGTCTAAACATCCCTCTGCATGTTGGCAACAGAACGAAGAAAGTGCAGCCAATGCGATGCGGTCTAATAGGGATCCAAACCTTCCCTTTCACAGTGATGAGATTTATTTCACCACATGTTAGATATTTACAGAAGAGATATCTACAGTAGATATAGTGTATGGGAACTGTTGAATCACGTCCTGAACCTCTGATTGACCACCTGAGGGGAGCGCTGAGTCAGCTGCAGGGGCACAGGTGAATGCAATTTCACCTGAGTGACCCGAAGGGGTGGAGCCTGGTTCCACCCCTCCTAGACCCCATTTAAGGGCTGACTCCCAAGGAGGAAAGATTTTTATCTGGAGATCACTCCTCATGGAGTCCTTCTGTGAGCCCAGGGCATGGGTAAGCTCTTTATTTCATTGCTCCTTTGTAACGTGATAATCTCTCTGGTCCTATACCTGTTTGCCATACAATATAGTGAGCTCAGGCAAGAGATAAACAGGCTGTTTTTCTTGGTATGTTTAGTTCTGTCTTCCTCAGATTGAGATGAACCAATGTCTTGGAAGTCTGTGTGTTGGGATCACTAGACCCAAAACAGTGCGCTGCTATGATGGGTTGTGGTCTTTAAAGCTTTTCAGGAGACTTGCTTTGTCTTCTTCAAAAGGGCTCTGTATTATCTTAAAACTTACTGGTCATGCTGTTTTTTGTTGTTTGCTGCACAATCTTTTTCTGCATACCACTTTTTTCTGAGACTGGAAAGAGTCTGAAACAGTTACTCCAGAGGAAATGATGCTTCCCTTCTGTTCCTGCTCCTGCAGCAGTTGTTGGTAGGATCAATGCAAATGAAGCCACAGAAAATGCTTTAAGAGGTAGCTTGGTAAGCTGTTTGGTGACTTGAAAAGATGAAGTCAGACAGTAGCAAAATGATCTCCAGAAACCACTGCATATTTACAGCAATTACCGTAGTGACACAGCACAGTGTTTTGTCTGTGTTCTATGGTCAAATAGAGTAGGTCAAAGCATTGCCATTTATCCAAAACTGAGATAAAACAATGGCATAAGAAGGGTAATGGAACTTCAGACATGGTCTTCATATCCCATGATTTCATTGGATTTCAAATACCTCCTATTATGTATCTCACAATGGCCTGGGGAAAGAAGTTCTATGATGGGTAGGATTCTTCTCTAGACAGGATCACAGTAGCAGAATTCCTGATGCTTGATAAGGAGCAAGTGCTCATGTTGCAGAAACATTGATAGGGTAGCTGGTTGTATGAATAAAAGTGGCACAGATCTTTAATGTGTATTTGTTAATGTCACATAGCTTATTTGCAAGCAAGAGCTCCAGTTCCCCTTTGGCATGTGCTGTGTGACACAGTGGGCTGCTTGATTCTGTATTGTTTGAACTTGTCAAGAAGGTCTTGAACTTATAGCTGCTAACAAAGTAAGTTGGTATGTTTGAATCATGCCTATATTAGCTTTGAATTTATAGAGATTTTGTTGACACTGGTACCAAAACTCATATTGTGATCAATGGAAACATTGAACATTGATTTCTTGAAATAATTTCCGCTAGGTTAAGAAGGAACCAAAGATTGTCTAATTTGATCTCCTGCATAACAAGTCTATTCATTTCAGTTTTAGTTAGATTCAAGCACTAACATCTTCAGGGATAACAGTTGCATGCTATAGGCATAGAACAGAAAGAACAAGCTATAGTACCAAGTATACAAGAGGCTACAGTAATGATGGAGTGTTTGTTAAATGGAACATGCCTAATTGATCGCAATTAGTGAAAGTAATGCCTTCTCCCATCTTTTAACTAATTTCTTTCCAATTTCAGCAGAGAAATTCTTTCCATTCTTATGTCTGCCAATCAATATGATTCTTTGCATGTAAGTCAGAAGTACTTATCATGTATCTAGGATCATTTGTCTCTGTCTGTTCAGACAGCAGATTTGGTTTGTTTAGTGCCTTCTTGTCAATGATGACCAGCCTGTAATTGTGAAAAACAACAACAACGAATAAAAAAAACACAAAAAGGGAACAAAAAACCCCCAAAGCAATACTACAACAACAACAAAAAACAACCCAAATAATAAAAATAAATCCCTAAACCCCTAATCATATACACCTAGCCAACTGCATGAGGGAGAGGATATCCCTTGTATCCCGCCGTATTGAGGCTGAATGAAACCACTTTTAGGAGGGTGTTCAGTATCACCTCAAAACCTCCAGCCAATAGTGAGACCCCCGCTTTTGCTGATAATCTTTTAGTGTTTAATTACCCTGTCTGCCAGAAAATTGCATCTTGTTTCAAGGTTGAATTTGTCTAACTTCAACTTCCAGCCATTCAATCTTGTTCAAGTTTTTGTCAACAAGATTGAAAGCCCATTATTAGGTATCTTTTCCACAAGTAAACACCTATATAAATTGATAGAGTCATTCTATAACTTACCTGAGGTTTTGCTTCTGGAAAAGCACTTTCTAACCCATGCTTACCCCCTGACAGAGCTTCATTTCTTCTGTATGCTGCACAGTGGAAAACCAATGCTGTCTTGTTGCAAGTGATGAGGAAGAAGAAAAGTTATCTAGGAAAGAAAGAGGAGAGGTTCAAAATAAATGATCAAATGATTGATCACTGCTCAAGAATTTGGAAGAGGCATTTTCTTTTGAAAAGCAAATCTCTGCTAGATGCTCCTCCCCACCTCCAAGCAGCTTGCCAGCTCATTTCTACAATCCTGATAGGTAATGTTTGTAAAGCAGTGCCCCATCCTAGACCATACTTGACATAAATCAGCCAAACTCCAATGAGGTGGTTTCCTTCCAGTGGAGCTCTCACACTTTATATCATTTGTAGATGTAGAGGGTGCTTTATAAAGAGGCATGTGGCAGTTAATGAATGCTGGCTGAAGCAGTGATAACCTGCTGCATTCTCTATGACATTATGCATCCTTAATTCTCCTACCTTCAGAAAAAATGAACAGTCCCCAAATGATCATGAATATGTTTGCAGCAAAATCACAGAAAACCCCAACCACTTAACTTAGCAAGTCTGTATTAATCATAAATTTTGCTGTCAATCTTCTGTTCATAAGTTGTTTCTCACCCCACCCATCCATTTATTCATATATTTTGTTAGCAGTAAACTTTTACATCATGAAAATATCAAAATAAAGCTGCCTGTCTAAGACAAAAATATAATGCCATCTCCATTCCAGCAAGCTTGTGGGACTGTAATATACACTATTTATAGCTGACTGGACCAAAGCATTTAGTGTAGAAGGACTGAGGGAGCCAAAATAAGAAGGTGAGTAGGGCTCTTCCCCAAGGAGGAGCCACGATCAGAATTCAACATTTGCCATTGTTGTAGTTTCTGCGTGTACCCTATAGGGTAAGTTCTGCAGCAGTGATTTATTTCAAACATTTTTTTTTCCCCTCCCAGGATGAAGCAAATGTTTTAAATTACAGCTACGGAGAGAGAACTTAACTAAAGCAGAAATATGAGTCACAAAAACATTCGTGCCGTATTTTCAGGGTAATAACTAAACACCTGCTAAATTACATTTTAAAAAATTACCCTGTATTTCATGGTGCATTTTATCTTTTTGTTTATTTTCTCTCTTAAGCTCCACTTGGATCTGCGTAGGAAGATTGTCTCATCCATGCAGAGCTCTGTGTGTACCAATGCTCTGCTCAGGTGTTTCTGAAAACACGATGAGAGCTGAGGTCTGAGCAATGGGGACTGCACTTCACTGTATGTTTAAGCATGGTACTGGCTTTACAGTTTGCACTGACTCAACACAAGGGAAAAGATGATTACACACAACAGCAACAACAATGAATCAAAACATGCAGACCGTCAGACTTTTTTGAAAACTCATGCAATGGAAATAGGCATTGCCATTAAAAGTAACTGATCTGTGTTTCCTCTTTCAAACCTTTACTTTCTCACATGCTACTGTTTGATTCTGTTAGCAACTTCAGTGTAGTAAGGAGTTGCTGATGAAGAGAATACTATAGGGCAGCATTGTCTCCCCAGAGCTGTAGTGAGCTTATTCTTATACTCCTGGGATCATAGCAGAGGGCTCATGCTCAGCTATCTGTTTTGCTTTTTATGTTTTCTTTAGTTGTTTTTCACTTTGGCGCTGAGTGGGCAGACAAGACTCTTGAACAATCTGTAATTACATAGTGTCACAGTTGATGAGGTTACAAAGGAGTAAATATGTAGTTGGTATTAGAGAGGATATTTTTAACAATACTCACTCTGCATCTAATAGAGTGCATCTGTGTCCTCTGCGGGCCCTCTGCCTCAGATAATATAAAAGGAGAGCAATGAGGAAGAGAGGAGCATAATAATATCTGCATAGTCTTCAGCGAAATCAGTTTCTGCAAATACACACTTGACATCTGAACTCTTTCATACCAGTACTGCTCCTATTGATGGCAGTGGCATCTTTGCCCTTGAATAGGAACAGGATTGAATTCTGACTGTTGGATGTCTTATGACACAAGAGGTGGAAGTTTCCCAGTGTGATCTGATTGCCATAGTCAACAAGAAGAGTTTTAGTAGACCATCATGTGTGTAATTCTTGACCTGGGGTCGTGACTGGGTCTCAGGGAGGCATGACAAACCTCCTTTTTGGCTAGCAGGGAGAGAACAGCAATCTGATACATTTTTCTGCTGTAACATGGGTTGTAACACAAGATAGAATAAAGCAGTTTCGTCAGCCTGCCTCTACTGGGTTCTTACATGCTGTGTTTCCACTTCTGCTAGCCAAATTTTGATATCATGGTGATACAGAACAACCTGACCTGGACAGCACATGTCTAAAGTCATGAAACCATATTGTATTTATACCACTCAGAGCTGATGGAAATAACCTTTTAAAGAGTCAAGGACTCTTTAATTTTGTGAAGGCAATGTGAAATGATTTGTTTAAAATTCCTTTGCCTGCTAATGCTTGGTATTCTATGGCTGAAACAGTTACTAGGCATGCTTTTGGTCATCTTCATTAATTATTTGTACTCCAACACAACCCATGAATTTAGGTATCTTGTCCAAACATGTGAACTGACATTACTTGAAAGTCCACTATTTCTGGATTTTGGGGCAGTTGTGAGAAAAACTAGACCAAGTGTCATTAAATAGTGTCAGTTCACCTCTCCATTTGCTCAGTAATTACAAGTTGAAGATGTGACTCAGACTTCTGGGAACATCCCCCTACCTTCTCAGTGCCAGCATGCTGATGTTCAGCAATGGCATCTCCCTGTGCACGTGGCAGTGAAATGGCAGGGCTCCCCTGTGACTGGGGATACTTATTGCACAGCAGTAAAGGAAAAACCACTTTTCAAAATACCTGTAAGAAAATAAGACAAAATTGAGAAAGGGCAACAGTATGCTCACATTGCCAAAATGTGGGTGGAAGTGTAGACCTGCCCTATTTTCTAAACTTGCCCTCTGATTCCTGAAGAAATTGCTAATAATTTGTTTTCATTCTCCTTGCCACGCTGTCTCTTTCTTCCTCAAATCCGGATGTCTTTCAGCATCTGACAATAGCACTGCCTATGCGATACAGCAGCAAGGATCAAGAAGTAAGGGGAGTGGTTAGAGGATCTGCTTCCTGAGCAGCCTGCTAAAAACCATCTTTGGTATGAATGAGAGGAGTCAAAAATGGCATAGGAGAAACCCAGCGGGCTCACTTGCTTTTTTTCCCCCCTTCCCATTAGCCACAGGAGCATACCAAAGCAATCCCAATCTCCCCGGGCTGGTTGTGGTTTGGAGGGATTCTCTCTTCCTCCAGGATGAATGCTTATTTGTGACTTCTTATGTTTGCCGTTTATTCTCTTTTCCCTGTTTTGAGAATTTCCCTCTCACATTTAAACTATATTGCTTCTCTGTTGGCAGCAAGATGCATAGGACATAGCAGAGCCATGCCTGCCTCCATCTAGATGGCAAAAAAGAAACAGCCAATTTCCCATTGACTTCAGCATATTTGGTAGGATCTCTGCCTGAGCTGCACCAACGATTTCTCCACCTCTGCTCCTCCTTTGCTCTACTCATTCAAACCTTCCTGCTGCTGCTGTTCCCCCCTTGTCATTTAAAACCTTGATGATAATCAGGTAATGAATGTCATCTCACCTCTTTCTCTCTATTCACTGCACTGTGATGTGAATGAATGCAGTGACACCAGAAAGGAGGAGATAAGAAATCCCCCAAAGAAGCACTTAATATAATTTGGAGCAAAAATCTCTGCGGGTTTATTGAAAGCACCCCTTTCCCCACCACACATGGATTTATTTATCTGCTTTACTGCATTTTGCTTACGTCAAGAGCTGGCTTGCTCCTGTGCAGCCCCCTCACCAGGCAGATAATTGCTACATATTCTTTTGTGTTGCTGCCACCACCTCCGCCATCGGACTCATTCTCATACCATCACCCGCACAGCCTTGCTGCAATCCATCTCCCTGCAGACAGTGGGAGAACGGTGCTTTGATATTGGGGGTCTCCCAGGAGCGGGTGAGAGTCTCGCGTCTTTCCTTGAAAATCAAATGAAGTAAATACCGTGCATCTCTCCTGCCTTTTCCAGATCATTAGCAAAGATGTTAAATAAAAACGGGCTGTCGTGCTGACAGTTCCAGCCTCTTCATGATGGTATCTCATTGGCCGTCACTTTCACGCAGACACACCGACCTGATGCAGTGTCATTTATCATTACCTTTTGTTTACAGCCACTCAGCCACTTGTCACTCTTTGTGACAATGCCCATATTCAAGCCAATATGAATTTATTCCTCAGGAAAGACTTCCTGAGCATAAAGTTCATGCCTCGCTAAGGACCCAGCTGTACTGTGTTACTGGCAAGACCTTTTCCTCCACTGCCACCCATTATATTTGATTAAACAAATCATAACGTATCCTGGCCTTTCTGTTCTTGCACCTCACTGCTCAGGGTTTCTTTGGCATGCTTGTCTTTTTGTTGGGTATTCATTCAAGTCCACTGCTATTTGGTTAAGCAATAGGAATTTTTTTTAGGTTTTCTTTGGTTTCCTCCACCTGTCTCCAGGTTCAGGCTGGTTTTGCACTCAGCTCGGGATGTGGGACTGCCAGGCTCCATCAACTGCAGACAGCCAGACCCCAGCAGTGCCAGGACTAACTGTGGAACCCAGCTGGTGTCATGGGACTGCTCAGTAAAGGTGGGAGTAGAAGTGGCAGATGTGGTAGGGAGGCCTGGGTCACATCTGTGTGTCCCTCTCCAAGTGGAGTGCAGATGCCAGCCTCTTGCCAGGGCAATGCGCAAGCAGCAGAACCTGCTGCAATTGTTTACTTGTCTTTGGGCCAAAGGCAAAACTGGACGGAGAAATCTGCAAGGACTTGTTGGCCATGATGCATGGCAGAAGCATGTTCAGCAAAATATTTAGGGATTTTAAATGGAAGAAATGGCTTTAAACTGAAGAGGGTAGAGTTTGACTAGAGGTTAGAAAGAAATTCTTTACTGTGAGGGTGGTGAGACACTGGAATAGGTTGCCCAGTGAGGTTGTGAATGCCCCCTCCTTGGAGGCGTTCAAGGCCAGGCTGGATGGGGCTGTGAGCAACCTGGTCTAGAGGGAGGTGTTCCTGCCTGTAGCACTGGAGTTGGAACTAGATGATCTCAGAGGTCCCTTCCAACCCTTAAGAAGCTTCTTAATTGCGTCAGGATGGTATATTCTATTTATTTTTTAATAAGAAAGTACATCATAGTATGAAAATTAATTTCAAAAACTTTTAAATGCTTGACATCAAAATGCAAAGAAGTTATTTTGGTAAATGAAACATTTTGTTTTATCTGACACAATGATTTTAAAGATATTTCTCTGCTTGTTAACAATAAACAAGACTATTTGGAATAAGACACAATAATCTCAATGACATGTTTTCCATCGCTACCAGATGGAAATCCATTACCTGTAAAGCTCAGAGTAGGCGGTCTAAATCAAGAATGTTGTGTTGAAAATATCTTATGTTTTTTAGGTGGTAGATGCTGGATATATATATGTAATATATATGTACATATGTGTGCAGTTATATCTGTACGTGTATGAGTGTGTGAGTGAACATCTTATACAAAAAATAGATTATGCCATAGCAGTTTTGTCCACGAATATAGTAGCTCAGTATAGCTTATGGAGGGGCATGTAGTGTACATTGTTAAGGATATTATTTCTCTACAGCTTTGGAATGAGTCCAAGTTTTAAGCACGTATTTATGTCTGAGTGTATCAGTAATCTCACTGAGCTTTGCTTGGAAGTTTTCCCTAAGTCTTTCCTAAAAGTCTTCCAAGAATATAGAAAGTGGGATTTTGTTACAAACCCTCTTAATAGTCCCCACTATCCCTTGTTTCCTTCTGTTGGAAACCATCCCAACCCTGCCAGTGCCATGTGTGTGCAGTTTAGAGCTCTGTGCTGTATATGCGAAGTGTTTGCATCCTAGCCTTTCCCTGCAGTTCCCTCAAGCTGGGCCACATGCTCACTCCCATCCCTGGCAATTCTGGGATCAGTAATTTCAGTCTCAAGCCTCCCCAGGTGTGCATGGATCTGTCCTCATCAATCCTTCATCCTCAAGGCAAAAATCGGAGTTTTGCCAAGGCCCTCTGAGCAGACTGAGCAGCCTTCGCCTCAATATGGACAAAGCCCACACTGGGCAAGAGGCACAGCCATACCCACACTCTGTAGATGAAGGCAAGTGGAAGCAAGCAGCCTTAGCTCAGGCAGCGGAGTGCTGCGGATCAGCTCCCACTGACGGACAGAAGCGTGATGTGGAGGCAGTGTAGCATAGCTTGTTTAATGCTGCATTATGGTAATGCATACCAGCGAGCCATTAACATGGGAACCTTAGATTTAGAATATAAGCACACTGTTCAATGTTTTGTACTCTGGAGTCATAAGCACACAATTTTTTGATCAAGTTTCAGCCCAAAGCAAATTTCCACAGCTAAGTAGCTCTCCAATCTATCTATTCACAGATATACGTATTTGTTTTTAATAAAATTTGTTAATATTTACCAGACGCATAATGGGACAGTTATTTTTACCCGGAGTGCATACTTTGCCTGTTAAATGTTATAAAATCTTTTTAAAATCAAATTAAGCCAAAAGATTAGCATCAATCCTTTGAGTGTAAGCACTGTTTTAAAAAACGTAGATGTTTTCAAACACCAGAGTGAACAGAAAAAATATTGCTGCCTTGACTGTCAGATTACATTTCTTTCCTATTGAAGCTAAGTGGGTTAAATTAAGTGATTAATTAACTATGCATCTGCACAATTAGGTGGGCATTTATATTCCATTTAACTTATATATTTATTTCTAGTTTGGGAAGAAAGGAACCGTAAGATGATGAAGGGATGAATACCTACAAGAATTAGAGATTTCCAGTAGCACTATTACATCTGCTATTATAATTTACATTGCAGCACTGTGAATTCATTGCGTTTCTAACTCAGTCATGAAGATTCGCTCCACAGTGAAGTTTCTGAGAGAAATTTTTTGCTAGGTTTTATTTGCTGTTGTTGATAGACTTAGGAAGGCTGTACCAGTGTCTAACAAAAGTAACCAACCTTATTGCAGGTTTTCTGAGTTTCTTCTTGCTGTTAGCTGGCTCGGCCCAGTCTATTATTGAGATGCAGTTTCCAAAGCCAGCTGCTGAGCTGCTACCAAGACTCTGCGGTGTGCATGAAGGGAAGTCTGATGCTGCTTCACAGCTAGGGAATGGCTCAGATCACCGAGCAAGCATGGGGTGAAAGCAGCAGTTCTAAGTCCAGTTTCTCCATTCCCACCCTGACTTCAGAAGTGCAGGTGACTGCCCATAAGCATGCCCTCAGTGTACAGTGGAAGAAGAGCACCTCAGCTCCTCATCTTACTGCCTGGTGTGGGACACAGCAAGGAGCTGCTCCCTCCTCACTGCAGCTGTATGCAGCCTCGTGCTGGATTTCTCAGCAAATTCTCCTCCAAATAGCAAAAACAGAAGTGCTTTTTCCACACTGCCATTTGCCCAGCCTTCATTCACAGACTGTTTTTGTCTCCAGCTCTGTCAGAAGCCTGGTAGTGGGCTAGGACAAATGCTGTAAATGGACTAATGTGGGCCCAGCAAGCGCTGGACCTACTGCTTTGAGCCGTGCCTTTGAAAATAATGAGCTGGATTGTCCCAGCCCTCGGTCAGCAAGGCGAGAGAATGAGAACCCCGCTGCTCCCCTGTGCAGGCTGCAACTCCAGCTGCAGGCAGTGGTGGCCATTCAGCTGAGATTCCTTCCAGTCAGAAGGGGCTTTGGCAACATAGAAGTGTTTTTTTTTCCCTCTCCTCTCCTCTCCTCTCCTCTCCTCTCCTCTCCTCTCCTCTCCTCTCCTCTCCTCTCCTCTCCTCTCCTCTCCTCTCCTCTCCTCTCCTCTCCTCTCCTCTCCTCTCCTCTCCTCTCCTCTCCTCTCCTCTCCTCTCCTCTCCTCTCCTCTCCTCTCCTCTCCTCTCCTCTCCTCTCCCTTCTCTTTTTCCCTTTCTCCTTCCCCTTTCTCCTTTTCCTTTTCCCTTTCATCTTTATTCTGCTTTAATTTAAACCACTTTGAAAGCAGCATGACTCTGTTTTGGAATGAGTTGTGCTGGTACAAAATTTGTGTGGAGGCATCTCTATTTCAGTGACTACATCCATTCTGACATTCTTCCTACAGCTAGCCCACCTAGCCTTGCTTCAGGCCTCCATTAGGAGGAGAGAAACCATGGGAACAAGGCCCAGGACCCCACTGCATCCCAGGAACATCCAGGCATCACTAGAATACAAGTGCACTCTCTCTTACCTCCCCATACATGAAGTTCTGCATCTGTTTTTTTTTTTTTTTTTTTTAATTATAGGTAGGTATAAATAGTAGTAGTTATAAGTGATTTTCTTTTTGCAGTTTCCTTTCAAATCCACCTCCATCCTGCCCTGCTCATACAGTGCTTCTACAGCTTCATACTTCTAACAGCTTAATTTTCTTCAGAGTTTAGTTCTGGAATAATTGGTCAAATGGCACACCTTTTCTACATGTCCACGTACTTTAACATTTTCTGTCATGCCTGTTTAACCACTGTTACAGAATCATAGAAATGTAGAGTTGTTTGGGTTGGAAGGGACCTTCAAGTGTCATCTGGTCCAACTCCCTGCAATGAACAGGGACACCTACAGCTCCATCAGGCTTTTCTTCCCCTCTCCACACAGCAGAGTAGGCATTAAATATCAATATTTTTCATGGCATGGTCCACAAAAACATGAGTAAACACTGTCTTAATTTCTTAGCTATGTTTATAGCAGAGGAAGTAACTTGCCAAGATTAAACCATGAAGGCATTACAAAAATCCACAGAGACGATAAGACAGACATTCCCAGACGTCCTCTCTTGCAACTCCACTTCCAACCTCGTGAGCTCATCCCCACCACCATTTCCTGCCTGGTGCGCACACATCAGTCTGGGAAGAACTATTGTAAGAAATTATTGGTTATTTGTAATCAAATCCTTGGAATTTTAACAATTCAGACTTGAACCTATTATTATAATGTCTAGTAATTTTGAAATGTGCTTCAATGATTGAGAAACATACGGAAGAGGATGTAAAGGAAACTCAGTGACCGTGCCTGGATTGTAGAACAACGCACAGCATCCTTGCAGGGCTGTGCTCATTCAGTGTTGCCTTCCCACTCCAACAAGATCTTTCAGAGCAGTGGTCTGATACACAAACATTGCTCCATTTTCCAGGACTTTTAAAGCCTTTTCAACCTATAGTCATTTCTGTTTTGCAGCCCAACATTTCAAGAAAGCATCCACTTACATAAAGGAAATCCATGAAGGTTAAGAAATAACTACAAACCTGTGCTTAACTATTATAATTACAAATTTACCCTGTGCACAAACCACCCTGTGCTGGTGGTTAGTTGTTTGAAAATTGGGCACACTTGGACAAATTAAATGAAGTGCAGGACAAAGACTATTGGGAAGTGATTAGCTGGTCCCTGTATCCTGGAAGTCCTGCAGTGTGCTTTAAGGAAGTGCATCCCTAGAGCCAGTGGCTGAATGCACTGCAGAGTTATTCTGGAAAAAAATAAATACTTCAATAAACTTGAAAATTATACTGGCATAAAGAATAAATATTTTCTTAGGCATGAGGCTTAACTGCATAGGAAAATGGCAGGAAAATTAGGCAAGTTGTGGTGTTTGGGCTTGGAGATCTCTCTCTTCTATAAGAGAGCTCTCAAATTCCATTAAGAAAAGCACAGCAGACATTTGTTTTTGAGCAAGCAAAGAGAAGAGGGAAACAGTGCTCATTCCCCATTCTACCCCTGCCCCAGGGCAGCTACGAGCTGTTCCCTGTTCAGGGCAGGCAGTGCAATCACAGCCCAGCACAGCCTTGTGGGGCTGCTCGCTGCCCTAACAGCTATGTTTAGTTGTGGGTATTTTCAGAATCAGGACTTTGTGTTGTAATCCACGTCACACAGCACCTGACTGGCAGATGTCTGGGTACACAGTGAGGCTTTGAGGAATTGGTAGTTCGGAAGCGCTGAAGATTTTTCAAGTGTCTGTTTTGATCACATTGTCTGTATTCCAAAAGTAAACTTCTAACTACGCCCACAGTTCTGGGCCAGCAGTAAGCCATTATTTGCATAAAAACAATCTAATTTTTAATGCTACAAAAATGGCAAGATGTTTAAAAATCTGACAGATCATTAATAAATTGCAATCCCAAGTCAACTTGCTTTAAAATCACTTAGTAGAGGAGATCTCATTTAGCTGACAATGAAATGAATTCTAGAATATGCAAAGTGTTGAGTTATTTTTAAGTCTTGTTTTCATTTATGATTGCTTGTATGTGTTTATTTCAATTTAATACCTAAAAAAGCATGTCCACGTTCTGTTCCTGGCTGAATTCCTCTGAATAGTTCTCTTGCTCAGAGCACTACTGGCCTGGCTCGTTGGTTCAGTGATCAGCATGACTTTGGAATCAATGTAACACAGGAGAGGGCTTACATTACGGCTGCCACAAAATGTAATCAACTGCCTAGCATATTTGTCTGAAGAATTATTAAAGCATAGAATGCAAATTGGCAGAAATAGAAGTATAATTCTGGTAAAATCATCAAAGGATGCAATAACTGAGTTAGAAAATGCAGTGACAGATCTAATTAACGAACTAAATTACAATTCAGTCCAAAAATAATTGTCATTAGAAGTAAAATCACATTTCTGTCTGAAGCGTCTCAGCGTGTTTGCCATAGTGATTGGTAAAACTAGAAAGAAACCCACTCTCATTATTTTTTTAATGCAATTATTACACACAAAAATCAGTCATGAAATCGAATATGCCAGTTTAGCAAACCGTTCCCAGTTACAAGCCCTCCCTCTCACACCACAAGGCAGGGGGTTAGGGGAGAGCTGCTGGCTCGCAGCGCTCTCCTTTTGTGCTCATGTTGGAGTCAGTGCTATTTTAGGACCGACTCCTTCCTCCCAAAGACTTCTTCATTTTCTGAATCAAAACAACAGAGCGGTTAATTTCAATATTCACCTAATCAGCATATTTCAGTCAGTTGGAAGCTAGATAACAAAAGGAAAATACTACCAGGACATGCGCCCGTTGCAGTTTAAGTTGGGCTGCCTTTAATATAAGCTGAAGAGCTTTTGTATTAACCTCTAACAATGGGTAATACAACCGCTGAGCTGATTACTTAAGCAACTTCTGGATATATTCACACAACAAATTTGAATTCTAAGTATTTTGCATACTGTTTCCACTTATGTAATTGTCCGCTGGCCCTTATCATTATTTATTATGCAAAACTGAGCTTTTTTCTGAAGCGTGAAGAATGAAGTAATTTAGTATGCAAACAGTTAAAACTCTCATGTGGATTCCGATTTCGTATGTGTTGATAAATTCACTTACGATGACTGACAGTGTGAGATTTTTTGGGGTCATATCGGTCACTCTTTCCATGACACTGATGAAAATGATAAACTAAATGCCAGAAGTGTCCCTGGCGCATCATAGGATGAAATGTGTAAAATGTCAGTGTCTAGCCGATGTCTATTAATAACTAAATATGATTGCGTGTAATGAGCAGAGATTTTCATGTTGATTGAAGTATGATTTCTTTTGATCTTCCAGATGTTGCTGCTTAGAAATTCATATTGCTCTTTTGCTGCTAAATGCATAATGACCTTTTAAAACCTTTTAACTGTTAAAAACCCTATTATTTTCAACCACAAAGTCAAGCTTCGAGCTTTTTTGTGTTGGTTGGAAGTTCCTTTCTCCTTCCTTCCTCACCTTCCCTTTTCTGTTTCTCTGGTCCCCTCTTCCTCTCTCCTTGCTCTGCCCTCTAATACATTTCTACCCTTCTTACAAGTACCTCTGATACAGATCTCTAGCAAAGTTCATGACAGCTCACTGACTCCTCAGAGAGGCAGCTGTGGCACATGATTTCTGGTCCCAATCACTCCTCGTGCCACCGCTACTCCCTCACAGAACTTGACCCAGACAACTATTCCATGCAAATACACAGCCACCTCACCTCTGAGGTAAAAAAGACACGAAGGCAGGTGTCAGAAACAAAGAGTCTTGTAGCTGATGTTGATAGCAGAGTGATCTGCTCCAAAGAAAGGAATTGCAGAGCATTGTAAGCTTTCTGCATGAATAATGCATTCGTGTCGCTCATTTTTGGGCTTAGTCACACCCTGCCTTCCACATTTGGCCCTTTATAGTTGCACCTGTGCATGAATGGTGACTGGCTGAGAGCTTGCAAGAACAAAACGAGTTCTGGAGTAAAGGCAGCAGCAGCGGCGTAAGCTTCCCTTCATTATTCGGCCTTTGTGCCACCCCGCAGTAGCGGAAGGCTGCTTCTGGCCTTCATGACTCAGCTGTGTTAATGCAGGGAGCTGCTTCTGCACTGTTTTAAACTCTTCACTCATTCAGTGGCCGGCTGCTGTATGAAGCCAGCACAGAAGGGTCCCATTACTCATGGCAGTGCTGGCTGTATGAGTTTTAGGATGCTTCAAGACCTCTGGGCAGGCCTCTCAGTGCCCAGGATCCATCCCTACACTGTGCTGTCCCGAATCGCTCACGCTGACGTAGGCCATGCAGGCCCTCTGGCCCAGCCCTCATCTCCAAGCAGGGCCAGCACTGCTGTGAGACTTATTTTGCCCCACCCATTTACAGTACCAAACCCTCCTCATAGCCTCATTCAAAGCAAATGCTCTGTCTTCAAACAGTATTTACTCCTGGAAATTAACACAAGTACAAATCTGCTTGGAACAGCATGACCAGCTCCCTGAAAAAGGAGAGCTGGTCCTATATCCTATCCCATTACTTATGAACCATCCTTTGGGCCCACTGCCATCCCTCCTAAGAAGGTTCACTGCCTCTCATCACCTGGATGCTGGTAATGATGGGAGGCTGCCAAGGGAAAGAGTGAGGCCTAGGGCCAACCAGGGTGTAGTTTAGCCTCTGAAACAAGGACATAGCTCATGGATCTGTTTTAGCTGCTGTATAACAGGGCAGGAAAATGTACTACTTCTGCACAGGCAGTACACAGATGGAAAAGATGTTAAAAAATAGCAAAGTACCTTATAAAATAAATCTCATCTCACAAGGTTTTTTACAGCTGGGCAATCTATACGAAATGATTCTGGTTTTAATCACAGACTCTGTGGCAAACATGCCACAGAAACCCAGACTCAAGAAGATCCTAGGTTCCTGGAGGACCAGATCAAGCCTACCATAGCACAGCAAAGTGGTTGCTGCACCAGAGTCTGCCAGATTTTTTTGTGTTCACAGGTGAAAAATGCTGCCTGCTGCATAGCATCTTTGCAATATCTTCATTGCAAAGATGGCCCTTTGTGTTCATGGCTACATCTTTTACCAAATTCCATTTGGATCTGTTTGTCTGTAATGCAATAGCGACAGTCCAGGGACCCTATTGCTCTCAGCTACTTCTGGTTCCTGTGCAATGTACTGTGTCATTCATTATATATGCTGGCCCCATCTGGTCTGACAAGACTTCTCCATCCTCAGAAGCGATTACAAATAATAATGATGACAAAACCCAGAGAATTTTTTTTTTTTTTTTGCTTTATTTTGAAAATGATTGTTTTGTGTTGCATGATGGAACCTCCTGGATATCTCTAGGGGCACCTGGCAACCATTTGCTAACCTCCCGCCATCAGATCCATATCAAGCGGGGGCATCTGGAAGCTCATTTGGGTGGGAGCTGCTCCCTTTCACCATCCCTGCTGGCCTTCCATGACCAGAGGTGAGGCTGTGCAAGCGATGGATTCATGACCATTTCTGTGAGAGAGGCTATTTAAATGTATTGTAAAGGTTTCATTTGTAGGCTGCCAAAATATTAAAAGAAAAGCTGATGATAATACTGTATCAGCCAGCAACACTGCATAATTAAGCACGTATTATTTGCAGTTGATGTTTGTCTGTTTAATAGAATTAAGGACAATTAAGAGAAAACAGAGAGGAGACATCATTGCAAAATATAACAATCTACCAAAGGAAGAGAAACAGTGAAAGCAGTGTCTCTGAGTAGGACTGTTACCCTGTATGTAGTTTGCTCCTTAGTTTCCTTGATGGGTTGCTTACTAGTATATATAATATATATATATAGTATATATATATAATGTATATATATATACACACACACACACACACATATATATTCACACACACATATATATATTCACAGACATACATATATATGGATTAAGTGAAAAAGTGACAGAGCACGATTGGGGCACATTAGGATTTTAACAACTCTGTTTAGAGGGGACTGTCTTCTGAGTCTGCAGAAACATTTGCCACAGAGCTAAGATGGACACATCCCAAACTTCTCTCATCCAGTGTTCTTTCCTTTTGCTTACAATAAAGCCTTTGTGATTGTTCGTGTCTGATCACATTCCCCACTCTCCTCACCCTGAAGCTAACATCTCTGAATTGACCAGGGTGGATCCAAAGGATGTTAAATGCTGGTTTGGCTACGTTGATTTTGCTACAGGAGTGGAGGTGCACTAATGCTTTGTGACCATCCATAGCTCAGTAAAAGCATCTACTTTTGGTGTCCCACTTTGGTGCTAATTCTCCTCCCTGACTGTGATGTATGTTGTGAAAAACATCCTTCTGTTGGTGGGTCTCTTTTTGCTTTAAGGATCTATTTCTTTAATGAAAATCAGTAGGGACAGCAGAGGGAGTGTGGCTAACAACATATTTACTTGAAACATCCAGAGCTCTGAATATATCACCAACATGGGCTAGAATGGCCTGGGGAACATCTGCACTTCAGCTTTGCTCAACAAAGACAAATATGTCTCACTCAGTGCTTCTCTCTTGTATTAGTTTCCATATTGGTAGAAATAATTCAATGTATCTTGGTAATTTTGTTAAGGCAGGCTCACCGGTTCCCCCATCTCAGATTCAATAGTAATTGGGTTGATATTACCTGCAGGTATCTTTGTTAGAAGATGCTGTTAATATCACTACTCCAGAAGCTTTATCAATACATTAATTGGTGCTAGAAACTTGACAGCCTGCCCTTATGACTATCTGGCTTAGAGCAACCTGAAACAGAAATTATTATTTGAATTATTTTTGTTTTGGAAGTTAATGCACTATAGTGAGGCTATAAGAGGCAGCATCCTTAGATGGCACCCTGCTTTGATGAATGGATACCTAATGCAATCACTATTTTTATTTGTTCCTGTAGTGAAGGCACACCCAGGGGCTTTGGTGAGGATTAGGGGCTCAGTGCTCAGTACCATGTACAAATCTTGCAATCGAATGTGGATTCATATATAAGAAAATGAAACCAGCCATTGCCTTTCAGAAAAATTGGATTCCCTTCCCCACAGGTCAATAACACAAGTTCAGACAATGGCAGTTGAAAAAGGTAGCTGTCACAGCATGCTAGGGATCTTCCTTAGGAAGGTCGCTCATCTCCACAGGGCTCCAGCAAGATGAGTCTTGGCACCTGGACAGAGCTTTGGGAAAAACCATGCTCCAAGAAAGAACCTTACCCCTCTGTCTTTATTCTTCCAGGGCTGCCCTTACAGACTGGCACAGTTGGTTCCCTGCAGCAGCTGGGGCTGGTCCACTGCCTCCCTCTGCTGACCAGCTGCTTGCTCAAGCTCTGTGGCACATTACTGCCCTGGTGCCCAGTCTGGCCGGTTGCTATCTGCACAGCTACTGGTGGAGACTCTAGGAGTCAACCATTCCTGGTTCTGGGGTCAGCCTCCAGCTTCCCTTCTCCTGAGCAACAACCGAAGCAGCTGGTCCTGCTCTCCTTCCCAGGCTATCTCCCTTCTCATGTGGTCCAGCATATCTTATTCCCCACTCACATGGCATTTGGGCAGATGTGTTCAGCAGCCCAGAGAGAACTTAGAAAAAGCAGTTTTTCCCCAAACTGGTGGCTCCCAGCTTTTCCCTCCTACATTCCTCCCCTAAATATTCCTTTTTTTCTCCCCTGCCTTTGTAGAACTGAGTTTTACCAGCCTCGAGCTGGCTCTGCACTCCTCAGCTCTGCTGGGAGCTGATCTCAAACTGCACCTTTTCTGCTGGATTTTGCAGAGCTCTCTAAGGTCTGGTCCCCATGGGCTGTTGGGATAATCTCAAAAGGGTAATGAGGACTACCGCCAGCAGCCTGAGCCCAACTGGTCTAATTAGCATACACAGCTGAAATTTAGGGACCTGGGATGAAGAAAAAAGAGAGGGAGACATCCACTTAAATCTCTTTGTCAGGCAGTGGCATAGGAAGTTGTAAAGACTTGCAGTGCAGAGGTTGCTTCTGTTTGCCTTGCTTGAGGGGGGGCAGTGTAAGGAAAAGGAGCTGCTGTAAATGCTAGTTGTTTTCATGCCTTTGAAATCTGCTAAGTCAGCTTTCCTAAGAAGTGGGAGTGTAGTACTAGTGGTGCCATTTCCTATGTTTTAAACTATGCAGCTGTAGAGCCTAGGATGGGGAATATCTAACTCTCAGCTTTCTTCAGCCCAAGGTGGAAATGTTCTCCCATTTCCAAGACCAGCAGAGCACCCTGTATCCTACATGAGAGCACCCACCTCTTCTTTTCAAGCCAAGCCATGAAAACAAAGGAGAACCGAGCAGCAGCCAGGTGAGGCATTTATCAGGCATGCAAGAGCGTGTTGCATTTTGCCATGGCTTCCTATTGTGTCTTTATCCAGCAACGCTCACCTTCAACAGCAGAGACACCCCAAAGTGATGCAGCCGTACCAGCAACGGGGAACTCATCCCTGGTGATACCAGGAGAAATCCCAACTCATCTCCAGGACACTGAAGCAGAGTGTAGGAGCCTGTAGTCCTCCACTGGGGTTGCTTTGGGAGAGGCTGACCCAGCTGGACTGCAGTGGTAGGGACTGCAGCAAAGAGCCTGAGCAACATTCAAGGTAAAACAGCATGCTTTTAGATACCAAATGTCCAAACGTGATAGTTGTAAAGGAAGAGTTTTGTCCAGCTGGACCAATGTCTGATATTTGTAAGCCAGTGTTTGTATGTGTTATGTTTATTCACACCATTCTCCAACGTCCCAGTTCCTAGATTGGTGTGAGGATAGCTCCTCGGAAATTAATAACTGTTAGGGCTCTGTGGCTCAGTGAATTGTTTACTTCCTCATATCATTAATACTGTCCTTGTAAGGGGAAGGAACGCTGAAAATAATAAACACTCTTCATTAATATTCTGAAGACTGAGGCAGCAGAGGCAAGACAGGACCGCCAGCTATCGTGGGGCCTCAAACACAGCTTCCAGCTGGTGCTTTGCTCCGTGCTCGTGTCTTTTCTCGTCACCGTAATGAAAAAGTGCTATCAGTAAACAAGCAGAAGTTCGCTCCTCTTCTGGCGTAGCGACTCTTCTGCTGTCTGTCTCTCTCTGTGCACGCACCGCGTGTGCACTGCTGACAAAACACGCCGGGTTTCACAGGTGTGGGTGATGCATCTGCCGGGCAGCCGCCCCCTACGAGCGGAGGGTTCAGTAGGTGGCACTGTTCGCTCTGCGTTCCGGATCAGGCGTGAGTCCCAGCGGGGCTGCAGGGGGCGGGCAGCCGGGAGCGCCCCGCTCCGGGTTAGCGGGCGGGGGGGGTTACCTCTGCGGGCTGGGCCTGGCTGGGAGGAGGGCTAACGTTGGCATTGTGCTTAAAATTCACTCTGTGTCACTTCAGTCTGTTTGTGTGAGTTCCTTTCGTACGCTCAACAGTGTGTTGTGTTGTATTGCTTTTACTTTCTAGCCTGAAAGCTGCTGCCTGCCACTCAATATATTACATCAACCAGTTATTGCTGCCTACCCCAGCGATGGCCGAAGTTCTGCAGTGGAAAAGAGGCGTGTCCCTATGTATTCATCCTTCCAATACTTGATGGGGGCATATAAACAGGAGGGGGAATGGTTGCTTATGAGGGTGAATAGTGATAGGACAAGGGGGGATGGTCTTAAATTGAGACAGCGGAGATTTAGGTTAGATATTAGGAGGAAGTTTTTCACCCAGAGGGTGGTGACGCACTGGAACAGGTTGCCCAAGGAGGCTGTGGATGCCCCATCCCTGGAGGCATTCAGGGCCAGGCTGGATGTGGCTCTGGGCAGCCTGGTCTGCTGGTTGGCGACCCTGCACGTAGCAGGGGGGTTGAAACCCGATAATCAGTGTAGTTCTTTTCAACCCAGGCCATTCTATGATTCTATGATCCCTCCCCTCACAATGTTGAATCTTAATTAATTACCACTTATAAAGTGCTTTGCGATCCCTGGAGGAAACAAACAAACAAATGAAAACACCCCACCAAACAAAAAAGCACAACTGTACGCAAGTGCAAAGTATTGTTAATTGTTATTTTAGCACTTTTAAAGTGCAAAAAGGACCCAGCCCTGAAAACCAGCCACGAAAAATGCTCTAATTCTGAATTCTGCATGAGAAAACTTGAGGTCACAAGGGAATTTGGAAGGTTCCTAATTAGGCAGAATTCACAAGGCAGACAAAAAGCTAAAAGACAAAGGTTAGACAAAAGAGGCGAGAATATATTCCACATGAATCCGAAAGAGAATTAGAGAAATACAGCAGCAGAAGGGTACTTGGTGCAAACTGCAGAGCGGCTGCAGGGAGATGAGGGTGCAACCAGCACTTATTGCACTGGTAAATGCACGGGGTGAGCTCAGCCTTGTGTTTGCTCCAGCAGCCTTGCTTGGGGTGGCACCGAGATCTGCTTGGTTCCTTTTGTTCAGCTGCTATTGCAATGGCAGAGCTGGGGAATTCTTCTGACACTGCAGTACAGTAGGGAGTGGCTGTGTGCTTCTGACTGCCCGTAGAGGGTTTGGATATCGCACTTCCCCCCCCCCTCTTATTTTTGTTGTTATTATTAGCAAGTCTTGGAGTGAAGGAACAAATGGTTTAAAAACATGAAGTGGGAGTCAGCAGGAAGCAACAGACCTGGGGCTGGGTTAACAGGGACGGCTTTATTTCGTAAGCCCAAATGTAAATCTCCTCTTTCCTCCTATCTCCTCCCAGGTAGCACTCAATTCCCTAAGAGTCAGAGTTTCCACTGGTAAAGTTTGCCGGGTGCTGTGGTATTGGGCTTGTGTAGATCCTCGCCTGCAACGTGCTGACTGAGATGCCTGACATGAGTTCCACTGATGCATTTTTCCCTTGCCTTGAGGAAAGGATCCTGCAGCCATACCTGGAGCTGCTATCCCTCACCTCCCTGCACCTTCTCATACAACACAGCCAAACACTCCTCCCTTCCACTGGGTCCTCTCGCAGTGGGGAGGGAACACCACAAGCCAAACCCCTGCTCTGCTGTTCCAGGTCAGGATCTCACAGCCAAATCTCCCCTCTTTCTGCACACTTTCTACTCAATGCAGTACTGAGTTTGGCAGGATGAAGCAGTCCCGATCTATCTCACAATTGTTATTTCCCATTTTATAGGAGATCCTACCTGTACATGTGTAATTTAGCATTCAGAGAATTAGGGTCCCCAGCCCTCTCTCTCCCCCTGGTGCATGTCAGGATCCAGCCCCCAAGGCTGTAGAATCGATTCCTTACAGTTTCTTGCTCCCTGTGACTTAATGAATATTTATGTCTTTATTGCAGCTTGGAATAGCTCAGGTCCCATGAGCACAGCAAGAAGGGGGAATGTTTGATTTGTGAGCCCAAGATAGGGAGCTGCAGCAGCTGAAATTCAGGTGTCATGGGGACTTGTAGAGGGAAGGGGAGACCTGGACATCTCTGTAATTTAGGTAGCAAAGAGGCTTGAAGGAGAGCTGGTCTGCAAGTTAATGCACAAAACAGCAGTTAGGCACCCCAGCACCCTGGTGAATCTAATACCAGGGACTCTGGCACAATATTCATTCCATATCTACCTGTTCATGTTATTCAGAAAGATTCTCACCTCCCCAGAAAATTAAGCACGAAGGGCTTACTTCTACATTCTGCTGTGATTATCGCTCTTCCTAAGTATCACTGAAGTCGGTCAGCAACAGCGCTTCACATCTGCCTTTCTGAGAAAGGGATTTGTTCCTTGCCTACTGGATAGCAGTGTTGTCATCAGACTAATCCAAACGCCCCCAGAAGAACATCTCCTATTTTACAGTTGCTGTAGCATTTCCTCTTTGGACATTTGCTGCATATCTGAAGAAAACAGAGAGCTTCTCCATCCTTCTTTGGCTGATTCCACCTGTGTTCAGGATGCATGAGTCAGTGCTCATTTTGGGGATGTAAAATACTGCAGATAAGTTCAATATCCTTAACAAAATGTCTCAACTTCTTCATGAGAGAGTACAGCATTTACTTGTTGGGGTTGAATCTTTGCAGGTTTTCGATGCTGGGTGTCCTGAAGATGTTCAGATCACAGCAATCAGCATTCACTGAGTGAGCGCCCACTACGTGACAGCCCAGGTGCTCCTTAAACGAGGCTTCACGAGGCAGCTCGGCCTTGTGGCTCTCAGCCTGCTCAAGTGTGTTCTCCTCACTGCAGATACTGTGCTCTCCCTTGCATTCCCCAGGCTCTTGTGACACCTTGGCTCACTGTGATTCCAGCTGAGCCAATGCGAGGAACGCAACAGGGATGAGGCTATATCCCAGGGCAGAGATCTGGGAGCTTGCCCATCTGCTTGTGGCCCTTCACCTTAGGGGTGAACAGATGTCACTCCGCTGTGTGACTCACTTCAATCAGAGCTCCTGTCCAGCCTGGCTACAGCAAGCTAGACCCAAATGCTTTAATTAGAGCATGCTACCATTACACAGACCACAAAGCAAAGGGGAAAGAGGACACCTAAGAAGTTGTACAGGCTGTGGCAGAACATGGGCTGCTTTCCCTCTGTGTTTGAGCCTAATTACTGTACTAAGAGTCTATCTCCGCTGGAGTCTTGGAGCCTTAAGGCTCTGTGCTGAAAGCGGGGTAAGTGCCAGTAGCAAAGCAACAGGGTACTCAGCACCAGGACAACAAAAACATCTTCATGAAGGCAGTGACCCGCACGACTAATTAGCTCTGGTAGCAGCAGGACCCAGCTGTGATGCTGAACACAGATCTGAAGCTTGAAGAGATGCTGGGCAGCCACAGGCAGGTTGCAAGACTGTGCCAGAAGGGAATAGAGGAAAATTCTGCCACGGTGACATGAAACGGCACTCCAAAGGTGTCTTGGGCTCTCATGCCAGCTGGCTGAGTGGTGGCAGAGCTGAGCAATAGAGGCTAATTTCTGGGAAACATAAAGATATCTATGCTGAATATTAGATCGTATGACCCATTATGTCTGTTTGCAGCCTCAACTTCACGACCATACAGAGGCTCCAATCTTCTGCCCTATGACCTCAGTCATCTGATGGAAAGACACTTCATTAGGATGAAATGGAGAGAGTATATTTTAGAAAATTCACTAGCTGGGATGGAGAAACTTCTGTTCTGCATTTTCCCATCTATACTTGAGCACCAAACATGAAGCAGACAACTCAAATGGCAGATATTTTAGCCTTAACTCATTATAACCTTACACTACAGCCTCCATATTCTCTTGAATGCAAGAGGATGAGCATATAACTCTTGCCACATTTCCACAGATCTGGTTCTCTGTTCATCATGTTTCTCTGGGTTTCCACTTCTGTTTTCTACCTGGAGAAATGAGAACCATGAGGAACTTCAGTGCTAAATACTGATGTTTCCCCATGCACTCCATATGCACTGATAGGTTATGAATGAAGATGAGTTTAGTTTAAACTGCTTTGTCACTTTGAAGATGACGTGCCTTTAGACTCACAAGATACGACAATTCAAACCTGGCTTTGCCACTCCACGTACTCCTCCCTGTGTTCTCATGGAAGCTTGTGCAATTGTGTATTAATGTAAAAGACACTTTCCTTCCTTTGATTATTTATGTAATCAGTAGGAAAAGAAACAACATGATGAACTAAACTCTGCAGGTCAGCCTCTGATCACTCTAATTTGAATTCTGGATGAAGAAATAATGTCACAGGCAGCCAATATCCTGAAAGAGAGAAAAATTGCAGGGATGCTGACAGGGGACTGGCAGAGAGTTGTCACAGTAGACTTCTCTGGTTATTTGCTGTCTTTCTCCCCATGTGTTGTCTGGTCTTTTGCTCCTGAATTACTAGCTTAGGCTCCCCTGCCTGCAAGGCAGATGCCTAATTTGTGGATAACAAAAGGAATCATATCCAAAATAGATGCTGATCTGTTCAGACCTGTTAAAGCTGAGAAACTTCTGAGTATGTCCGAAAATACATTAATTGCTGCAGGAACACTGATGCTTGAGGCTGTGATGACCACAGATGCTGAGGTCCCACCAGGTCTCACGAAAGCAGTAAAGGTGCTACTTTTGATGAACTCAAGATTCAAAATGATTTAGTGGTGGTATGGGCTTGTAAGTCTGAGCCCTTGGTGTTTCTGTGTAGCAAACACAGGATCATCTCTGCCTTACCAGCTCCACAGTTTTGTTGGCTCCTTGCTGGAGGTGATGGGCTACGGCTTTGCAGCATTCAGACTGGTGCAGCTCTCAGAAACCAATAGAAACCTCAGGAGCTTCAGTTAGAAACACAAAGTCCTACACATTGGACAGAATCAGTCCTGGCATGGGAAAAGACTGCCTAAGCCACAGCATTCCTGGAGATGCCCTGGAGGAAGATGATGTTGGCTGAATATGTGCCAATGTTGAGCTCTGACAGAGCGTTATTGTAGTGTCCCGGGCTACATTAAGAGAACAGTGGAAGAACTCAGCATTAAGGCTGTGCAACATCCATGATTTGAGGTTTGCAAGTTTGAGCAACACAGATCCCCGAACCTGGTTAGATGGTGAGCAGGGAGATGGAGGCAAAAGACATCCAGAAGTCCCATCCAACCAACAACTCTGTGATTCTGTGATTTGGACAATTCTGGGCATTTCTGTAGCTGTTATCTGTAGCACAAAAGCAGTTCCAGGCTTCTGAAATGACGATGAGTCAGACCAGGAAACTAGAACAAAAACAAATTGGAGAGCAGAAGTTTTACTCTGAAAGTCAGTTCCAAAAGAGTGGATTAACTTTGTCCATACACTGGTATAAGGCAAAGCGCTGTGTGGTAACCAGTACATACAAATGGACCAACTGTGCATCTCCTGTCATGTTACAAAGAGCTAGGGATAATTTCAGAAGGAATCTGCTGGAAGGAGACACTTCATGTTGCAGTGGTGAAAAGCTGCATGTCAGCTGACAGCAGAACAAAGCCTTTTTATGCTCTGAAATGATTCTTATAGAGACCAGGCAGCTGCTCTGTATGGGGAGCCCCATTCAACTCTTGACAGTGGTGGTGCTCTGGATTAAAATCCTAACAAGACAGAAGAAAATACCTTGAGGAAAGGAGTCTACATTAGTTTTACTGTTACTTGGTTTGGGACTGAGCAGTGCTGAAGTCTCAGTCTTGCAGTCATCCAATAGCCCTCAATTTAGTCTGCAGCAAAGAAGTGTGCTGTCAGCACACGCACACATATACACCACCTTCCAGACACTTGCTAGCACAGCTCACCAGTTGCTTCCTATGTGATTAACACATTTCTCAAGAGTGGGCAAAAGTAACATTTCCAGATTTCACTATACAGCAAATCTCTGACTGTATGGGCTGGCTGCTGCAATGAGAGTAAGGAGTGCATTGCCATGTCACCTAATCTTGTGTATCAAACCAAACAGCAGATGGAAACTACGGTAAGCACGCATCAACGTGCATGGATATGAAACCTAAAAGAGAAATAAACTTGTAGATCTCCATGGATCTATTTAAATACAATATTTTATTCCATTCCATGTAGCTTTTTATACAGTTTTTATCACCATAGCAACAGAGGTCCAGCTCTTCAAAGGGTATTTAGGTATCCTTCAGCACCCAAATCTACCAGATAGGTGCTATTGTCATCATTAAAATCTTATTAAGCTGCCACACGCTCCTATGTGTGTCCAAGATGACGGAGTAATTGTGCTGCCCGTAGCTGAGAAGCTGTTAAGAGCTCCAGCTCAATTGAAACAGGGCCTGAAAACAGGTTATTGAAGTGAGAATTTCCCCACTTGAATATCCAGTACCTTGCAAATGTTGTAGGAAGATGGTTAAATGGGATATGGCTCACCCAGTAGACATGCTAAGGACAAGTATGTCCATGTATTTCATAGAATCATAGAATCATTAAGGTTGGAAAAGACCACTAAGATCATCTGGTCCATGTGCCAGTCTGTCCATCCTAGCCCAGTACATCTCGGTTGTTAAAGCACCTGTGTATGACAGACAGGTTAAAAATTTACTCTGATTCATACGAAGCAAAAAAGTACACCTCCTCCTTCCACATCCTACCATAAGTCTACTTCCACTTCTCCCTGTTTGAATGAACAGGCTGAAGCAAAAATATTTCCTCTGCAGAACACCTTTCCCCCAAGGGAAAGGTTCAAATCTTGCCTCAGATGAAGCAAAACCAGGGAGCTGAACTAGGGCTTCCTGCAGCACAAGATTAACAATCATCTGCCGTGGTTTTGTCCTGTTATCTATCTTGCAAAAGGAGATATGTGTGCACGGGAATTCTAAAAATAAACATATTTCTGTGCATATAAATTGTGTACTTCTCTACACGTTCCTATATATGGATAGTGCATGTATATTTCACAGCATTTTACAGATTTTGTATGAACAAAGGTTTCTGTGAACATTTGTTTTTATTTTCCCCTCTCTAAATGCCTCAGTATATATTGCACACGGTAATGTTTATGTTTGGTGTGCAAGGCTGTGTGTGCATGTGCCCTATTCGGTGGGGGAAGGGGATCTCCTTGGCACAATACTTATTAGTATCATCAATCATCGGGAGTGTCATTTCCAAATTCCCTTTCCCCTACCTAATTTGCTAAACCTAATTCTTTATCACTCTACAAAAGCCAGCATGAGAGATGGAAGCGATAATGTGAGGTGGCTTGCTTATCCATGCTCTACTGTACAGAGGCTATGTCAGCCAGGCGACTTCTAGGGAGAAATTCACCACCTTCTTTTTCCTTCCATGTAGTCTGATCTGTATCTGCTCAACCCACAGCGATGGGCAGCCCATTGCATCCCTACTGCACTGTGGCTTTATTTATTTCTGGCTCCTCTGTGTCCTTGTAAGTTGTTGGAGAGTGCCTAAGTAAGGCACCTTGCTCTGCTCTTTGCTGGTGCCTTTTTGGCTTAGATACATTTGCTAATGCATCCAGTTCAGGACACCTCCACAGTGTGCTTCATTAATCTCAACAACCTAAGGCTATATGTATTTTTTCCAGGTCTTGTACTAAATTAACAAAAGACCTTTATCAAAAACTTGCCTTATTGAATTTGCCAGCCTTCTTCAGCTTGTGCAAATAATTGCGTCTTTAAAACTTCCAGGGAGGAAAACAATGAACCATGAGTGGAATCTAAACCACCAACTCTCAACTCCCATCCCCGACATGGACAGGGACAGTATTTCATCCTGCGTTGTGCTGCTACTCCCACCCCACAAGCATCCTTGTCAATGATTTTAACCATTTCTCTGGGTTTATTGACAGGAATGTGCTATACATGGACTCCTAATGGAATTAGAGTATCTGCATCCTGCCCACATGGACTAAAGCATTGGATCGGGGCCTATCATTTACAGGTGTGATTTTCTTTCACCAAAAGGCCTTTAAAATATGCAATTTCCTCTCTCAGTTATCATAGAATCCTAAAATCGTTAAGGCTGGAAAAGACCACCAAGATGTAACCGTCAGCCCACCCCCACCATGCCCACTGACCACGTCCCTCAGTGCCACATCTCTACGGAACACCTCCAGGGATGGTGACTGTACCACCTCCATGGGCAGCTGTGCCACTGCAGCACCACTCCTTCTGAGAAGAAATTTTGTCCTAATGTCATAAGAAGAACATAGGAATATATGTATATGTATATATATGTATACAGTAATAAGGCAAGTCAACAGTCCTAGCAAGAAAATGACCATCCAAATCTCATACACCATAAGGACAAAAAGGCTTGTGTGTTGCAAGATGGGGAATGTATGTCCAATGTGTGGAGTTTTTAACACCAACACAAAGAATCACTGAAGCCTGACTCTTCTGTTTGATCAGGAATGAGTAAGACTCAGAACACAAAGATGTCACCAATTAGCAGCATCTCAGCTAGAAGTGTGAATATTTTTAGAAAAATGGAAAGAATGGGAGGTTTATTTTTAAACAAAGAGGAGCTTTTAATCAGATGGAGAAACACATATTATGGGGGATGCTTTGCAAAAATCCGTCGGGAGCTTGGTTGCCTAGTTCCAGCAGGAATGGTATCTAACACTTTTTGCTTCTTTTTTCACTTTGGACATTTTTAATTCCCCCAGTGACGATGCAGTCCTGTGAGGCAGACCACGTGGGACTCCCTGTTAAGACACAGTCAAGAGATGACATCAGTCTTTGTAGGATCATAGGAAATAGCATCACAGGTGAAGGCACAAAGTACTGAAGTTTCAGAAGAAAAAACAACACAGAATCTTTGTATCAATCCAGTAAAAAAAAGCAACCCAAAAAACAACCTCACCACTTTGGGAAGGATCTCCTCAAAAGGTAAAAAGTCACATCAGTACTACAGGCCAGCAGCAGTCAGGATTTATCAGAAAATTGGAAGAGAACATTTCTGACACAGAAGTTGAGATAACAAGAAATGTACAGAGAAGGGTCTGCTTTGATAACTGGATTCACGGTGGTGCACTTTACCCACCCCACACGTCCCCCTGAGGCAGGCAGGCAGATGTGCAGGAAATCTGTGTTACTTAAACAGCCCATGTGCAGCAATGAGAATTCAGTCAGCTGTTTGCTCAGAGGCCCTGAGACCCCAAAGGCTGCTTTTCCCCCTTTGCAGAGGGGGTACCTGTCTGCTCAGCTTCCTGACTGAAAGTTGTGCTGTAGCCGCAGCTATAGATAAAGGCTTGAATAATTGTATTTGTCTGCTACACTGACACAATATTCCTTCATCTATTCTTGGTTGGCTTTGGGGCACCTCTGTAGCATTTATTCTCCAAGAAAAATTAAAAAAAAATAATTAAAGACTAGAAAATCTCAGTGTCCCCATCAAACATAAGGGAGAACATGTACTTGCTACAACTTAAACCTTCGTGGTAAATTGTGCTCTGATCCAGTCATTTCATGCCCAAAGGGACCATGCTAATGCCACCGTCCTATGCTGATGGCCAACTCAAGAGCTACTTAACTTTGTTTAGACCTTAACAACCAGACACAAAAATGGGTGAAGCTCTTCCCTGCAATGGCTGTGTTTCCCCTCCATAAAAGCAAGCAGAAGTTGGGCAGGTCTCAGGCTTTTTCTTTTTTCTTCAGTCTGTAGAGTTTTAATGAAGTCACCAAATTATTGCGGGGATAAATCTTCCTCACATACTTTGAAACTGAAAAATATTATACTTCATGGCAAAGATTTTTTCTGACAGCTAAGTACTTCATGATTCACATTTTGCTTTCATCAATCACAGTAAAAGTCAGGTAAGTCAAGTTAATGCTGTGCCTGGTAAATTTTTTCCACAAGGCTGTAAGGCTAACCGTTTCTACTACTGTACCTACATGACTGCCACGGCCAACTACAATTGGATGGTCTATACTAAGAAAAGTCATATTAATTTTGCATATCCATCCTGTTGTGCACTGGGGTGCGATTCAAGCTGGCATGGTTATGAAGGCAGTAGGCACAAGACCCCTGCTGTTCAAAAGTCTGCAGAACAGTTCTGGCCCAGGACCCAGCTGTGCACTGTGTCACAACACCAGTAATGTTCACCTTGGGGTAAGGCTTAGTGGAACTCATTGGTTTTAATTTGCAGCTCTGAGAAGTGTAGCCATCTATGTTTTATAGATTTTTCTTTTCCTATGAGGGATCTCATCAACTTTGATGTCTGTAACTATTGATTCTCTTTATTAAGGGATTGGTAAAGCAGATTAACCACAATAGCATGTTAATTAAGACCATGTTTCAGCTTTCCAAAATTACTCTCTTTCTGCAGAAAGCTGATGAGTTGACTGGCATCAGAGACTGTCCAAACCAAGGAGTCAGATGGAAAGGACCACGAGGGAAATTGGGCTGCATACCCAAGAGAAGGCTTTGAAACAATGCAATCCCATTTTCACAACGTCCAGCATGGAGATGTGATGTCCAAATCTCCAGTACCACTGTGCTTGCACAGGCAGAGCCTTGCCAGCTTTTCAGTCAGGCTGAGGCTGAATTTGCCACAAGAGCAAGTCCTAGGATGTGCATTCAAGACGAGGAACAGGACCTTGTCCCACAGAGAACTTTTCCACCAAGCAAGCCCAGGGTGTCAGACTAGGAGCCTGTTTCTGTTTTCTGCATTACATTCAGCTCAATCAATCATTCAATGGCTTCCATCCTTATTTTTCCTCTGTCCTTTCCAGTCAGACTTTGTTCTCTTCAGACTGGTGGTGGGTTTGTGCCTGGTACAGAGGGTGCTCACCTGAGCCAGGGACATGATGGTTGCTGTCATGCTAATCATAATTTTCCTCAGAAAGGAAATAGCAAATGCCTTTGTGTCTTGTTCTCCTGCCCTTGTGCTCCCAGACCCCTGCTCTGAGGACAGGACACTTCCCCTCTGCCTCCTTTTGCTCTGATTTGCCTTGCCTTCCCCAAGCCCTACTGCTAACTGCACTCTCACTGATTATTTTCTTTTCAGAGGCTGTAAACTTCAGTTCCTGCTCAGCTTGCATTAGTGTCAGAGAAGTATCTCTTGGCTGTTTACAGAAGAGAAAATGGAAAGATGAGCATTATTTCATGTGAAATATGGTAGAGAGCCTATGCTGAGTTTCTCTGTGAGGCCTGAGGCTCCAGCTACCTGAAGAAGCTGGTGAAAGCATCCGTCATCTGGTGATTCATCTCCCCCTGCCATGGCTCTGGCCCTGCTCTGCGTGGGTGTCTCACAGCTCTCATCAACTCTGGTTTTGATGCAGACCAGGAGCTGCTGGGCTGTTCGCCCAAGTTTATCTTGTATGAAAGAGTTTGCTTGCTTTTCAATTGTCTGGTGTTCTCCTGAAGATGTAAATTAAAAAAAATAAAAAAAAAAATAAAAAAAACAGGTTTTCTTGTAGATTGCTTTTCAGCTGTTTCTACTAGGAGTGAGAAAATGGGGATTGGTGCTCAAGGGATGTCTCTGGTGCGAGGTCATACCAGTCCAATCCCTTCTTGGAAAGAGATAGCACTGCATGGTGCCTAAAGTCACTTTCTCCAGCAGGCAAAACCCTGTATTCATCTCTCTGCTGTCCTCATTACCCATGAGGAGGGCATCCAGCACCAGCAGACTCTTGTGCCTCATAGCATGACGTGAACTTGAATGTGGGTTGGGTTTTCTGGAAGAAATATTTCAAACATAGCTCCTCAGGGCTATGTAGGCACTTCTATTGAGTTAATTCCATTTAAACTTGGGTGTTGAAAAACTGAGGAGAGTGAGCCAAGCAGCTTAGGAATATTGTTTAAAAATACATCTTTCCAGGGCAAAAGGAAATATGCAAAATGTGGATATCTTTTAGAAGAAGTCTCTATTTTATTATTACTTCATTTTCCCATTTTCATTCTTTTCTGGACGGGAGGGGGATGTTTTGTTCAGAAGTCATTTTAGCAGGTTCTATCTAGTTTGCTGAACTGAATTCCTTCCCCCCAACCCTAAAAGGTTTTCTTTTCAATAACAGCTGTTATTTCTTTCCAAGTGCTGAGGAGAGGAGTCCAATAAACCCCTTCTTGGGTCGCTTCCAGAAATAAAAAAGCATTTCGGCTGTCATTCAGGTCTGGCTTTTCATTAATTCTATTTCAATGATGTGTTTTATATGACCACGCGTCTGCAAAGAATCTCAGTGGGATAGAGCAGCTTAATCGATTGGCAATCCTGGTCACCCAGAAAGGGTGTTAATTGGCCTCGGTACTTGAAGCATGTGACACTGCCTGACCTAATCATCAGAGCTGGAGGAGTCAATAAATTAGAGCAGAAATGCAGATGGATAAAATAAGGACACAGTTCTATACAACATACTGTGAATATTCTTCTTGAAACCAATAGCAGTATACGGAAAAGTCAAGTCAAGCATTTGCTGGATAAGTCTTGGGGGAGCTAAGAGCAAGAATAATTTTGTGTTGTCATATCTTCACCTTTAAGTCTTCCAGTACGCATGTTTGATTTGTCTTAGCAATTTGTCTCCTAACGGGATCTATGAAAATGATCCATTCTCCCACTCTAATGACTTTTGGAGAGGGACAGCAGGAGGGGCAGGCACAGCTCTGTCCTCACTGCACTCATGGCAGGTCCAAAGTCCCCAGGATATTCCTGGGGAAGACACAGTAATAAAAAGCCTTGGTTTTGCATGTGTACAAGCCCTGTTCGGTCTGTGGTCCTCCCATCAGCTGGCTACAAGTGTGAGTAGATCAGTGGTGCATTCAATACTCAGTGCTGGCACATTCTGTTGGGACGTGTCAGATGACACAGGCTTCTCAGATGGTGAGACAGGAAACGAAGGGACATACACCAGTCTCAGGCATGGAACAATTAGGACTGAAGCTCCAGGGATAAGAATCCTTAAATTACATCTACCATGCTGTTTTAAACATTCATCTGGGCCCTGAATTACCTTCCAGTTTCTGTCTTTAAGGCTAATAGTGAGCAAAGTATTGTGACTATTCATGCAGCCATAAATATAGCAGCTCCTCATGGCTGGAATGGTTTTGTAATAAAACATTTTGGGACATAGTAAGTGGTACTTTTTCTCCACCCAGAACTTTATGGCATTATACTACAGTCTTCCATCTACAGAATCTGAACAGATTGTTCAAGTGAACAGAATCTGGCCGGAGAAATGGAAACAGAAATGGAGAGTTTCTCATGCAGACCAGTACCTGTGTGGTCAGAGTTTAAGACTCACTACGAGACAAACAGTTCTCAGTGAAGGGTCCTTTGAACGAGAGCATCCTGAAGAGTAAATTTCCAGATTTTTTCCCCATTGATTTATAACCAAACATTGTATTGTTCAGTAGAAGTCTGTCAGTTTTACAGCAAATTCTCAAACCACTTGGAAACTGGGAATCATTTATATATACATATCTGTTAATTGCTATTAAAATTAGCTCCAGAAATCCTTACAGCAATGCAGATAAGTTGACCTTGTATTTTGCATCCTGACCCACTGTGTACAGTCACAAAAGGGAGAGAGAAGAATCAACTGCAGAATGTGCTACTGTCTATACACACTTCCTAGTATTTAGCAAAAATGAGTGTCACAACCCCTGTTTTATATATGGAGGAATCTGAGCATTTTTATTCATCCCTGAAGTTCCATTAGGAAACCAAATGTGCTGACTTCCACGTTAGAACCAACTGCCTCCCTTTTATTATTTTAAACACATCCAAAACCACAGCTACAATGAGCGGTTGCTGGAAGGCTATTGGATTTGCAGTTTCCTCCCAGTTAGAACCTCTTGTGTTGGTGGAGTCAGCACAGGGAAGAGGGTGGAGAGGGACTGCTGCCATCCAGGAACACTAATGCAGGCAGAATGACTCCCAGCTCCCAGCAGAGCCAAGATGGTAGCAAAGGGGTGGGCGTCACCTACACCAAAAAGCTATAGACGCCCAATCATGAGTAAGTGAACATGTGCTTGGTAGGAGTGCTGTGACGCTATTTTATCCAGCACCAACGTCTGGAGGTACACTTATCCATCTGTTGGCTATTCATATTCATAGTATTTTTTTCTGTTGTTGTTTATGTATATATAGGTCTGTGACATATAAAGCACTGCTCCAGAGCTTTTTGTGTGGATAAACTGTATGCAAGGCATGGGCCACAATGGGAAAAAACTGTTAGGAGAGGAGTTAAGAAAATTTGCAGCCCCATTAGTTGAAATTGTACAACAAAATGCATTTTCAAACATAATCAAGGCATAGAAAAAAAGACAACATCAGGAAAAAAAGCGAGCAAGGAAATACAAACTCATTTTGTTTCACTTTAAGTGCCAGGAGTTGTTCAGAGACAAAAGAGCCATTTATGCTAAGTCGAATACGGAAGGAAGGTAGACCAGACTATAGTAGCCTGCTGGCCTTTCAGTGGGGAAGGTAGATTTTTAAAAATAACAATAATAAAGCTTTCCATTTGTATTTTAATAAGGAAACATTCCTCTTTATCAGATTACCAGGCCTCTCATGACTCACCTCCGAGCCCTTCATTTGGCTAATGAATTTATGCTCCTCTCTCCAGGGGCAGAACATCTTGTCAGTCACATAATGATGCCATTATCAGCGTACCTCACACTGAAACAGGGAAAGCAAGCCCTGTGCAGCTCCATTTGTGCTTGGTGCTGTAAGGGTCAGGTCCTCACTTGGTTCTGACTGCTCTGCTCAAAGGCTGCTGCTCCATCTCAGAGCATGTGAGCTCAGGAAGGACAATGGTGTACTATAAAGAAAAGCCACCTTCTGCTTTCTGAGATGGGGAGCTGCTTAACCTGATATGGTGCAAAAGGCTTCATCGATCCTGCTTGGGTGCAAACGAAGTAGAATAGGCTCTGCCATAGCCTAACACAACCCATCATGTACATAAGTGTTGAACCTAGAGTGACATTTTGGCTGAAATGTGGTCAAAAGAAGGCTGGACTTTGATCTTGGTTGGGCCAGAAGATGACCTTGTGTCTCTAGTGTGGAAAGATCCTAACCCACATGGCCACGGTGCCACTTGGGTGGCTTTATCTAGTTCCTAACTTTATTAAAGACAGGTTGTCTTCCATTCTCAACAGTGCTGAGCCATTTCATGCCATTCCAGGGCATCTTCTCAGTTGGGGTTCACCACCCCTAAGGTACTGCCCAACATCTGGGCTCACCTGGCAAACTTAAGTCTGAAGATAGCAGAAGAGCAAACTTGTATCAAGGCACAAAATATAGATCTAAGAACTGGAACACAATCCAGGTATGGCTGTTAATGTCTCTGGCTAAAAAAAAAGAAAAAAAAACAACCCAACCAATCAAACAACAAAATTCATGTTTTCGTTTTTCTCCGCAACTTTATTACACCCTTATTCACAATGCCTACACATGCTTAGCCTCTACATGGGCAATTCCTGCTATCTGCTCACCAGCTGTGTGCCACAGCCCTCCCAGCACATCAAGGAGGGTCTGTTGGAGCTGAGCCCAGCAGCTGCCCATTGTCATCACTACGCTCCCAAAAGAGATGCCATTTCCCTGACCAGAGCCCCGGGCACACCACAGATCAGCAGCTTTCAGGGGAGATGTAAAGACACAGGTTTCAGGGAGAAGGCTTCCTACATCTTATGATTGGACTACATGATCCTGGTCTTTTCCAACCTTAATGATCCTATGATCTTGTTATGATGCTTTTCCTCCTGTGACAGAGCCCAGTAGTGCCCAGCCTGTATTTTCCACTGTTAACAGTCTTTTCCCACTTTCAGCCCCCAGACAATTCTGGGCTAAATAACTTGCAAGTGCTTATCTGACTCTGCTGATCTGGAAGGAGGTCGGTAGGACTACCTGAGACTACCACTTAATTTCTATCTGGCTGGATTAGGAGAGGCAAATCCCACCCTTTATTCCTATGTTGCAGACTGAAGTGTTGGGGAGCTTTGCTCAGGTAGTGGCTGTGGAGTGATTGGTACAGTGATTCACGGAAACACAACCCAGGAGGCACATTCAGAGAACACTTACTGGAGGGTTTATAAAAATATCTGTTAGCAGTGCACTGCTGTTATCTGTCATCTGCTGAGAGATCTAATCTGCGCTGAGGCACCAGGCATTGCCCATTGCTACAGGCAGGAGGAGGCATCAAGATCCTGATAACTTTTTCACTCCACATCTAACTGTACATTAAAAAGAATCTCAGACAAATGATTAAATTAACTTTCCCTTAAAATAAAATTAAAAGAAACTTAATAGCATACTTTAGTGTCCCTGGAGGTGTTCGAGAAACATTTAGATGTTGTACTGAGGGACATGGTTTAGTGGGGAAATGGTGGTGGTGGATGAATGGTTGGACTGGATGATCTTGGAGGTCTTTTCCAACCTTGATGATTCTATGATTCTAAATGCACTTTCACAGACACCAAAAGTAAAAGCTGTAGTAACATTTTCAGCCAGCCTTAAATTGTTAGTTAATTGGCATAGATTAGAAATAGTGTAACACAGACAGCATCAGCTGTCTATTCAGAACAAACCTCTAAAATGTGGTGGTCTTGGTACCTCACACCGGTCAGGCCCAACCTGTGTTGGATAGATAGCTGTAGGAGGCTGCTGTAGGGTGGTGAGATGGCAGTGCTGGCAGATCACAACAGAGATTTCCATCCCATAAATTGGTGGATGGCACCATTATGAGGCTACTGCTGTAACCTCTCCTATTACAAGGACCCACATTTTTCCTGCAGAAGGCATGTTAACAACAATCTTATCTTCAAGATTTCTGTTCAACTGCCTTAAGCCCTCATGCCAGGGGAACCCTCGCCCACAAGACATGCCCATCTCCATTTGGCATCTCAGCCATAGGAGAGGAAGCAGGTGGAAGCTGAGCAGAAAGTGAGAACAGCAGGGCAGGAATTTGGCATGACTGAACGTCCAAGTGTTTTTCTCACTGAACAGCTTTGCAAGAAAGATCTATGGAGTTTCTGTCTTTTTCTGTAAGATGAGAAGCTTCCAGTCTGGCTTTTCATGCTGAAGGAGTTACACTCCCCAGAGGTGAAAGAGAAGTGAAAGAAAGAAACCTACCCTCTGAAGGTCACAAGGGTTTGGAGTGCAGGGCTCTTAGAATCATAGAGTCATAGAATCACCAAGGTTGGAAACGACCTCCAAGATCATCTAGTCCAACCATCCACCTACCACAGGTATTTCCCCACAAGTTTCCATGAAACTGGAAGAGAGAAAACACATGCTGGAGGAACAGTGGGGAGATGTGGAAACATAAGGGTAAGACACGCTATAGAGGCTGGGACAGCAAACACAACTGTAATGAAATCTTTCAGAACAAAATACTTGCCAGGAGTATATTGAAAATGTTTTCTTTCCGGAGCATTCTCATTATCTTATCATGTTGTATTATCAGGCCTTGACTCCTTCAACCTTAGAACTTCTTTATTTTGGTGAAGAAGGTGATTTAACAAAACAGACATAACATAAGAGTTGCTCCAATAGGCTCACTGGTTAGTGTTATAACTGTAATGAAGGCTAAGTCCTAATAAACTGTTTGGGATCAGCTTGTTACCTTTCTTATTGATCTTTGCAATGGAGCTATGCAGTAGAAACAGAATAGCTCGGGTTGGAAGGGACTGCAAAGATCATCTGGTTCCAAGCCCCCTTGGGTTGAGCAGAACTGTCATTCATTTCAGAGGAGTCCTAGCAACTCTCAACAAGTTACTTGAGCTTCTATAATACTGTATTAAAAATTAAAATTAAAAAGTATGAAAAGATAGATCATGCTGAGAATGAACGGCAGAGCAGGTAAAGCAGGGAGTTAATGCTGAAGCCCACCACCTGTTCTCCTAGGAACATCTTGCTGAGTCAGGTCATTTATCTGTTTCCTTCATGGCTAAACACACCAGATGTTATTAGCTTTAAAAAAAAGGAAAGAAAGAAGGAAAGAAAAGAAAGAAAGAGAAAGAAAGAAAAAGAAAGAAAGAAAGAAAGAAAGAAAGAAAGAAAGAAAGAAAGAAAGAAAGAAAGAAAGAAAGAAAGAAAGAAAGAAAGAAGGAAAGAAAAGAAAGAAAGAGAAAGAAAGAAAAAGAAAGAAAGAAAGAAAGAAAGAAAGAAAGAAAGAAAGAAAGAAAGAAGGAAAGAAAGAAAGAAAGAAAGAAAGAAAGAAAGAAAGAAAGAAAGAAAGAAAGAAAGAAGGAAAGAAAAGAAAGAAAGAAAGAAAGAAAGAAAGAAAGAAAGAAAGAAAGAAAGAAAGAAAGAAAGAAAGAAAGAAAGAAAGAAAGATGTATACTTCTGTTCATGGAAATGAATCTATAAATAATGAAAAAGCAATTCTGGAAAAAGTGCTGATTTGCTTTCCCCCTTCAGCACACATGAGAGCACTGCTTTCCTTTCAGCCTTGGCAATGCTTTTATCAGAGTGGAAAGCTGTGGATCCGATTTGACTTCTGCCTAACAGATTAGGTGTAGGATCAGTAACACCACGGAACCAGCCTTGCTCATGCTCGCACTCTATCGTAATATCCGTATGCAGGAACAAACATTCTAACTTGGACAACGTAAATGAAATCTGCTGGAAAATGGAGCAGATTTCCTGTGTGAAGGAAATAGCTACCACATTTAGAAACAAGTGCTACTAGAACACGGCTGTTCACTAGTTTCCTTTTTTATTTTTTTATTTTTTACATGCACTGAAAATTCTAAATACCAGGTTTTTGGCCACTTTTCTCTCTTTTTTCCCCTCTTGTGCTGGAAAGCAATATTGCCTGTGCTCCCACACAGGGCTGTGACTGGCTGTGAGGTACACAAAGCCAATCAGTGTTCCCCACCAAAGGGCTGCTCTCCAGTTGTGCCCTGCTGCTGTCACCACAGCACCTCGTACCCAGCCTTGGTATATACTCAAGAAACATCATCTGCTGCAGAATCATGGCTCTCTCTCTCAAATCCAGTGCTAATGGGCATTCAAACAAGCATAATGATGATTTTCAAAAGGTGCTGCTATTTTGGGGGCAGTGGGTGCTCTCCTGTGAAATTCCCTCCCACAACTTGAATTTCAGTAGAAGCTACAGGGTACAACAGACAGAAACATGATATGTGATTCACTTCCACGAATTCAGGTACCCAATTGCCATTGGCAGCTCCTCAGGAGAATTAAGGCACCAGCACAGGACTGGCCAACAAAACACAAGGCTTCAGGCCCTCAAACATTTGGCATGAGTGCTGGAGGCCAACCAGGACACCGCACCAACCCCAATGCCATCAAACACTTACAGATAAGCACTGAATCTTGCCCACAGGGTGGAATTCAGCTCTTCGATTAAGAGTCGTACATATAAATGCTTTCGTGTATGTTACATCTGAGTGTAACATAACAACCTTTAAGCAAATAACAACCTTACTGATGAGGGATTTGGCTGGCCCAATGTATGTTTCTACTTTGGGGGAGCTGACATCAATTTGCATCAGGGGAAATTTTGTGTAGATTGTCAAAATATATTTTTCACAAAGAGGACCCAAGGGAATCTGCATATCTGGAGATATTCAACATTCAATGGGGAATAACCCTGAGAAGCCTGCTCTAAGTGCTTTCATTACTTTGGATGGGAGGTTGGGTGAGCTGTCAAGCTCCATCGAACCCACATAACTCCGAGATTTTTGAAGTCCATTCAGCAACTCTGCATTAACTCCGACAGGATATAAAAGCCATTTAAATTTCAGTGTCTTACGCAATAATCTGCATCCTACCCCTCATGTTTAGATCCTACAAAACTGATGGAATAAAGAGGATGGAGAAGCAACACAGCTTTTGCAGAGCAAAGTTTTGTCTCAAAAATGTGCTAGAAGGCTTTGAAGGAGCCAGTGAGTGCGTTGATATGGATTTTGTGATTTTTTTATTTGATTTTGTGTATTTGGCTTTCCTAAAAGTGCTTGGCAAAGGCTGTCTCAAGAAAGGTTATTCTAGAAAACTGGGCTGCCATGGGTCTAAGGAGAATCTCTTTTGTTCGTTAATGTGTGGTTAAAAGACAAGAAACAGGTTGGGAAGAAATGGGCAGTTTTTGCAGTGCTGGTGATTCCCCAGTAGAAACAATGTGAAAAGGGAGGAGGTGATAGTGAGGTGACAGTGTGTGGATGACACATATTATCTACAGTCCTAAAAACAAAAGTAGAAGTGCCAAGTGTCATGGAGAGATCTTGTGATAATGTGAGACTGTGTGAAGATGGCAGATGCAATTGCTGTTGATAAACATAAAGCAATGTGCATCACAAAAGACATCCCTAACAACAGAGATAAAAATGACCGCGGGGTGAATTATTTCCAGGGAGACAAGGAAGCATGGTATTGCTATGAATGAAATTCTGAAGAAAAGAAAAAAGATAAAGACATTAGCTCATGATGGTGCACTACAATCTGGGCCTTGTTCCCACTCAGTGCAATTGTAGTAGAAATAGAAATCATAGAATCATTGAGTCATAGAATATTCTGAGTTGGAAGGATCATCGAGTCCAACCCCCAGCTCCACGCAGCACCACCCCACATTCATACCCTATGTCTGAGCTGAGGTGCTGCTTCTCATACATCTTACCCTCTAGAATTTTTACCACCTCTGCAGCCCTCCTTTGGACTCTGATAGTTTTATGTCCCTCTTATATTGTGAATAGGAAAGATAAGGTGATGGGTAGCCAAGTTGACTGGGCATGGCTCAAGCTCTGTAAGAGGAGAAATGAGTCTTTGATAAAAGAAAGGAAAGAAAGAAAAGGAAAAATGTTTATTTTCCTCCAGTGACAACAAAGGATTGTTATGGTGACTCTATGCAAAAACTACACAAAGGTTAGTTGAAACTGACTTCTAACCTCTACTGTAAATGATGGAGTACCATAATCCTGTATCTTTGAGGACTGTGGCCAAAGCTGCTGAAAGGGAATGACATCTGTCATATACCTCTAAAACTTAGCTTAAGTCTCCCAGGATGGACTTCCATGTAGAACCTCTTTTCTGTATTGCTGATTTACACGCATGTGGGTGTAGCTGGAGCATTCTCAAGACAGAAGTTAATTTTCGGTTTAACTCCACTGCAGTAAGAATTTCCCTAGAGATTCAGTTGTCTGAAGCACACAGTGTACTGGTTCTATCACTAAACCAAGAATAAACACCGTCTACTGCTTACCCCTCCCTATGGATGGTAGCTCTTTATGTTTGTTCAGCATGCAAAACGGAAATATCAGTCCCATCAGCCCTGAAATTTTACAGCTAGTTCTAAAAATGAAACCCCCAAGGCTCTTCAGGCAACCTGAGAAGACTTTGTTTTTCATCCAGCTATAGCAGAAGCAAGTCTCTCCCTTTTGCCATATCAGGACAGTAGAGAAGGCAGTTTTTTCCTCCTCTCCAAGGCTGCTGAGGCAACTGGTGGGGTGTTTGCCTGGCATCAAGAGCAAGGGCATGCCACGGCTCCTGTGTCTTGCTGCTGGGATTCCCACTTACTAGTGCTAGCTCAAATTCAAACCCAGATCTTTCCTGAGCCCACCAGAAGCTAATACCCAGTCAGAGTTAGAGCTAGAAATGCATAAAGAAGAATATAATCAACAAAGCAATGCCCTCTGAGTGCAGCTGAGACGCTAGACCACAGTCCAAGAGCACTGTGGAGAGCAAGAATACATGTATCTGAGTAGCAGGAAGCAAAAGCAGGCATTGGCTGTATGAATTGATGTATGCACAACTGTCCTAGAAGATACATAATACTCCAGTAGTTATATAGTTAAATGTTTTCCTCTTTCCGTCCTCCATCTGATGTTACCAGAGGCTTTCGAAAGCTATCTTGCAGATGAAAGACCTCCTAAATTACAGCAAGAGGAAAATATCTGTAATGGTGCATATATTCTGCTTCCAAGATGAAAGTCACCTTCTTACACTGAGAAAGCCGCAGCTATTAAAACAGGCAACTACATAAACAAGGTTAAATAATGTAAAATATGATTCTTCAGATGGGAAAGGAGTGAGCTGGATGAGCGTGGGTTCTGCCTCCCTGTTTATTTACATTTTTCTCGTTATTTTCAGGTAAGCAGTGAACTTCAAAACACAACTGAAGTTTTAGCACACAATACAGAGCCATGCAAATTGCCACAGCAGGGCTGCCTAATCATAAAGCCTGCCTCTGATAACAGCTAACAATAGATGCCTCATGCGAAGATACAGACGTTCATACAATGGACAGTGTTTATGGGAAAATTACTTTCTATCTCCAGAGAAAAGACTGGTTATTTTATTCTGTGCTTACGTGGGAACCTTAGTCTTCACTCCTCTTAACCTTACTTAATGCAGCAGTGAATATTTTCCATTACCCGTTCAAATCCTTCTGTCAATCCTGTGGCTGTTTTAAATCTGTGAAACCTTGGGTAGCCCACACCCCCATTAGGCGAAGCTCTGACCCACCGGCCCGCGTTCACAGCCCGCGTTGCTTTCACCTCCCCGTTGCACAAGGAGAGTTTCCATCATGTAGTCATTCCCCTGTATGACCTGAATGCAGGGGTCTGCCTGGAGCAGCGTGGCCCGCAGCCCTCCCTCAGCTGGGAGCTGCAGAGGTAGGAGCCCACACCCCAAAGGCAGAGGTGGCTGCACCATCTTGCAGCAGAGAAGCGAGCACCTCTAAGGCTCAGCAAGAGCCTGCCTGCCCCCTCCGTCAGCACAGGGATAAGCATCCAGCGACAGGAGGAGCCCTCCTACCCCCAAATAAAAGCAAACACCAGCTGCTAATGCTGCATCCATAATACCGTGCTCCACAGACAACGTGACTTTATTCACAAATATGATTTTTACAGAGGTAGAACAAAATACTTTGTATAATCTTTTTTCTTCTCAACTATATACAGGGAAAGAATATAATAGAGTGGCGAGAAAGAAAAGGTTGTAAATGAAACAATATTATGCCATCAAATACAGTACAAACAGCATGCAAGAACAGCTTCAAATGAAATCTTGCTGGTGTAACTTTATTTCTAATGTGGTAAATGAAGAGTAGTAAAGAGTCATGCTCTAATTGGATCGAGTATGCCACAGCTCTGCAATTTTGTTCTAATTATTTTTTTCCTTCCACAATAAACCGACAGGATGGCTTTCTTCTCACTGTGGTGGGGAATGCCTTTGTAATGTCCAATGTAATCGTAACAGAAAAATATAATAATCAAATCTACAAAGTGTACTCTCGTTTAAAAAGCAAAACCATAGAAACTGTACAGTTTTAAAAAGCGAATTATCTCAACTGCTTCTTAAGAGAATTTTCTAAACAAAGAATAAGATATGCAGAATAAAAATTAGGAGAGCTATTGTTCTGTAACAAAGCTAATCAAATACTTGTTTTCTATTCCAATATTTATTTATTTATTTATTTTTAATTAATGACTAGTCTGGAAATTATGAAGTGGGCTGGCTCTGATTAATTTTTCACTTGACAAATAAAGCATGAACTCCTTACAGGTTCTGTAGCTGTCATTCCCCTGGGGATGGATGGAGACTGGTTCTGCATGCATGCTAGAGACAGAAACAAGGTTTAGTCATTGGTGTAGATTTTAAAAATATTCTTAAACGTTTTAAACCTCTCGTAGCATCTATAAAAATAATCTTGCTTGCTTTGCTACTGAATTAAGATTTGGATATGGGATTTTCTGCTACAACTCATTCTTGGCCCTTACAACTGCCCAAAGACTTCCACTGGCTGTTACCCAGGCTGCTCCAGCTCCCACAACTGATGGTCAAAGGCAATGGTTAGAGTTTCACCTGATATAGGTGAAGGTGACAGCAAAACCCACACTGCTTTCCCCGTGGCAAGGACTGAAACTCAAGGATCTGGGCTTTGGGGAACTAGGCTATCCTCTTCTTCTGTCCCTCCAAATCCAGTGCTTTTTGTGGGAAGGGTGAAAGCAGGGGAGGGACTGTGCTGCTACGCCTGCAAGTGGTGGCAACCAATTCCCTGTCCCCCATGTCTGCACCCACTGGCACCATGTAAGCATGGGGCTACTGGTATCTGGTCACATTCATGTACAGTACATTGTACTGCCATGCTGGTGGGAAATGAGCTTTCTCACCCTATGCTTTGAACGCTGAGGAAGGAAACTGTAAGCCCTGGGGTTAAATTGCCCTCTGGCAGCTTCCTCCTTAAATATCATTTTAAAGTTCAATCACATAAGCAGCACCTGTAGATTTTATTTGTCTTCAAGAACACTGTGATGGTCAATATTAAACATGTGCTGTTTATGGGCATGAATCAAGTGTCAACCCAGCCTCAATGACTGTCCATTTACTAAAAATCAAGCAGAACATTGACCAGGGAAGGATTGTGGGTCTCATCTGACCTTGGGCTCCTGTATGATGCTGGCTTCCAACCCCACTTACCAGGGAACACGGGGCAGGTTTCACATCCAGTGCAAGTGGCCTGGGGCAGCCTGAGCCACATCCTTTGTCCAGCTGTAAGGATCATGATCAGCAGTCAGAAGAGTAAAGAAATACCTGTCCTGCATGAGAAACCTATCTCTGGTTTCACCAGGTTTGTATTTCCATGATTTTGGCATCTCCCTGGGAAATGGATTGTCAGACCCTTCTGGATCACCTTGGTGCAACTGAACTGCATTTCACTCATAGGCCCTGCAGCTAATGACTGCCAGCAGAAGCAGTGCGTTTACGGAGAGGTGTGAACAATGTCCTACCTGCACAGATGAAATAATCTGTGTGGCAGCTTACAGTCAACAGAATAAGCCTGGCACCTCTTTGTGGAAGAACTGTGCAAAAACACGGCTGAAAAAACAGGATTGTCCATGACATTCAGTGGGAGATATCCCAACCTAAGATTGCATCCTTCTGTTGTGTAAATCAGCCTACGAGTATGAATAAAACAACACATCCCTGCCCCATTAGCACTGGGGAAGATTAATGCCCTCTAATTTACACTAAATAAACTCCAAAGCATGAAGACCAATATTTTAGTCTCATACTCAGCCGCTTGTGAAATAATAGAGATCACCCTGAAATTATTATTATGAAATGCAAATATTTGCAGAAGAACAATTAAAAAAATATTCCTGAAGTGCAAACGAACAGCTCATCAGCAATGTTTGTGGTATGCACAGGGACGGTCAGGAGGCGAACGCTAATGAATCTCAGGGCAGAAATCTGTGCTGAAAACCCATTATCCCATTGGCAGTAGGCAATGGTACAGCATCTTGCCCTAAGAGGTAATTTTACCCAAGAATCTGAGGGGTTGACTTAGGATGCCCTTATTTTGATTCCTTGGACTGTTTGTATGGATATAACTACCTGTATTTTCAGAAAGCTGCAGTACATGGCTCACAGTAAATCTACCTCAAACAGTTGCTGATACTGCTCAAACTGATCTCATCTGCCCTGATCTGCAATTGTGTGTTAGCTAAAGTAATAAAAGAAACCTGTTAAGCCTAAATTATCAAATGAAAAAGGCAATTTTCTCATTCATACTCCATTAGTTTTTTTAGTTATTGCTAGGAAAGCTCTAAAATGCTTAGGCCATAAAATAAACATGTGGCTTAATGTACAGCATATGTACTTAAGAGGATGATGGCATCTGCAGTAAATGCTCTGTACTTCCATAGTAATGGGACGCACAAATTAAGCAACAGCACATACCAAGAAAAGCATGCAAAAATGTATGGTGAAAAGTAAGAAGTCTTCTGCTTTGTTGTTGTTGGTTTTTTCTTAAATAACTCTTTAATTGCTAAAAAGAAGAAATCACCAATATGCATGCCTACAGCACAAAACTGCAACCTGGTTGATTTCAATAGATGCCTGTTACCTCTGATCCAGCAAAACTCTCCAATATTGCATTTTTAACATTTCGCTGATTAGAAGTTTATAAAACTTTCACCCTCCCAAATTAAATTTATTCTGTATTTTCCAGGTATGTAATGCTGTTAAGATTTTGGGAAAAAAAAACAAACCAAAAAACCAACACTGAAATTCTTAAGTCACAGAGATACAGGATAACAGATTAAAGTGTCCAAGTATTCGGTTTTGAAAATGAAATTAAGAGTCACATTTGAAAACGTCACTTTCAGGCCCTTCATTCAAGCAAATCAGAGTACTTTCCATCAGTAGCTTCAATCCCTTTAGTAGAGTGCCACAACTAAAACTGTGGATTCACATAAGCAAAATTGCATAACCAAGCCATTTACAGACATATTTTAGCATTACTTTGCAACAGTAGGCGTTAGGATTTTGAGAACAGAAGAATCTCTGAAAATTCAACCTATGTGCTTCTTTATCCATTAATAGTTAAAATAGGTGTCATTCAGAAAAAGGAAAGAGCAGAAAGGTGCAACAAATGTCTGGCTCAGACAAACTCGATGAGGATCATAAAATGCTGATCGGTGATTCTTCCTTCAGCCAGGCTTTTACAGAAATATATTTCCCCGGCTCAAAAGGATGGCACAGCACAGCTTGAAAGAGCAAAATGCAAAAATTATAAAGAGAAGAGTCCCGTTTTCTTCCTCAGTAATCCCAGAGTGTCAACAGTCCATTCCAGCCAGCTCTGGACATGTACCTGGTGGGCCAGGCGCCTTGCTCATGGCTGGAGGTGCATCTATGTTTGCCTGCTCCACACTGTAGGTACTTGGCCAGAGCTGTGGTGCTCACTGTTCCCCAGGTTCCCATTAATGTGCCCGACTTGTTCTCCCCAGTTGCAACAACCGTGCTGGCCTATTTACTTATAGCTCAGATTTTCTTCCATTCACAGCACAAAGCTGAAAAGTAAACAACAGTTAAGAAAATGTTTGCTTGCTAAAGCTCAGCATGAGAAGGTGCAAGCTCTCTTTGCCAGAGCCTGGACCTGTGTTTACTCACACCCTCTGCACAGTTCCATGCCTCCGCCTGGCATTGTAGAGGGACAATTGCCATCTCTTTCAGGCCCCTCACTCTCATTTGGTTTTTAAGGAGTTACGAAATACAACAGAACACTGTTTTCTGAGACTATATTGACTGCACTAGTTACCCACAATACTGAATATTTGCTATTAAGAACAGGAATGTGTGCTTTCCAAGTTTGACATTCAGGTCTTCGAGGATGAGAGAGGGATTAGGTGGACTGTTCTGTCACTTAATCCGAGGCTTTGATGTACTTTTTTAAAATTTGCTTTAAAACCCCAAAACAGAAGACACATTCTAACTGTTGAACTTTTACCAGCTAAAGGAGTTTCTAAGGACCCTACCACTATGTGGTTACAACAGAAGATACATAGTTAAGGTCAGGTCACGGTTTCCAAGAACATTCACAGGGACTGAGGATGAGGAAATGAGGAATGGATCCTGCGGGAACCTCCGGGACACCGAGCTGCTCACTGGGGAAGTGCCTTGAGTATTGCGTTCACTTCCTCTGCAACAGCTGTCAAAGCAAATTCAAACTGCTCCTGTGGAGAAAGCAAAGGCATATAATAGAATCACAGAATATCCCGAGTTGGAAGGGACCCACAAGGATCCTTGAGTCCAACCCTGGCTCCACACAGCAGCACCCAAACCCAACCCTGTGTCTCAGAGCGATGTCCCAACGCTCCCTGAGCTCTGGCACTCAGGGCTGTGCCCGCTGCCCTGGGCAGCCCGTTCCATGCCCACCGCCCTCTGGGGCACAGCCTTTCCCTCACCCCCAGCCGCCCTCCCCTGACAGCTCCATGATATTCCCTCAGGCGCTGTCGTTGCCCCTCTGCTCCCTGTGAGGAGCTGCAGCCGCCATGATGCCTCCACTCCGCCTCCTTTGCTCTGCACCCTACAAACCCAGGGCCCTCAGTGCTCCTCACACACATCTTGCCCTCTGGACCCTTCACCATCTTTGTAGCCCTCCTTTGGACACTCTCTAACAGTTTTATGTTCTTCTTATTACCCAACCTGTACCAGTGCTGGAGGTGGGGCCGCACAGCACAGAGCAGAGCAGGACAGCCCCTCCCCTGCCCGGTGGCAGCGCTGGGCCTGGTGCCCCAAGGATACGGTTGGCCCTTTGGCTCCAGGGCACACTGCTGGCTCAGACCCAACCTGCCCACAGCCAGAACCCCCTGATCTTTCTCCAGGGCTGCTCCCTCATCCCCCAGTCTGTACGTAGAGCCAGGTTTGCCCCATCTCTTTTAAAAATTGCTCTTTTAAAAATTCATGTGGCTGGTGATTGCCCAGCCCTCCAATTAGTCAAGATCGGTCTGCAAAGCCTTTCTGACCCTGAATAATAAACGAAAAAACTTTCTGACAGCCTGGAGCATCCTCAAGACACCGTTGAAAATAGAAATATGCAGGAGGAACTGCACGTTGCAACAGCAAGGAACAAAATGTTTGGGGTTTATTGATGCCATATAACATGTTTGACAGCATCCTGAAACTAGAGTCATTTTAATGGAGAAAAATGTTGGTAGCAGAAACTAAGCTAGTGGGACACAATGATGTATTGCAATTGTTTGGCCAGAAACATTTGGGAGTAGTTGATCACCAGGCATTTCTTTCTGACATGAAGATGTAAACTCATTAACAAAACTGAGATATGAAGTAGGTGATATGCTGCAAAAGAGAAACTCTGGCTTCTCTCAGGTGTTTTTAGTCAAAATTAGTTAAATATATACTTCCTCACATTATGGCTACTAAATAGAGAAGTGTCTGCTTTTTGCTTTACCTCTTATTAGTCTTTTCCAGCTTCCTTTTTAACTGCTCTTCAGTACTCACAAATTATCTAGCAGTATTTGGTCCACTTTATTCATGTTTAGGAAATACTTAGGAAGGTTTATGCTACTTATTTACCATAAGCATAAAACCAAAATCAATAACAGATTTCTGTGCTGAGTTAGGGGAGGTGTGAAGGACACAGGCAGGAATAGCCACTACACCTACTTGTGACCCTAATGTGCTCCTAAACTGTCTGGTTCTAAAGAAGGACAAAGGAGCTTTGCTTCCTCAAGGTTAGCAGGTGTATTTTCCAGAGCAAGTAATCTTTCTCAGAAATTTAGCTTAATGAAATATCTGACAGGATGATTTTCTGTCTGCTTCTTTTCAGATGGAAAAAGAAATGTATGTGGTTTACTTAGAGAATAAGCAAACCAAGGACAGCAGTCAAGGACTGTGCAGAAGTGTTTGGATTTTCTAGAAATATTCCAGTGGTTTACACCAACTGGGGTTAAGAGCTTTGGAGGAAGTGACTTTAGGAATAGAAGTCTGAGATGAACCCTGCCAGGATGCCATCTGTGCCTCCAGTCAGAACAGGGATGTGCAGCAGGAGCTGCCCAGGGCTGTGTGGGATGGGTGCAGCAGTGGCAAATGGCTGCTGAACACAGCCAGCCCTGAAGGTGGTTACTGGTCCAACAGCACTCACTTTCAACAATGGAAGTCTGCAGGAAGGGTGAAAGGACAAACTATAGGTGAGTGACTCATAACTCAGGAAGACAACTGACTTTTAACTCCTGCACTTCAGTGTCAGTCTCGTCCACCTTGTCTCACCACTCTGCATCTATCTACTGTGTGCAGGTGCCTCAGAGGGAAGCCACAGTGGGCACAGTTACCAAGCAGAAAAAGAAGACTAAAACTCAGAATAACTTCTCAGAGAAACCAACATTCAAGAATTTTGTCCTCTGTTTGGTGCTGTCACAATGGCATCCTTGCACATTTGCTGGACTGCATCCAGTGTTTTTTAATCACACATCAATTCACCCTAAAGATTAGAACTCACCCTCATTAGGCACAAAAAACAGTCTGTGGGTCTGCCTGTGCCTGCCTCAAGGTCTCTGCAATTAAAGGAGATGAGGAAATGCTGGTGGCCACCCAAGAGCAGCAGCTATATTTTGAGCATAGCACAATGAATGTGTGAACGTAGCTGGAGGGCAGAGAAAGGCGTTCATCCAGACGCACCATGTCAGAACCAAAACGGGGAGCACAACAATAGTAGGGGAGCTGATCTGAGCACTGCTGGGCTGCAGGGTGATGCAGCCAAATGTCCACAAATGGGCAAATACCCCTTCCGAGAGGCTGGTGACAGTTCAGAAGGAGAGAAGCTGCCATCACTCATGTGATGAGGTACCTAATGTGCCCTTCATTTTACCATAAGGAAAAGCTTGTAAGATCAGGGACTACAGTATTTTAATATTTTAATATTAGTCCCATTGCTGAAAATGACTTAACTCACTGAACAAATGAGCTCTTACGTGCCTTTGCCTCTCATAGAGGGGTGGCTCACACAAGAGCACATGGTATTGCTGCACTGGCCATGGAGAAGGCAGCTCTCACCTTAGGACCCCAAATTGATCAACACCAACTCCCAAGCTCAGATATGCATTTTGGAGACAGCCTTGGTGGAGACTGCCAGCTTCCATCAGGTGAGATGGTGAGATTTAGGAGTGACCCGAAATTAGCGAGGCAAAACAACTCATAGAGCATCTTTATGCCAGAGCTCCAAAGTGACTGTGAAACGCTGCCATAAAGGAGACAGGAAAGAAGATGTTTGGTCATGAGATGTTTGAGGACTGGGTCTTCTGGGGATGCTGCATCTGAGCTCTTCTCCCTCCTTCCTTCTGCATAACACACGCAGGCGAGGAACAGTGCAGCTCCCATTGAGGTGTACTCCCACTCTCAAAGAAAAACCTTCACATCCCTTCCATGCCTACACACAAGGACAACCACAGATAAAAGGAACTGCAACAAATTTAAAGGAGCTCAGTTTGTCATTCTCTAGAGCCCATTCGCATGTGCGACTCACATGGACAAGTATGACTTAGATATCTAGGTTTTGCCTAGAAAATCAAGCTGGGCAGGCATGTTGTGTTGTCAGCCCACCTATAATGCAGAGGTGACACGAACACATTTAGAAATAAGAAGTTTAGAAATATGTAGTAATATGACAAATCTCTGTAAGACCTCAAATAAAAATTCTCTGCAAAACAAAGTAGGTGTATGCAGTATATAGCATATATGTGTAATAGTACAGATTGCCAGTGGAAAGACACAAGAAAGAGAAAAAGGAAAAGTATTCTTCCCATGACAGAAAACACTCCTTCCTTCATTACTTTTTTCTCTCACATGTGGCATTTCAATTCTATTTTATGATTCCCCTGCAAAAAAAAGTAACAAAACCACAAACCCTCTATTATGCTTCTCAGAAATGCAGAATGTCGTTATGATAATTTCATTACCATTTATTATATACAGTGCTTTTGAATTAAAGATCCTTTCCAGAAGACAAAATGTTGCAAACAAATCTTTCACATGCTTATTGAAAATGTGGAGCGCTGCCTGCTGGAAACACAATCACACTGCTAAAGTAAGTCGGTGTTTATTTTGCCCAGGGATATTCTCTAACTGGCATTTCTAACCTGACTTTTAATCCATTGTTTTAAATTACTCCAGGAGTCTAATATTCCTCATTTGTATTCAGTTGGGAAAGCACGGGGGTTTGTTTAAATCCGTCAGAAAAATTCTCTGGGGATAGCGCACTGCTAGCATGCAACCAGATATTTATAATTTGCAAGACATTAGCTTGAATAAGTGATTTGGGTGGTTCTGAGAACATAAGAATGATGGAAGAAGGAGCAAGAGGCGAGATAAGCCACATCCTGGGAAAATTTCTCATCCTGGCTGAAGACATGGGATACATTTGCTTTTCTGCAGCTCTTTCAGAGAGATGTTTGGAGGGGAGAAACGTCTCCAGTGAGCTTCTCAGGGGACTCAGGTAACTATTTCTGAGCTAACTAAGACAAGTTACCCACATCACCTCATTCTTTGCTTCTGGAGCTGTTTTTTTTTTTCTTTTTTCTTTTGTTAAAGGCAATAAGCTGTAATTTCTCTGGAAAGGGAGACAAACCAGAATCAGAGCTCCATATTTCTATGGAGGTGCCATATAAATTGGGTGCGTTTACAGAGTTAGCTCAGGACTTGCATCTTTCCTTAGAATAAATGTGTGAGGCACTGGATGCTGTGTGCTATAGGCATTTTTTTCCCAGTCTGATTAATCAAAGCAGAAGAAAGATGTGTGCAATTTTATGTCTTACTTGCTGATAAGGGTTAGTTAGCCTTGGCTGGCTCATCTTAATTTTTCACCTACTTACTTACTGGGTAAATAATGCCTAATGCCTCTGCACCCAGTCGCCCCCGCTCCCTGTCTTCCAATATCACTTCTCATATTAGTGAGAAGATAGCACGATTAAGAACAGATTCAGGAGAAGTTATGAACCAATGATTTCTGCAAACAGATCTATTTCACCTTCGTCCCCCAGCAGCTTCAACTCCCTCAATGTTACAAACGTTCCTATCGGTTCCTCCCTGACCATGACAGAGTGCTGTCACTTTGCTCCAGTTATTCAGTTTGGGGTTATAACTCTCATTCAAGATTTTACAATGTCACATTCAGATTTATTTGGTCTCCATGTCATGAACAGCTTTCTTTATGGTCATAGGTGCAGCTTTAACTTGCAGCAAATATCCCCCAGTATCATCCCATATATCACTGAAAGTTGTAACAATAAAAAAGTTTAATTCCTAATGGAAGAAACAGCAGTCACACTATTAGTTATCCTTAGAAGTTATATATTACAGAAAACTTAGAGGTTGTTACAACTGATGGTAATTGCAGAGTAAGATATTCACCACACCATGGGGTACAAATGCAGTCACAAAGCTTCATCCATAAAGGACATGGCTTTAGGCACACTGTAAGCTCTTCCCTTCAAAGATGCTAAAAATGACTTGATTGCCTTCAAAACTATATTTCCTTTAATTCAAAGCTTTACTTTCAGGAAAAAAAAAAAATCTTTAGTAAACTATAGACTGTTATCTTGACTGCCCTTCATACATGGCAATCAAGATAGATGTTGGAGATGTTGCAAGAAAGAGCAGTAAACACCAAAGAAAGTAGCCTAGATAAATCTTCAGCATAAATAAACCTCAGTTGGTAGGGAGCCAAACAGTAATCAGCAAGCGACCTGCGTTAAATTAGGTCATACCCTCTCTCTTCTGTCATGAAAACAACTACTGTGAAAGACCTTTAATGTATTTAAAATCCCAGTGGATTTATTGACAGTACCTTTGTCTGGACCATGCCTGGTCTCTGGTCCCTCAAGTGCTCCAGGGTAGCAGCAATATCAATCTCTTTAGCACCTGCAACAAACCACAAATTGGGCTGAGTTCAGAGCACAAGATAATCCATGCTGCATCTGTCAATCTCTTGCTATCGGGTTCCCTTTGGGCTAACAGTACAATTGAAAATTATTACATCCATCTCTCAGCAGACTTGGCAGGCAGCTGCAATTTTTGTGTTCATATAGAAAAATAAGAGGTTGGGGCAGCTTTTATTAACATTAATTCAAGAAAAGCCAGAGAAAAACAAATTCTTAAAAATGCCTTTGTACCTAGAGCAGGATTTATTTAGCAGAACCTGAGGGTCCACTGTGGCCATGCCATTGAGTGCCCTTTGTCACTTCTAGGAATATGCATGGAACGAAGGGCCCAACCCACACAAATACGGATGTTGTTAAAACAAGGTTTAGGTGAACTTCTGCCACCCGCCACCGAGATCGTGCTGGTTTACTCCTCAATTTCGTCTTCAGTTTGAGATTTTTCTTGATCATGTCGTTTTCCTTCAGTGCCTAACCAGATATGTGTTACTGGAGAAAAAATCAAAATGTTGGTTCCTCCTGTTAGTCCCTGCATGAACTCCAAGAGCAGAAGCAGGGCTGGAAACCCTTCCTGCTGAGAAGTTCAGTGATGGAATTTGGCTGTCACACATCTGTCCCGTCTGCATCTTGCCAGAACAACTCCCAGCACCAAAGCATTGGGCAGATGGGCAGAGAGTCACCATGACCACAGCGTGACTGTCCCATCCCCACTCCACATCCCCTACCGCCCCATACATTTGTCACTTCCTAAGAGGATAATCAGTTTGCAAGTGCCTCCTTGAAAATATCAGCTGTATCAGAACTGGAATGAATTCATTCAGTAAATGTAACAGTGCCAACTTAGATATTTTTGTTGACTACTACGGGTTGAGGCATTGTATATCTGTCCTATCCCTCCCCCTCCATACTGTATAGGAATTTCCAGGGAACAGCATTAGACAAAATAGTAAGTTTTATTAAAAAGTAAAAAAAACAAACAAAAAAACAAACCCACACACTTAAAAGGATCAGAACAATACATATTAACACATGCTTTTAGGTCTGGTAACAGTGACAGTAGCAGTAATTATGGCTTAGGTCTGCTTTTTTACAGCTGCATTTCATCTGGAAACCATCAGTAAAGGTACAATCTTTGTGAAGGCGCAGCACAGGAGCTCATTTTGGTGTTTGGCCTCACAGAAGCACAAATTAGTGGGAATTTCCTGTTCCCCCACTGCCTTCCATGGGAGCAGGGTTATGTAAGTATCCCACGTGCTTTACAGCCTTACTTGTGGCCTCATTACATTCCCAGGATTAAAATATCCTACCAGCACCTTGGCTCGACATAAGAGGAATTCTCAGAAATTAAGATATGAGGAAAATTTAACACGCTGACATGCACGGATGAGGTTAACCACGGTCCTGGTTAACATCCCTGTTGTGCTGCAAGGATGAACCCCATTGAGCTGGTGAGCCCATGTGTCCCATGGGCTTCCCTGTGGCTGCAGACGCGTGTGCGTTCTCCCCAGAGAGGGATGCTCTTCATTTGAACCTACTCTAGCCTCAGGACAACACAGTAACATATTAGGTGCTGGGAAAAGGTTTCTGACAAGAGCTAATAATGCTCCTTAATGGCCAGATGGGCTTCTGAGCCTATCTTTGAAAGGGTTAATTCCTCCATCGCTGTGACGCAGATTGCAGGCATTTACTGGTGAACTGATGCTTGCTTTTTCATCATCATTAACAGAATGACATGCCTAACAGTATGAACAATGCCTGACCACAAAACCCTGATTTAGCAAAACACTAAAGCATATGCTTGCACTGGAACGTTAAGAATAGTCCTGGTGGCTTGAGATGCTTAATGGGAGGCTAGCTTTGGAGGGTTTTGCCAACAAAAGTCCCCATGTCAACATTTTTTACTGATCAATACCCCTGAACCCATGGGTTGGGATCAGCACAGCACCCACAAGCACTTCTGATAGCCTCAGCCAAAAGCCATAGAAAAGTAAAGTAAGCAAAGTATGACTGTGCCCAAGGCACATGTCTATCTTAGAGAGACCAGGGGTGGAGACGCAAAGGCAAAGCACAGGCACGGATCTGTTTTCTCCCCCTTTCTCACACTTCTGAATGCCTCTGGTACTATGGTGAAAGGAACTGCCTAAAAGTCTGGAGAGGCAAAACTTCATGCTGCAAAGATGGGCACCCATTTTGGAAGAAAAATATCCTGGAACAGAAAATTCACAAGAAAAAGGATGAAATTAGTGGCATTGGATAAAGGCAGCATGACTTCTTCGTCTCTCCTTATGGACAGACCTCTCCCACATCCACCAGTACATGTTCTCCACCTATTCCCTTATTATGCCTAAACCAAATGAGTTTGAATATAAATTGCTAGACACAGAAGTGTGCCAAAAAGGGAAGATTTTCTATCTTTTCTCCCCTCCAACATTTATTTGTTTAACAATACTACTGGTTTCTGAAAATAAAAAGGGAGATAAAAGAGGGAGCATTTAAAGAATGAAGAACTGCCTTTTCACTTCTGGCTGTATTTCACCCTGTAGGGAATACATTTGGGTACTATTTGTGATAGGTTCCTTTTTCACACAGGGTTTCATTACTTGTTTTTAATGAATGGGAGAATGTAACTCAGAGTGAGACTGAACTAATGCTGTACCAGCAGTGATGCAAAAAAACAACCACGCAATCCCTTTGCAGCTCAGTGAGCTAGCTGAGCAAATACCTCCTAATGCACTTCCACACCAGCACAATGCAGATTTTAAACTTCAGTAATGAACCACCACCCTTCTAAAGGCTTTAAGTATGCACAGTAAGTGCACAACAGTCCGCATCAGAAGCAACTGGATACACTGAGAGAACACAAGAGAAGATGCAAGCTGAATTATACTTTGCCCCCGAGGAGAAAAGCAGTTGCTGAAGTTTAGGGTCATATCCTTTCCAGCCCTTTCTCTCCCCGCAGGCAGCAGTGCAGGAAGCATGCTGGCACTTAACAGCTGGTGCTCCTGATTAGCAGGCCTCAAGGGGTTAAAGTGTTTGCCCTCAAATAGTCATATAAATGGAGGATCCAGCGTGTCATGAGAGCATGGGTAAAAGAGGAATCCCCAGTTCCTCATGCAATAAATAATGAGCTAGGCAATGCTGCTGCAGTTGGCTCCATGACATGACCAGCAGTAGCTCAAAATATTTGAAATTATTACAAATTTCCTAACGTTAGTTTTATTGTTGTAAAAATGAAATCTTCTCCCCCTTGTCTCCTCCCTCTAAACCCGGCAGAGGACCTATCCTGAAAGGCACAAGACACACAAGAAACACTTGGTGAAGGATGCTCCCCTCCACTCTGCTGCAGCATTGCAATCACAGTGGTGGTATGGGAATGGGGCGAAGTTTGCAAAGAGAATAAATGTGTTTTTATACATTAGCTGGGAAGACATGATGATGCTTATCATGGAGAAGTGGTTTTCAGGTTCAACAAACGACAGAGATTGTGCACCTGAAAACACGCTGGCGTTTTTGCAGTTATAACAACAATCAGCATTTGTTACATTAGATGAAAATTTTGTCTTAATTAAAGCAAGCTCTGAGATTTTATTTCTGTGTAATAAGCTTGAACATACTTGCACTGAAAGCAAAGTCAGAAGTCCTATTATTTTATTCATTACTAATGAAAAGTGCAGCGCGGATTCTGTGAGACTGAAAGAATTTTATATGAAAGCACAGTATTAAAAGGAATTTTTTAGATTCCAGATTCTCTGAATCTTCTGTATATTTATATAAATAAAATGATCCTTAAATACTTCATCAAAGTAATTATTTGCAGGGGGTTTCTTTTTAAATTACCAAAGCTGAAGAGTTTTCTTTGTGCATGTTTCACAAATACATAATCACTCATAAATATTACATTAAAAAGGATTTTTCTAGCAGGGAAAAACTTTCAGATCTACAGGCATATATCCTCCAACAGATAGGATTATAACTCTGCGGAACAGCTATAAATTCGTTACTGCGAGTCCTAAAGGACAGCCTGGTCATTAGGCTGCTATGTTTAGACACATTTGACTTCTCTTCCAGACTGATTCCACCTTTCTGCACCGCTTCAGTTAAATCATTAAATTCACCCTACGTTTCACACCAACATTTATAAAGTAAACCATTTTTCTTCCTACTCTGTGAGTTATTATGAAGGCAAATCTGTTTGGATAGTAAGGAGGTGAGGATCAAGATAAATACGCTGTTTTTTTTTTTTTTTTAATTCAACACCCTTTACACCTTTCTCAGCCCTGCTTCTGTTCTTCTTGATCACAAAGTGATCCCAAAGCTGAATATATGATGCAGGAGTCATGGTGAGAGTTGTAAATATGGGATTATTAGCACTGTTACCATTTCTCCTTAAGGAGACGATGATGATCTGCGTGGGAGTGAGAATATATCCCACAGAAAAGTAAGGGAGCACTAAGGGGAGCACAGAAATGACTTGTCAAACATTTTTGCAGCAGTAAATACTCAATAGTCAGATATTACCTTCTTAATGCATCTTTTTATATGTATTATGTTCTATAGATTTTGAATTAGGCCTTAAAGGGCAAAGAGACTTGTTAGGTCAGATTAAAAACGGGCTTGTTAAAATCTTGAAGGAAGGGTCCCTAATGCTCTTCTTTCCACTGATGTTGCTGGAAGCTGAAAAAGACCCAATTAATATTTGCAAGAGGCTGCTGACTGGCAGCTCTTAGCCTCAGTGTCACTCAGTCAGAAGACTCACGCCTAACGTTAAGAACTAGTAAGAATACAAGTGAGTAAAAAAATAAGGGCAAAAATACAGTGTCGGCACAGACAATCAGCTGTCTCACCACAGCAGGTCTGCCTTTAGGAAGAATACAAGTGTTTTTCATGTTTGGGTGATGACTGCGTGACTCACACCTACATGAGATGCTTCACGGCCAGACCAACCCCGTGCACAGCAGCTTCATGCTGCCTTTCCTCTCACCCCACGTGAGCATTCTCACAAATGGGCTCTCTTGGGTTTAGCACAGCACTTTCCAAACCTTTTTGGAGCCCAGCTTTGTCTCAACAAGGATGCAGACAGGGAACTGTGGAGACCCAAGAACAGACATCCCCTGAAGAAGAGCAGACAGTGCCTAGAACCAGGTCTGCCAGGAACCTTACACCTGCATGGCACGGGGTACAGAAACAGGAGTGGGCTCTCTGGGGAGTTTGCAATGTAAATCAGCACTCATGGACTATTACACTCTCACAGCTATGCTGTTTCTAGTGCCCATGCCAGCTGGACATAGCACAGATACACCACAGATCTGCATTGCCCCCACAGCCCTAGATGCCTTCAGCTTCCCACAGACAGCCACTAAAGGACGGCTTGCATAGCTGCTCCAGCCAGGGTCTGCACCATTGAGTGCTTAATGTTGCTGCGAAACATTTAATCACACCATATGAGGGGCAAATTCAATCTGATTAAAGAAGAGAGGGTCATAACTAGGGGGAGTGTAACACCACTTCTTCACTGACCATTAGTTTTAATGGCACACCGGTAGTATTTACTAACTAGCTGAGTCTCAAAGGCTCAGCCTCATCTTATCTACTCCAGCCATCCTTGAAGTTCGAGCTGGAGTTAGTCATCTCCTCTCCCAACAGCCCGGAGAGCGTGGGAAGACCCTGGTGGGCAATTCATTCGCCTGAGAATTACTCTCCAGAGGTGTTAATCATTCTCCACTCGCAACTAAAGAGACCTAAACAACTAGGTTAGGTGAGATGCTTAATGCTAGGCGCTTCATACTGCTATAGTTATCTGTAACAATCCTGAGTTGAAAAGAGATTAGTTTTTGCACTGTGGTTTCAGGCTCACAAAAGCTGGAATCCGTTAAATCTAATGGTGTTTGACGTGTGTGTTTTGTGGCTGCTGCCTTCTCCTTCCCTCACACCCTGCTTCTGAAACCTTAATGGAAATGGTAAAGGAAAAAGCACCATGGAACCACAACCAAAAGACAGACTGGCTGCCATACTGTGTGGGGAACACCACAGAAGTGAAAAACCCTTTTAGGAAGAACTGCTGCTTCTGACTGCAAGTTTGTAACCACTACAAAATCCAAACGAGAATATTTTCTTGCTTCAACTTACATTGCCTGTGTGCCCATTAACTAAAAACACTTGTAAATACGAGAGCCAAAAAAGAGAGCTGAACCACAGGTAGAAACAACAAAAATAAAAGCAATTGTTACTAGCCCAGATGTCTACCGTTGGAGTTGTGCTACAGGCCAGGTGGAGCTTTTGATGCTCTTCATGGGAGGAGAAAAGCATCAACAAAAACCCAACAATTTAAAGATAATGAAGAAAATAAATGTATCCAGGCTGGCATTTTCATTTAACACTTACTCTCTCTGCGTGTACGTGTGTATGCAGTTAGGGATGGATTCAACCTATATCTGAATTTATGAACAGTCGATATTCTTGGTCAAAATACGACAGTGCTTCTATACATGAAAAAATCAGATCCAAATGACAATTCCACTACTTTTAAAAACCAAACCAAAAGAAAGCATGAAAAAAAAGCGTAAACCAAAACCATCACCATCACAAAAAAAAAGAACCCAACCCCAACAACAAAACAGGTAACAGACGAAGAAGACATGCAAATGGAGAAGGGATTACTGCAATGAAAGTGAAGCGATGAAAAATACTGCGACAGTCTCACACACACAGAATATACATACATAATGTGATACCGTTCACATATTTTATATTAATTCTTGAAAACTGCATTTGCACATGACCTGGACCTATAAATGTAACTGACGTGGCTTTAGCACAATGCAATTCAAAGGAAGGTGATACTGAAGAAGGAACAGCTAGGAACTGACAGGTATTTTAAAAGCTGCTACAGGAAAACAATTCTGCTGAGCTTTCATTCACTTCTGGCAATAGAAATTCACTATTGACACACCAGTTTTTAAGGTAATATCCTTTGCCAATGAAGAAAAAACACACAGACCAGGCACAAATGGGTGCTAATGTGAGGCCCTGCCCTTCCCCACTTCCACCATATGTAAGACATAGCATAGTTTTCAACATACATAGCTTCTCTGTTACATATAATTTCCCCCAAAAGTTAGAAGTAATATGCCTAAATTACTGTATGTGAGAAATGGAAGTTCAAAATCTATACTCCATGCAGGATAATATATCCCATTGTCACCCAGATGATGACTCCAGAAAATACTAGGGCATGTACTTTAACTTATACATGCATTGCATGCTCACACATGTACACAAAGGGTAATGATGACTCAACAAGGATTGTGGATGTGCTGCTACTGCCTGCCTAGTGACAGCTCCTATGGAGTTCTACACAATCTGCTTCTTTCTTTCTACACCTCTTCTATAAAATGCCAGCTAACGACCCGAAAATCAGTTCATCTCCATGTGCTGAAAGAAATGTGAGCAACGTTAAGATGCTTACCGAGAAAATCTTATTTCTGAAGATGTGCCTCAGTTTGCCCTAAGAAGTCTCGGAGGCCCCTTTGGAAAATGTGAATTTACTTCACCCAGGACTCAGAAGCAGCTCACCCACTTGAATCTATTAAATTGGAAGAACTACATTCTACATTACTTCGATTTTATGTTGCACATAGGTGGTAATGCTTTCACAAGACAGTACATGGATTGAGTTGAATAAAAGATTCAACTACTATGGATTCATTCTTTTGTGAGTTTGTCCTTAAAAGTGACTAAACTGGCACAGCTGTAGAAGTTCAGTAATATATATTGTACCCTTTAAAGCCAGACGACCACCATTTGGTCAATTAAATACTTCTCTTCAAATCTTCTATGGACTTCTGCATGAGATTAACTACAAAAAAGTAGTTATTCATTCTGTATGTAAACGTCCTTTTCCAAACATTTGCCCAGCTGCTTCTTGAACTAACAGCACTGTACTATGACCAGCTTTTCCACTTTTCCATACTCTAACCTACCCATTGTGCAAAAAAATGCCGCCCAAATTCCTTATCTGCTTCTCTCCTCCTTAGTTTCAGTCAATGACCTCTTGTTTTCAAATTAGTCACTATCTCAAGCTGCTTACTGACATCAATATATTCCTTTCAGGGTCTTCTGACGCTCTATGGGGACCCCCCTTCGTGCTCCCTTTCCCAAGGAATAGACCATGTCTGATCAGTCTTTCTTCACAATTCCTTTCCCCCAAACCCTGAATAATTAGGTTTGCTTTCTACCACCATTTCCTAGTCTCAATTCTTTTCCAACAAAATCCCAAGAACAAAAAATAAGTACAATATATATATATTTTTCAAAGTAATCCCTGAGCACTAAACTATTGAAAAGAATACAAAACAAAACAAAGAAATTACATCAATAATTTCCTCCCCCCCCCCCCCCCCCCCCCCCCCCCCCTTTTAAATCTCTATATTCATATAGGAAATCATGTAAAAACACAGTCCCCACATCACATGCAGGGTAACAACCAACTACACCTTCCCCATGGTCACTCATTAATTTTAGTAAAAATGTGTAGAGTATGCTAGGTTTTTAATGTATCTTCATATTATTTTTTTACTAATTGATGAGTGTGTTGACAAGAATATGTCAAAATTTCAAAACTTTATGCATTAAAATATATTTTGAAAAAGAAAAAGAATACTGTTCTAAACAGGTTTTTTTTTTCCTAAATAGTGAGAGTTTCCTAAGCATCACAGGCTGGACCATAAAAAAACACCCTATACATTCCCTATACACTTCTGCATGTAGCTGGGGGCCCAGCTCTCATTGTGATTAATTGTCTGCTGGGAAAGGCTGCAAGAATGAGCACTATTTGCCTAATTGTGTTTCCAGGGTAACTCATTACATAAAAGTTACAATACATAAATGCAGCTCATTTGAAAAACAGACCTTATAACATATGATATGTTTACAAGGACACCAAGAACTTCCTTCAGAAATTGAAATAGTCACGTTTCAGATTTCCATCGTTAACATTACTGCTAAGAACTGAAGCAGTCTTGTGGGTAGCTCAATATCACACAAAGTAAAAGCTAATTTTTATGGCTTTGCCAGCCTGCATCTTTTCCTAGTGATAATCATCCGTCTCATGCAAACGTCAAAAAACAGTGATGCAGTAGATCCAGATTTACAACATGAAAATAATTGCATTCTAAAATTCTGATTTTTTCCTGCTATAATTTTTTTTTCTCAAGAATTAGAATTATTTCTAATCCCACTCCTTTCTCTCTTAACACTAAATACACTTCTTTAAAAAACAAAATCTCTCTAATTATACTACATATTCCCTCAACCAGCGTTACGCTTGTAGTATTTGAAGCTTTATTTTCATGCGAGAAAGTGGATTCTGGGCTGAATACTCTCTCCTTCACCAAGAACATGTCAGAAATAGAATGCTCTGGACTTGAATCTGTACAACTGAAAACAAGAGTATTCCCAGAATCTGCATGAGGATTGAAAAATAAGCAGACTGAATCCATTTCAACATGTATATGGGCAATAATTTTCTTTCATAAAATCCCTTCAGAGAGGAACCAACTCAGTGACTTCATTACAATCACTAAATTCACACATTAGATAAACAAAACTTCAACAAGCATTTTGATTAGCCAAAATCATTTGATCATGATGAGTCAGAAGGTGACTCTAGGAATCTTTTGCTTTGTCTTAAAATGTCATTGTAGAAACTGCACCTGCTCAGAAGCTGACTCACAAGACCCTCAGACAATAGTGTGATGGGGGCAAGGAAAGGACTTTGAGAGATAACCTGTGCAGTCAGCTCAGGCCAGAGTGCGTGTGCTTATCAATTATAATCCAAGCTTTTGAATGGGAGAGAAGAAACGTTGGTTCGCCTTCATTACATCAAATCTTTTTGCTGGGTTTTAGAATTCTGAAATCAATACTTTAAAAGGAGTTGAAAATTCATATTCACTTTCCCTTTGACTCATCTCATTCCAGCTAGTTCAAACACAAGAAAATGGATGGTCAGCAAACCCCAAACAGCTGCCAGCTGGATTAATATCTAAAAATCAAACTTTTATCAACATTGTCCAAGCCTCCCAGTTCAGAAAAATGAAAGGAGGAAGATCCATCATTTTATTATTTTCTTTTTCATGCCAGAAACACTTAGTAAAAATGCCTTGAAATATATCAGACCTTCAACTACTAAAATATGACTGCAGGAAGGACAAGAAATTAGAAAATTCACAAATTTGCTGTAGATAAAAAAAACAAACCCCATACTCATCAGCTCAGAGTTACTGTGAATTTGGGTTAAGAAGGAATATCAAGTAGATTCATCTAAAACAGTTCATCCTCTTTAGTAAAAAAAAGATAAAACCTGTAAACACATAAAGAACATTAAAATTCTTAGCAGAAATCACCCTCAGAAAAACAGCCTGTCAAAAATCCAGTGAGTACTGTTATCTACAAAAACAACCGATTCTCATTTTCTGTACTTATTTGAGTCATGAAAGCACCCAAGGAGCTGAAATACATCTTACGAACCTCGCACTCAAAACTAAAATGTGCCCTAACCTGTCTGTCAGGGAAATCAGAAGTGGCTTTGGTAACTCTTCTAACAGTCTTCATATTAATTTAAAAATAGCACGCTACTGTAAGGCCAGGCTCCACACCACATAGTTTTTGTTATTACTTTGATAGGGACAGGACTAGGGCCTTCTAACTGCTCTGCTCACGAATATTGCAATAAGAATAACTATGGCAATACAGTATATGATATACAGAAGCACTGGGTTGCTGCAACAACTAAGCAGAAGTACATCCTTGCATTTAAAACTTTCCACTGACACGACACAGCAATGACAGAGCTGAATAGACATCATTGTTCTCTCGCTGTTCCAGTTCCTAATAAGATTATTTAATGTGGCTATTTGGAGTGAATGCACAGATGCAGCCATTATAGTTATTGCAGAGAGAATAGCGAAATTCATTAAAACCTTGACCCAACAGGAAATCCTCCATGCTGCCGTGCTGCTGGGGGAGGCCTGTGGGCTGGCAGGCAGCTGAGACCCGGCCCTGGCCTGGGGGCTGCAAGGCCTCTGAGGTAACATTGCCACCCCCTCCACTTCTCCTGTGCATGAAAATAAGGTGCCTTGCTTTTTTTTTTTTTTTTTTAAATTTTCATGTTTAATTTCACTCTTGCTTTCTCAATGGAGCTGCAGCTGCCAGCCTGGTGTGGCAGATGTTGAGCACAAAATCCTCAGTTTCTTTCTCCCTGCTTTAGGAGCAGGTCACTTGCTGGTGGTTTTCAGCATGTAAAATAACACGAGGCACAGCAACAGGCGAGATAGGAGGAGATACCAATTTATAACATGCTTAATAGACTAAGTATTAGTACTAATTCAATGAGCAGTAGGGGAAAAAATTGTTAATGACAAAGGCATTTACAGTTAACTGTCTAAGAGAATGTGGGGAAGTAAATCATTACATGAAAAAGGAGCTCCTTTTCTCCATCTACCCTATTAAAAACCCCACTAAAGAGCCAAGGCATTTATTGATTGCTTTCTACTTTCCCACTGCCGAAACTAAGTACTCCCCTATTTACTTTGATTTAAAAATGCATTATTGTCTACTTTCTAATAAACCAGACAGTGGAACAAGAAACTCAAATTATTCTAAGTTTATTCTTAAAAGTCCCTTTTTTTTTTTTTTTTTTTTTTTTTTGAAAGACTGAAGGCCTTAATCCTTAAAAGCCTTTTTGAAAGAAATGTTACTAGATGCTGGCCCTGCAGCTGGGCCCAGATTGAAAGTGCACTTACATTTTTATGTTTAGCACTGAAGGACTCTGAAGTTAGCCCTCGCACTCCACATAAAAGCTTTGGAAACGGCATTCTTTGCCACTCGTGCAATTCATTCTCTAAGAAAAGGAAATGGAAAGAAAGATTTCATGTCCAGGGCTTCAGGCCTTTGATCATTTGATGAACATTGGATCCTCAACCTGGGCCTCCAGCTTCTCAGGCCAGACAAAGAGGGCCCCGGCCGCACAGGCTGGGCTGCGGTTCCCTCCCGAACAAAACCTTTGGTGGCCGCACAGTGTGACAGCCTGGGAAAGGCCCACCTCAGCAGGGCTGAGATGCTCGCTCTGCCCTTTGATCTTTCATTTAAACCCCAGCCAAAGCACCAGGTCAGGGGATTTCGTGCTGCACACCCCCATCGGCAGAGGGGAGCAGGTCAAGAACAAAATGGGGGTGACCGATCTCCAAAAAGCCCTATGACGCCTTTCTCTGGCCAGTTTCACATGACTTGTCTCGTATTGTGAAACACTAAGCCCGCACTTAAAATGGAATTTGACATTACATGGTACAATGGAGTCAATAAATGGCATTCTTCAGTGCTTTTACAACAAAGTCAACCCTCCCTTAAGTGGCTGAAAGCCCGGAGCTAGAAAATACTTCTCATTTACTTTTTTATGCAAGTAAATTGTATATGTTTTAAATCTGGTTTTCATCACAGCTTCATGTTTCTGATGACTGAAGTGAGCTGAACAACTACCTAACAAAGGTGTATATTAATTTTACTTCATACCATTGCTCCTGCTTTCAAAGACCAGGCTGTCACATGGAATGGAACAAGTGCTGAAAATATCTCTGTATTTCCTCACAGAGGGAAAACCTATTTTCCAGTGAGCATGAAAAACTGATCTCATCCCACTGGAAAATCTTCAGGGCATGGCTAAGAAGAAAACAGACCCACTTCTTTTAACATCAGGACCAAGTTCCTTTGGACCATTATGCTCACAGGCACAAAATGTGCCCCTTTATGTCCATGTGTGACCAGACGTTAACAGTCAGAATACAGAGAGGAAAAAATGCTAAAGTCTTCTTTCTGAAGGAGCACCGCATCAGTATGTCCCACAGGACTGTGATATGTGGATGCAATAGATGACTGCAAAGCATGGAGTGTATTTTTAAACCACAGCTAAAAATAAGACTATATTACGAGGTTTTCAACAACTGTGAAATGATTAGAAGCCAAAGGACTAAATACAACTTCTCCAAATAAATTACTTTATGTTTTTACAGTAATCCTTTTTCTATAAATACAAACACATTGTGCTTAATAACAGATCAAGGCAGCTTACGAACTCAGCATAGGAATCAAGAAAGGCAAATGACAATTTATTTATTTATTTTCTTCCTCACAGGCTACTCTTCCTTCCAAAATGCAGTTCTATAACAGTGTGATACAAACATGGTCAAAGGCATGGGGAAGGGACATGACAAATCAAGTTCACTAGTACGCCAGGTTTACTTGCCCACTTTTATCCTCCCTCCTTTTAAAGACAATATCAGTATTAGAAACGTGGTTTAGTTCTACCATAAAGAGATTATTTTAGGGTATCTCAAGCACTTCCCACTGCAAACCATTTAGTGATCAATAAGATAATGATCCCAATCTCTAGAGGATCTATAGGCACTGCTTTTAACAAGGAATAGTATACATTTACGATAGGACAGATGATTTCCTACTTCACAAGTTAAGTAAGTTTTCCAATGTTGAACAGACAGTGGCAGAATTGTGAACTAGATAACTTATTTTCAGTCCCATGCATTGGTCACTGAAGCTTTTTTCCTCCTAGAAGACAAATCTGTGCACAAGGGAGCTTGTCTGGTACCAGCTCTTCAAGGCAATACAGTGATAATGGGGAGCTGAACAAAGAAAATGAATTGTGCTTGACCATCATGGCTGGATAGGTGACAGCAGAGTGGGCCAAAGTCATGAGGCATCCCAGGACCTAACCCACACAACCATTAAGCAAGATTTGTTCAGCCTCAAAGTACCTTCTTCTAAAAACTGTAATAACTATTTTCAGTGAGGAAAAGTTAAAAAATTCAAAGAGTTCTCAACAGCTCAAGAACATCTGTTCCTTCAAAAAGCATTTGCATTTGGGTTTGTTGTTTGAAATCATTATGAAAATAAAAACTTAAGAACATTCAGGAAAATGTACAATTTGCCTCTAATTTATTCTCAGGTTTTCTGTGAATATTGCTCCCCACGTTGCCATGGCAACACAAGCACATCTTTCGGTACAGAGGAAGTAACAAGCCTTTTGATTCTCACCTTTAGCCATTTTATTGAGAACCATGTCAATTAGAATGTAGGTTCCACTTCTTCCTGCACCATCACTGCCAACAGAAAGGGAAAAAGAAAAAATAAAGCCTATCAATGTGCATCTCAACTCAACATAAAGGTACCTGGCATTATGTTATATTCTTACATAGGAGACAGAGGATTGAATGAGGGTAAATGTAGGGTACTGAGAAGGAGAGAGAAAGCTCGCCCTGAATTAACACTAGCTGTCTGGGGAAGATTAGCCTGCATCGATAACGGGGCTTTGTTTTGGGTTTTCTTTTAAACCAAGTTGCATTTATGCTATAAAAACATTTTAAACAAAAGTGGAAAAGTCAGTAACTCTAAAACAGGACGGCATTTCTGCTCACAAAGTGTAGATATAACGTGCTTACAGTCACCTCCATATGAGTTCAAGAACCACAGAATAAGCCTAACCTAAGCATTATTCAGGATTGTCCCCAAATGCTGTGGATTACATTTGAACACTGTGGTCAGTGGGAACACATGCAGAGACCTGTCTAAGAACTGAAATATTTGATTAAAGATGGACTGCAGTCTTTCTTCGGTGTATATCACCTGTGCTTTTTCTTTTTATTTTTTGCTTTAACTCTTCCTTAGTCGCAATGACCAAAAGAAAAATTATCAAGTAATTCCTGAGAAACAGCTTTAACTTTTCGTACCCTAAGTCATTCCTCAGAGATGTGAGACCAAGCCTTGGGATGGGAAAGGCTCCCTAACGTGAATGCAGCTTGTGTCCCTTTCAGACAGCAATGTGTAATTGCCAGCATGATGCTCTGTTAGCGCTGTTGTTAGCAAACATAATTGAGACTTTAAGTAAAAGCTTTTTTTCCTTCCTCCTCCAAAATTTTTTCAAAGGTGCATGTGTGACCAATTAGACTGTACGTAGGTTTATTAATTAAGCCATTATTTTTATTGATAGCTCAATTTGTGTACAAGTATAAATGAAAGGAAAAATAATAGAACAGTGTGAAGCATGTTATTACGTTCTGTTTATAGGCAGGCTGTGAAACTTAATTTTTGTTAAGTCTGTGTAGACTTTTTTTTTTTTTTTTTCTCTTTCAGTTCCTGGATCACTGCTTTAGAAAGAGGTAATGGTAATATATTTCTTTCCTATGGCTGTGAAGGGAACAAAGACACAATCTCATTAGTTAAGCTGAATAGCGAGAGACAAAACGGTGATCGAGTCCAATAAAAAAAAACCTACTGAACGAACAGTAGACATCTTCATCCATTATAAGAAAGAAGGTGTAGGAAACCTAAAAGGCTCTTCATTTGGCATCAAATATTTCTTTTCTCAGGCTTCCAAAAGGCAATGCAAAGGAGCCTGCTCCAGGCTGCTCTCAGCTGCAGAAGGCCTCCTGGCATCTGGTGAAGGCAACTGCCGAGCCACCAGCAGCACACATGCTCCCCCTCTTCCCTCCCACAAACAGAGGAATGCCACATGTCAAACAACCTGCCTCTCAGCAGGGCTATTTTTTTCTGCCTTCCTTGTCCACGAGGGTATCTTGAATAAATACGTATAACATTCTTCTTCTAATTTAGAATCCCTGAAACCAAACATTAACATTCCTATGGCAAAGTTTTCCACTGACCTGCCCAATAGGTTTTGTTTGCATCTTTGAGCGTCAGGCCCAAAGAGAAAGGTTTACTCAATCTGTGGGCTGGCTTCCACTCCCTAACACTGCCCTCACCTTACCACGATCAGTAAAAGAAAGAGAAGAAGAAAAAAACTTTACTGAGTGTGAATAAAATAAAGATGACTAAATTAGGAGGGAACACGTGGAAAAACAGTTCTTTTGGAGGAGATGATTGAAGGAATTGTAGTATTATTTGTATTTGAAAAAGTGGCTATACAGCGTTAGTTCAAGACATGACAACTACGAAATCACAGGTAATAATTTTATTATGAAAACAAACCCTAAGCATTATTTAGCATTAAGAGCCAGATGATTTATATTTAAACACCTTCAGCCTGCCCTACAATCTGTTTAGTGTTTCATCTAAAGCTTTCGTTTGCTTGTTTTGCTTACATCTATATTCACTTCTTGCACATAGAAATCTCTGTGAGGCTATTTTAGAAATCGTACTTGCCTGCAATGAACAACTACCGGACAAGAGCGACCCCTGTAGCACTTGTTTACTTTCCTGAAATAAAACAGACACAAAAAATTAATTAAGCATATTACATACTGCTTCTTCAGCCACATATCAAAAATAAGCAATAAGAAAAAGCAAATATTACAGTCCTTAAAGAAACTGTCTAATTCATAATCTCCTGACGTAACAAGCAGTTGTTACATACATAATCTTGTTTAAAGTTTGCTTCTGCCTGGCTGCTGTAGAGGTCCCAGATAACATCCCCTCTTGGCTAGGCAAATGAAATGATCTCCTTTCTTCAACGGTAGCTCCAAAAAGATTATCATGAGATGCTTTAATTTTAAAGCCAACTTTGAGTTCACGAGCTTGCTCAAAGAAAGACTGAGGGGCGTCAAGCTGAAGCCAAAATCAAAAATGGTGATTCCGGTATACTTTATATAACCCGTGCTGTTTTGTAAAACCAATTCCTTCCAAAACAGCAAATAGTAAACCTTCTGAAAAGCTCCTGACAAAAATCTAAAATGTATTCCATTTGTTGTAAAAATAAGTCAAACAATCTGTAAGATGTACTGCTTTGGGTCTAGTGCACAGGTCTTAAACATTGAATATTTATATGATTGCCTTCTCCAGCATTCTAGCTGAAGATTCTCGATGGCAAGAGAATATATCTGAAGCGAAACACTAAACGTACAGCTCTGTAAGTTCAACAAAGGCACCTAGTCTAAGAATAGAGTTTGCAACATTGGCTTAAATCTATTTAAATTGTCTTACAAAAACCAAAATCCCAAATCTTCTTTTCTGCTCCAGAACATATTTTGCATATAAAGTATGTTACGCATCCAAAGCCCATCAAATATGCACACATATGTTAACAAGGCAAGCTGAATAAAGGATTAAACAGTGAAACACTTCCTCAGGAAATCAAAACCATTCACTTTCCTTGTTGAGATGCTTGAGCTTACTAGGGCTAGAAGGTCTCCTATAAAACCACATCACAGGACAGCTTCTGAGGGATGCCCAGCCACCCCGATGGCGTCCAGCTTAGTGCAAGTGCTGCAGCAGATCCTAACTGCTGAACTGATGAAGTGAGCTGCTGGAATCTGGCAACTGCTACAATGTTATTACGAATTTTAAAGCATAACTAACCTCCTGAATCATTTAGTTCTTTCTTGGCTTTTCATCTATTTGCTGTCATCTGTGCTGTGAAAGCATGCATATAACATTGCTTACAGTATAGCCTGAAGATGCCTAAGCTTCTAAATCTGACAAGGAGTCTGGATACCTGGAACTAAATCCAAGCAGGCTACAGAGATGCTGATGACGGTGCAAGAAGCTGGAATTTCACATTCTGCTTTTTACTATTTAAGATTCTAACCAAATGTGATAGTAATATTAGGTTCTTGTAATAATTCCGTTTAAACTTTAGAATCCAGGATTCTTCACAATCCTTTCTCTTCTGTTCCTTTATGTAAATTCATACTCACATTCTGTCTGTTTTTATGTTCCTTCTATGCAAGTAATTAATGCCATAGAAAAACTTTCTATGAAATAAGTGGCAAGCCACCAAGAAGCACCTGAACTTGGAAATTATATAGGACACATATATGTCCATGCACACATACACAGGCACTATCAAGCCAAACACTTTTATAATTTCAATGACTTAAGCTGCAGTACAGTTTTAGCATGAATGAGTTACTTGATTCATGATGGTTGTACCTGAGGATCAGCTCCTTTTGTACGAGGGCTGCTCCAAAAGTAATGCCACCTATTTTATTATGATGGCCATCAACATCAGAGGTGGATGTTGGTGGTATGGCGGTAGAGGTTGAACCTTCCCACCAATACGCCATTCGGTTTTGCTGCTGTACAACAGATGGCAGCAGAGGGGCAGCCTGACAAAATGTCATCTGATGTGGAAGTGCATGTAAAGAAAAGGTGTGGAAGTGAATTCCTCCATGCGGAAAATACCGTACCCACTGACATTCATCAATGCTTGCTGAACATTTATGGAGATCAAACAGTGGATGTCAGCACACTGAGGCGGTGGGTGGTGCGTTTTAGCAGTGGTGACAGCAACATGAAAGACAAGCCACGTTCCAGACGGCCATGCAGATTTTTACAAGCATGGCATGCAGGAGCTTATGTTCATCACTGGTGAAATGGTGGTAACTATGTTGAA